>NC_073745.1:11279299-11587461 GCF_029784135.1 Toxorhynchites rutilus septentrionalis | reverse complement strand
GAGTTTTGATGAGGGATCTTTCATTGAAAATAAATATACTAACGGTCTGTGATCCGTTTTTACTGTGAATTTCCTCCCGTAGAGGTATGGTCTAAAGTACGTAATTGCCCAGTGAATTGCTGTCAATTCCTGTTCAATTGTCGATTTATTGGCTTCACCTTTTGTGAAGGCTTTGCTTGCGTATGCAATGGGTAGTTCTATACCGTCGTTTTCTTGGGCTAAGACGGCGCCGCATGCTATTTTTGAAGCATCGGTTATTAGGGTGAATTCTTGTGTGAAATCGGGGAATTTGAGAACTTTTGGTGAGATAAGTTCGTTTTTCAATTTATTGAATGCATTTTGGCATTCGGGAGACCAATCAAATTTTGCGTTTTTTCTGAGCAATTTGTTTAATGGGTACGCTATTTCTGCGAAATTTTGTATGAACCTCCGGTAATAGTTGCAAAAGGCAACAAAACGCCTCACTTCATCTGCTGATGATGGTGTGGGGTAGTTTGTTACCGCTGAAAACTTAGATTGGTCGGGCTGTATACCTGCCGCTGAAATGTTGTGACCTAGATATGTTACGTCTGGTCTGAAGAAGGAGCATTTTTTGGGATTTAATTTTAAGTTGTAGTTTTGTAATTGTTTGAAAACGTTTTCCAAGTTAATAAGGTGATGGTTTATTGAGCAGCCGACGACAATGATGTCGTCGATGTAAAGGAATGCACATTCAGGTGGGAGTCCGCTAAGTGCTATGGACATCATTCTCTGAAAGCTATTTGGTGATATATTTAGACCGAATGGTAACCTATTGAATTCGTAGTGACCGTTAGAGGTCGAAAATGCTGTGTACTTTTTTGATTTTTCGTCAAGTTCGATTTGGTGGAAACCTGACATTAAGTCTAGGGTTGTAAAATATTTGGCTCTGCCCAAATGATCGAGGATTTCGTCGATTCTTGGTAGGGGGAATTTATCTGGGGTTATCTTTTTATTTAGTTGTCGAAAGTCAATCACTAATCGCCATTTTTTATCTTGAGTATTTGATTTCTTTGGGACTAAGAGGATGGGAGAATTGTATGGTGAGGTGGAGTTTTGGATTATTTTGTTATTTAGCATGTGGCTGATTTGGTTATTTATTTCTGAAATTTGTGCTTCCGGGGTTCGATAATTCTTTATGTAAACGGGTGTCTTGTCTTGAAGGTGAATGGTTTGCTTGTAGAAGTTGTTGGTTGTCAATATGTCGTCTTCTAGTGCAAAAATGTCGTTGTATTTAGTGCATAATTCTGTTAATTTCTCCTGGGCATGTTGGGGTGTATGATTCAAATTGAGTTCCTTAATCAGTTTCTCGTGTCTACCTTTTGGGTTTTCTCCTAATTCCGTTGTAATGTGATTTATGGTGTATTCTTTAAGGGGGATAGTGGTGGGGGCAAAGGTTTTTGGGATTGATGTTGGTGTGGTATTTGTGTTAATTATTGTAATGAATTGTGAGTTTGGGTTTATTATTGTGTTTGCGCAAAAAATGCCTGGTTTGATTTCTTGTGCGATCACAAGGGCATCATCGTTTAGGTTGAGTGACGGGAAGTGTTTTATAATTTGGCATCTAGGGGGAATAATGTAATTGTTTTCCCAGCTATCTTGAATCGGAATTTCAATTTTGGTGTTTTCATAGTTGAAGGTCATTAGCCATGTTTTGAGGCATAGGTTACATTCATATTTGGTGAGAAAATCTCTGCCTAAAATGCCATCTGCAATTATAGGAAACTTGTTGTTGACGATTTGAAATTGGTGTGGAATTTGGATATCGTCAAAAATGATATTTGTATTTGTGCTTGCTATGGATTCGGTCTTTCCCTCCGTAACTCCATTAATAATGCATCTATTTCCGGGGTGTATTAATTGTTTTCCGTTAATTTTTTCTTCTTTTACTATTGAGATGTCAGCGCCTGTATCAATTATTAATATACATGGTTTGCTTGACATTTGTAAGTATAGTGTAACGAACATTGAACAATTCACATCGCATTTAAAAATATTTAATGTTGGTCTCCGTAATGTTTGTTTTCCTCCAATGTCAATGCCGGTTCGGACTGGAGGGCGTCCGTCGGTTGTGACTCGTTTCCCGTTAGGCGGATGTATTGCTGAGGGCGGTTAAAATTTGTATTCCGCCTATTGTTGTTGTTGTTATTTCGCTGTGGGTTTATGTTTGAGAATTGGTCTCGAACTTGGTTTTGCTGGCCAAAACGGTTATAGTTATTACGCGGTTGGTTTTGGAAATTATTTTGGTTGAAATTGTTGCGGTTGAAATTGTTTTGGTTTCTACCGCGGTTATGGAAGTCGTTTGGCCTGCGCCTGTAATTATTATAATGTGTGTCAACGTTGTTGTTGAAACGGTTGGCGTTTCTGTTGGTTTGCGAGTATGCAAATACTGATGCGCTCGCATTATTTAAGTTTTCCTCCAACGCTTTAGTCATCGCGTCGGAGTATGAATTGAAATTCCCTGCTCTTATGATGAGCGAGGTTTTTTCGTTTTTTAACCCTCCGGCTAAATGTTTGACGCCTTCTTTGTTTGCCATAGATTTGGCAACTTGGGGCGGAATTTCTTTAGCGGTGTACGCTGTTTCCAAACTGAACACCAATTTTTCTAAATCCAGGCAAAATTGTTCGATTCCACCGTTTTGTTTCAAGTTAGCCATTTTAGCTAGAACTTGTTCCGGTGGGCTGGTCGTTATTTTAGCTTTTAAAATTTTGCTTATCTCGCTCACCGATGTCGGTGTTTCAGTGAATGCATTTCTCGCCCGTCCCTCTAGTTTGGTTAGTATGACGTTAATTATGGTTGCTTTGTTTTCCGGTGTTTCAAATGTTTTCACCAAGTTTAAAGCGTCAGCGAAGGCTTTCAGTTTGTCTATGTTTCCGTCGAATTGCGGAACTATAGACGATGTAGTCTTGATTATTTCGAGTATGCTAGCCATTTTCGGTTTTCTTTGTAACCTGAGGCAAAATAGGACGGCTAGCGCAATTTCCTTGAGTGTTCTTGGTCTACCCTTTTCGATTGACGCCTTAATTGCGTTCAAAAGTTGGTCCGCCTTTTCGGTTATTTTTATGATTTCTGAGCCGTGGGTTGTGTCTAGTAACGTAGACGACAATTTTTTAATCTGTTTCACAAGCGCTTCCGCTTCCGTGAGGCGTTTGGCTAAGGTACTTTTCCTTAGTTTTCTGACCAGTTCCTGTTGTATAGTCAGGTGTATATGTTTTAGTTTTTGTATATTCAATTGGATGAGCTTTGTTACTTCGTCCATTCAAGGAGACAAGGAAAAATGGTTATCGGTAAAGAATTTATTATGCTGAGGCTGCGTTCGAACGCATGTTTTAAAATTTTCGAATTCTTTTAGACGGTGTCGACTACGGCTGCGTGAGCTTTTGCCGCTTGCATAGCATGTGCATTCATGCATGCCTTATATGCTTTGTATATTTTCGAAATTAGTAGTATGGATATGAGGGCAAGTGTGACGCAGATAATCGCTCCTTGAGCTTCGTGCATTACACTGTGGTTCTCTAGGTGATTTAAAATTTGGATTTGAGCGTCGCCCGTGTTACTAACGGGTTTGGTATTAAATAACCCCATGTTCAACGGTACATATGTAAAACCAATTTTGTGGGTATTGTAATTGCTTTTTTTTTTTTTCTAATTCCTACTACCTATTCCTACTGCCGCGTGGGTATTACGATAAAAAATATTTTGTGCCTCGACTATAAATTTATTACATGATATCCGTATATAAAAGGATTAGACTAACTCGAGTCTGACTTACGCCACGTTTTCTCCGCAAGTGTCCTCTTCTCGGGGGTGGGGGGGGCGTGGGTGCCTCTGCTTCCGTCAGATCTCAGGGGTGTCCAGTTGGATCCAAATCGATGTTCATTTTTTTTTTTTTTGAAATACTGCTTGACTTGCGAATGTTATTTATCCAGGTGGCTACTGTCAGCTTCACGATTTCACTTGTGTCTGCGATTCTAATTTTTCGTAAACGGCTTCAATAGTTTCCGCTGGGGTCCAATTTCTTCCCCGCTTTGCCGATTTTCACTTTCACCATCTTTTCGCTGAATGTTTCGTTACTCAATTTATTCACACTTGCACTGCGTCCGGTTGGTTTAAAAGTTCATTTAGCGAATTTTTCTTAGCTTAAATGATTCATATTCACACCGTACCCGGTTGGTTGGGACCTAACACACACAACACAACAGTAGGCTTCTTCTTCTTCTTGTTTTTAAAAGGCTTTAAACTTTGCAGTTCACCATTGCCTCTGCCCAGTAGGCTCTAAACTCTGCGTTTAAATTCACTTTAATACGCGATAACAGCATCGGATCTGTCGGTTCACTCGTGACTCGGTGTCACTGGTCGCCATGTAAACGAGAAGAAGGATCTTACGCCATTCAGTGGCGTCGACTTTCGGATTTGGTAAATTAATAAACACAAACGCTATTCGTACAAGCGTCGCCTCTATACTGTATACTGTCAACTGACATCTGTATTCAAAGAAAAGACTCTCGGGGCTTAAATACTAGTTTACAAAAATAGGCTTAAACTCTACACAGAATATTTACAAATTATGCTGGGCGGAGCATCGCACCAGCAGTTAGAGTGGGCTGTGATGGCCTTGGTCAGACGCGTTCTTCGGAGAGAGAGAGAAAGCACTTCTTTGTGGGTCAAAGTAAATAGGAAAAGAAAGTGCTGAAACATGTGTGCCGGATGCGCGCCACATGTTTGGTTAAATTTCTGCTGCTAGCTAAACTCGCAGCGGGGCGGAAGGAAGACAAACTCGCCGCTGCCCTTGGTGCGCGTCGAGTTATACAATCATAAATAGTAAACGAACCCTTGGGCCAGATTGCTGGCTCGGGTATCGTATCACATTTTATGTTTATATCGCCCAGCGCCCTCGGGGGTGGTTTATTGCCTTAGAGGCCTTGAATATTGATGAGTTGGGTTTAAACGTGATCATATTACAAGATCAAATGTTGGAAACGATATTCTAAAGAAGCCATGTCTCAGCTTGTGTCGGCAAGCCTGGATTTTGTGGCAATGACTGGACATCTGAATGATAAAGCAGCTGTTCTAACTAATATTTTGAGAGAGTGTACGAATAAATTAGTAGTTGAAAAACATATTGATTTGAGCAATTCGAACAGCTGGTACTCTTTGGATCTGATGCGCTTTTGAGTTTTTGAGAACTAATTCAGAAAACCATTGGAACATGTACACCTTAGCGCGGAACATATATTCACGGGCCTTGAAAAAGACTAGATGTGAATATATACAGAGGAAAATCGATGAACATCAAAATAATAGTAAAGGACTATGGAGAATATTAAAAACATTATTAAATTCGAAAAATAGTATACCGCGTTCCATAGTTTTCGGAGGGTCAGAAGAACAGTCAGACCAAATTATTGCAGAGAAATTTAACAGTTAATTCGTTAATAGTGTTCTGCTGATCAACCAAAGTATTGCGTTGGTCAGAGAACCTGACGAAATAATACAACCGATTAGAGATGGGCAAATCAGCTCATCATGGTGAGCGGCTCAGAGCCGTTCAGCTCACACAAGTGAGCTGCTCATTTGGAACAGCTCTTCAGTTCAGTTGAATTTTGCAGTTGTCCACACAATTGCATATGAAACGTAATCACCATGGGACATTGCATAGTGTGCATTTTCTTAATAGACGGAAAGCAAAAAATAAACGCATTGAATTCGTAATTGTACAAAAACTAACACTGATATGAATTCTAATAATATAATATACAACAAATACTGAATGCTGAAATCCAACATAGAAGATGCTTAGGATATGCTGAACTTAAACAACAGAAAAACCAGCAGTAGCCAAATAGAATGCCTCCAGGAATATTGGCCGAGACAACGTTTTTTGAAAAAAACCATCGAGATTTTTTTTTGCATCCGAGGATATAAAAATAAATCCACTAATAGGTGCAACGAGAAATAATTATTCGCGATCACAAAGATAACAAAAGGACCAGTATCAATCATCAACATTTATGCCGGGTGGTTTTCTGAATTGTTTTGATTCAGCACGCGGAAATAAATGTATGTGTTTCCACAGTAATGTTTAAATAACAATGTAATATATTAAATTTATTTACAAGCATATAATAATGTGTATTATTTTGTTTGGCCATATAAGAAAAATTTAATGAATTAACGAACGATTGAATATCTTCAAAACAAAAACCTTTTTTCCTATCTGACATCTCTGCTAAAGCTAAAGTACGAAGAGGGATACACGAAAACAAACTGACGTCATGCCATGAAGCGCGGGAAACGAAGAGCCGATCCGAATCCGCTCACTATGATGAAGCGATTCGAATGAACAGCTCATGAGCGGATGGCATATCTCTACAGCCGATTACTATCAATAGCAGACTAGATTGTTTTTCACCTATCACTTTTGTTGAGTTGGAAGGTATCTGTATTTCATTGCAAAAATCGGCTGGTACCGATAATGTCAACGCGAAAATGATTCAAGATTGCTTTCACATCATTGGACACGATCTGCTGGACCTGATAAATGACTCTTTACGAACTGGGCACGTGCCAAAGGTTTGGAAGGAATCCCTTGTGATTCCAATCCCCAAAGTTAATGGGACGGATAAAGCCGAAGAGTACCGCCCTATTAACATGCTGCACATATTAGAGAAACTGTTAGAACTTGTTGTGAAAGTTCAGCTGATTCATTTTATAGATAGTAACAGTTTGCTAATACCAGAACAGTCGGGATATCGAGAGGGACACTCTTGTGATACCGCGCTGAATCTGGTATTAGCAAAATGGAAAGAGAATATCGAGGCGAAAGAGACTATATTTGCGGTATTTCTGGATCTTAAACGCGCTTTTGAAACAATTTCTAGGCCCTTATTGTTACAAACACTGAAGCGCATTGGAATTGTAGGGATGGCGTACAAATGGTTTGAAAGCTATTTGTGCGATAGAACTCAAAAGACTCGTTTCAACGATTCTGTTTCCGATCCCATTGGCAACTCACTCGGGGTGCCACAGGGAAGTGTTTTAGGGCCCATTTTGTTTATTTTATACATAAATGATCTGCGACGAGTTTTACGATACTGTGACATTAATTTGTTCGCGGACGATACTGTCCTGTTCATCGCAGCTAAGGATATAAAAGAAACCGCGGAACACATAGACGAAGATTTGCATTCTCTGGCTCGGTGGCTTAAATTTAAACAATTAAAGTTAAATGTTGGCAACACAAAATACATGCTCATTTCTGCAGCAAACTCCAGTATTGACGTAAATTTTGAAATAGATGGTGAGACATTAGAACGCGTGAAAGAAATCAAATACTTAGGAGTTATTATTGATGACACGTTAACTTTCAAGTCTCACATCAATAATGTCATCAAAAAGATTGCCAAGAAGTACGGCGTTTTGTGTCGTTTGAAGAAAGAGTTGACAATAAACAGTAAAATTAAATTGTACAAATCGTTGATTTCACCGCACATAGATTTTTGCTCGTCGATCCTATTCCTTGCAAATAATACACGAGATTTCAGCGTTTACAAAATAAAGTAATGCGTTTGATTTTAAGATGTAGTAGATACACTTCCTCTAGTTTGATGTTGGACGCGCTACAGTGGCTATCTGTGAAGCAGAGAATTTATTACATGACAATGGTGTTCATCTTCAAAATTTTGAACGATATGCTGCCTTGATATTTGTGTGATCGAATTGAAAGAGGATGTGATGTTCATAGATACAATACAAGAAACGCGAATGATGCAAGAACACCCAACTTTATGTTTAGTAGGTCGCAGAACTCGTTGTTATATAAAGGTATAAATTTCTTCAATTCGATGCCCAGAGAAATTAAACGTGCGGCAACAAAGGTAGAGTTCAAGAAAATGTGTATTTCACACGTAAAATCTGTTTTGTAAACAGGTTTTATAATTTTTTTTCCTAAATCATTCATTTATGTTTTCAATTGATAAAAATTAATAAAATTTATTTACAGGTTAAACTACCATGTTCGTACTGATGATGATGATTTTTTTTTTGTTTTGTTTATGTATATTGTAAAAAAAAGTAATAAGCGTTGTCTACGAGAGTTTGAGCCTCGCTCGCGTTTGGTCGCCTGGACTATGTTAATGGAACACTGCAGAACACTGATACATAATGAAATTTTTATGTGGGTCTGAAGTGGAAACTAAAATGGGGATAGCTCATTCAGAATTGTCGTAAACTATCTTATCATAAGATGGTTATATCGAGTATTTCTGAATGTGGCAGATCTCTATCATGTTCTAAGTAGACTCTTTTAGATATTAGGTTCGATTCCCAATCTGTCAAGGATCTTCCCGGGTTGGAAATTTTCTTGACATGCCTTAAAAAAAACTTTGGGTCTGAAGTTGGGATTATCATTATGATAATGTCGATAAGGATAGTACCATTGTTTTTCTTTTAAAGTTTTTGCCTATTTATGATGTTCGATTAATAGAAATTCATGCCTGCAACAGAGTCAGTTCGCTGTTTTGTTTTATAATACTGATATCTTAATTTGGTTAAATATAAATATTATCTATTAGATAAATCGGCCAATTCAAACCTTTGTAGGGGTATGAAGTGGGTCATCATCATCATCATCAACACTGCCACGGCTGCCTATGCTTTCA
This sequence comes from Toxorhynchites rutilus septentrionalis, assembly GCF_029784135.1. NCBI lineage: Eukaryota > Metazoa > Arthropoda > Insecta > Diptera > Culicidae > Toxorhynchites > Toxorhynchites rutilus. The sequence continues at coordinate 11,578,782 of NC_073745.1, read as the reverse complement.
AAAACAGTAAACGGAAAAGTATTACATTCAATCAAAATGCCTCGGCCAACGAAGAGAAGGGTTAAGGCTCTCCAACGTGAGTATGTCAAAACAATACGGTCAACGAAGGAAAATATTAAGGAATTATCAACATCGAGTTACTATGCGGAAGAACTTGTTAATACTAATTCGCATGTGTTATAAATTTGCTCATGTTACGCTCGCATATAATCAGAATTTTACTTCACATGCAAATGCACCTTCTATATATATCTATATTTGCAATTGTTCATCGGAACATATCGTTCATACATTTTACTTTAGTATTGAATTATAATTTTTTTTTTCAAATGTATTCAAAGACTCGTGTCAATAAAGCGCCACACAGTCTGATAAGTGAATTGATCTATTTACGTGTGCTTTGCTCTTCTCTCACAAACACTATTACCCCATTTTAACTCGTAGGTTTACCTATACTACTACAATGGCTACCTTCATCTTCACCTTAAGTAAATGCCAATGAAGTCTGAAAAAAACACAATAGCAACATTACGGAGTGGTTCCACTTTCGGTCTGACACCGTGCGTGAGTATACGAGTTATGATTTTGCAGGCGAGTACTGGAGGGTTAAACCAAGGCGCCTAGAAGTATATCCTAAGGTGGGCCAACTTGCTAAAACCACTCTTCAGCCATCTTGGAAGTCTACTGTGTTTTGTTTGTAAACAAAACACATTACGCTAGTGCCGAAGCTCGCTCCTGATCAGTCTGTCTCTTTCACGCTACAAGCAAATAATTCCCCTTCTGCTTTCTTCCGTACTGTTTTCATATACCGCTCTCCTACCAACATAGTGACGAAACGGCCTCACCTAGTACCATAGACCCGTCTTGGGTTAAACCAAGGCGCCTAGAAGTATATCCCAAGGCGCCTAGAAGTATATACTAAAGTGGGCCAACTTGCTAAAACCACTCTTCAGCAATCTTGGAAGTCTACTGTGTTTTGTGTGTAAACAAAACACAATACGCTATTGCCGAAGCTCGCTCGTGATCTGTTACGGACCCAATTTAGATAGCAAGGCCGGCCAATAAACAAAATAATGTTATTGAAGTGCAAACGAGCGCATAGAAAATTTATAGCCCAATGAATCACCAGATACGGCCATGTGATTCATCCCTTTCTTATTTTTCTTTTCCTTTTGTATAGCTTCAGACAAGCGGTGCATGACGCACCAGAAAGTAGGGACAAATAAATAAACAAATCTGTGACCCGCACGATCCTCTGAATAGATCGTATTACTCATAGTGTAGCGCAGGCATACAAGATAGGAAATCACGTGTTCATTTGAGACCGTGAGCAGGCAGCATAGACAGATAAGGCGCCTGGAATACACAAAGACAACAAGGCACCAGGCGAAAGATTATTGCTGGTAATAAGCCTGGCCTCGCCCATTATCGAATATACGAAGGGCTATAAACAAAAATAACATTTTAAGCCGACGATGAGTAATAAACTTTCTAAATTGTACCCCTCTAGCGAGAGCGACAAAGGTCCGCAGAGATAAGCGGGTAGTAATAACATGTAGGGAAATAGCAGGCAGACAATCGATATGGGCTCGGTTGTCTGAGAAGGAAAGAGAGATCTCTTCTCTCCTTTATAGTTTTAACGCCTAGGAATGAATTCTTGGGTATATATACTGGGGATTCTGGCCTAGGAAGACAGTTCAATTTCACAGTTCAAATCAAACAGTTCAATTTCACAGTTCAAATCAAACAGTTCAATTTCACAGTTCAAATCAAACAGTTCAAGTTTCAGTCAGTTCAATTTCACAGTTCAATTTCACAGTTCAAATCAAACAGTTCAAATCAAACAGTTCAAATCAGAAGTCTAATTCGTTAGTTCAAAATCAAAGTTCGTAGTTCAAAGTTCAATTCGTGATCCGAAAATCCACCAAGCGTTGACAACCAGGCGTCACGCATCAGAATCCGGATACACCCAAGCGTTGGCAACCAGGCGCCACGCTATAAAAGGTATAACCAAAAGGAACAAATCCCAATCCGAAAAGCAGACCATTTGCTTCGCTTCACCGGACCGCACTGGAGCCGGAAGAGGTTGAAGTTTTGTGGCTGCCCTAGCCGGGATTTGTTCACGCAAAGGGGCTTAGCCCATAAGAGACCAACCAAGTCCAGGGAAATAGATCCCTGGCTTTAATAAATTTAAACCGTGATTCTCAGGCCTCAATTGCCGACATCTAGGGAAATAAGTTCCCTAGATTAATCACGAAGCGCTCGAGAGAGGACGAGCGAAAAGTCTTGCCTTCATAGCAAGCATCTAGGGAACTCCAGTTCCTTAGATTATATTTTGGTGGCTCCAGAGAGGAGATTTAAAACTCACACCTTCGCCAAGAAAAGAACCACGATCCCTCGCGCAAGAGGAGTAAATCGGGAGGCTCAGAATCACGCCTTTTTGAAAAGACTAAGAAGTCAAGAATTGAAATTTGAACTCTCGCGCCAGAGAGTGAAATTGAACTCACGTGTATTCAAACGGGAATCACGTTGTAAGAGGAGATAAGACTTGGAACTCAAGCACTCATAGAAATTGATTTGAACACACGTGCATTCAAAAGGGAATCACGTTTATAAGAAAGAGATAAGACTTGAAAATTTAAGCACTCAAAAAAGATCTGAATTGAACTCACGTGTATTCAAGAAGGAATCACGTTAATTAAAATGGCTACATACGCATATAAAGCCAACCCTAATGGGCACTGCCGTCTGTGTACGGACAAAGACAAGAAAGAGGACATGGTCGCATGCGATGAATGCGATCGGTGGTTCCACATTTCATGTGTGGGACTCACATACCTACCCAAGAAAGATGAAAGGTGGGTATGCCCTAAGTGCATGAGCACAGAAAGGGAAATGATGGAACTGAAAGTCAAAGTCAGACAATCAGTTTCCGGAGACAGCTTGCAAGAAATTTTGCAAGAGAACAGAGCAGCAATGGAGGCTCTGGTAAAGTCCATGAGGACAACGAGATTCGAAGCTGAACCAGGTACAAGTTCAGCACACAATAATGACAGCATCGAAGGTCAAAATCAGGAGGCAGAGCCAGAATGGACTGTCTACCTAAAGCGACAAGCACTCATGAGCTTGCCAAAATATGGAGGTGCGGCCAGAGAATGGCCGAAATTTAAAAAGGCCTTTGATGAGACCACAAAACAAGGTCAATTTAACAGGCTTGAAAATTTGAATCGCCTGCAAACAGTGCTGTACGGGAACGCAGAGAGGAGCGTCCGACAGTTAATGATGGATCCAAATAATATGGACCAAATAATTGATAGACTAGAAGATAATTTCGGAAGACCCGAACTAGTCTATAAAGAACTACTAGCCGAACTCACCAATATCAAAAGGGAGAGTCGGAATTTGATTACCGAGATATCCGAAGCACTGGATAATCTCGTCTGTAATGTTTCTCTTATGGATAGAGAAGAATTCCTGATTGACCACCGATTGGTGGAAGAGATCATAAGGAAAATGCCCTACGGTCTACAGGTGAAGTGGACTGAAGAAATGTACGACGGGGCAAAGACTTTAGCTGATCTCAATGAGTGGCTGAAGCCTCATTCGAGAACCAATAGACTGCTGAATGGCACCAGCAGGCCGCAGCCGCGAGAAACAAGCAGACCGCAGCCGCGAGAAATTAACAGATCGCAGCCGCGAGACACGAGGCCTGAGCGTCGATTTAACGTAAATACGCATCAGGAAAATAGATCGACAATAATAAAACGCAATTGTGAAGCATGTCGGGGAAACCACAAACTCCTCGAATGCACCAGATTTAAGGCTATGAAGCCTGAAAAGCGAAATGAATTAGCCTTTAAGGCAAAGGTATGCTTGAGCTGTCTCGCATTTACAAACCATATGATGCGAGACTGCAAAAGAGCAAAACAATGTGGAATTAATGGATGTAAGTTCAAACATCATCCATTAATTCATAAATCTCATGAGAGAGAATCAAGTGATTCAAATCAGTCGGAAGGACAGCATAGTCCAGATACACAAGCAGATGGTGAGATACACAATCACCAACAACTAACAAAATCCAACGTATTCTACCAAATAGTTCCTGTGACGTTGAAAAATAATGACAAAATCATCAACACGTTCGCTTTCTTGGATGCGGGGTCATCACTCTCTCTAATAGACGAGGAGATTGCGAACAAGTTAGGGCTCAACGGAAGAATTGATCCGTTAATGCTAAAGTGGACGCAGAACGTCACGAGAAACGAACAAAACAGCCGTAGAGTTCAGGTACGAATCAACGGCAACAATGAAAAAGAATACGTCATGAAAGGAGTGAGAACGATAAAGAATCTCCAACTCCCAGAGCAAAGCTTCAACAAGGAGGTGATGGAGAAAAGGTATCCATACCTCAAGAATCTGCCGTTGAGCAGTTACAGCAGTATACGCCCGACGATATTAATTGGACTGAGTCACAGTCACTTGTTAATTCCATTCGAAAGGCGAATGAGAAAACCGAACGAGCCCACAGCGCTACGAACCAAACTTGGATGGTTCATGTTCGGCAACATATCGTCCAATGTGCAAGGCGGACACATCATGGTCATTCAGCAAGAAGATGAAATGAACAAGGCTTTGCAGAAATATTTCTCCACCGAAGACTTCGGCGTTAAGGTAGTCAAGAATCTACCAAAATCAGCTGAAGAAGAAAAGGCTGAACAAATTCTAAGAAGTACTATGAAATACAAGGATGGTAGATACGAAGTTGGACTTCTATGGAAAGATGAGGAAACGAAATTTCCAAATAGCTACAACAATGCAGCAAAGAGGCTGACAACGAGTGAGAGAACGTTAAAAAAAGACCCAGAGTTGAAAAAATGGGCAATAGAAACATTTGCGGATTACGAGAAGAAAGGCTACATCCGCAAACTGTCAGAGGAAGAAATTATGAAGCCGATATCAAGAGTGTATTATCTTCCACACTTTATTGTGCACAACAAAAATAAGTTGCCACCTAAACCAAGGTTGGTTTTCGATGCGGCGGCAAAGACACAAGGTGTATCGTTCAACACGGAACTGTTATCAGGGCCGGATGCTACTACGTCATTGTTCGGTGTTTTAGTAAGATTCCGAGAAGGAGCAATTGCTGTATGTGGAGACATCAAAGAGATGTTCCACCAAGTACGAATCCGAGCTGAAGATCAACACGCTCAGAGATTCTTATGGAGAGATTGTGATAGCAGTAAGAAACCTGATGTATACGTAATGCAGGTGATGACATTCGGATCAACCTGTTCACCGTCATGTGCACAAGCGGTTAAAAACCACAACGCAGAAAAATTCAGAAAATATTGTCCAGTGGCGACTGAAGCAATCATCAAGCAACACTACGTCGACGATTATTTGGATAGTTTCGAAGAGCTTGATAAGGCAGCAGAGATAGTACTACATGTTATGAAAATTCACGATCACGCGGGTTTCCACATCAGAAACTTTGTGTCAAACAGCAGAGAACTTCTGCAAAGTTTACCCTCGGAACGTGTACAAATTTCCGGAATCAAAATGTTCGAAGAAAAGGATTCAATGACAGAAAAGGTACTTGGTGTATATTGGAACACCACGTCTGACACACTCGGCTATCAAATCAAATTAGACAAGCTAGGAAGTGATGTTACACAAATGCTACGTTTACCAACAAAGAGAGAGGTACTAGCTTTCGTGATGAGTGTCTACGATCCACTTGGACTCATCTCAAATATAACTGTGCATGGAAGAATCCTCATGCAAAGGCTGCACATAGAAAATATAGATTGGGATGACGAAATTCCCGAGAAGTTGCAGTCAGACTGGCAACACTGGTTAGAAATTATTGAATCTGCTGATAGCGTAACGATACCAAGATACATCCTCGAAGAAAGAACAGGTGAAGTAGAACTACACACCTTTGTAGATGCTTCTGAGAAAGCATTTTGTGCATGTGTGTACGTAAGAAGTATATCTGGAAACACACCACACGTAAGACTTCTATCAGCAAAGTCTAGAGTAGCACCAGTCAAACCATTGAGCATACCACGCCTAGAGCTACAAGCGGCCGTGTTAGGAAGCCGATTAACCAAAACGATAATAGATGAAACGAGGTTGAAAATCGTCAGCAAAACATTTTGGAGTGATTCACAGACCGTATTGTCATGGATCAAGAGTCCAAAACGAAGAAGCGTATTTGTGATGCATCGAGTAGGTGAAATCCTGGAAGATAACAGGAAAAATGAATGGCGATGGGTGCCAACAGATGAAAATCCAGCCGATGAAGGCACAAAGGAAAAGCTAGGAAAATCACAATGGTTTGAGGGACCTGATTTCCTAAAGCTCTCAGAATCGTCATGGCCTTCCATTGAAGAGAAGGAAACAGACGAAGAGTTGAGAGAAACAGTGCTAGTTCACGAAGAACTAAGCAAACTTAGTTTCATCGATAAGTACAAGGAATACTCAGATTGGTGGAAATTGGTGAAGAACCTTTGTGTATTAAACAGGACAAAGGAAAGATTACGTCGTGGATATATTCCAGACATTGAGTACAAGGACTACCAAAGAGCTGAGAACGTGCTCTATAGAAAGATGCAATGGGAAGCATTTCCAACAGAGATGGAAACTTTATTCAATGGCGGAACAATATCGTCAGGACCATTGGTCAGTTACGCACCCTTCCTAGACGAGGCAGGGGTAATGAGAAGTGGAGGACGTTTGAAGAAAGCCATGTCAGTACCATGGACTACAAGAACGCCAATATTGCTCCCACAAAAGCATCCATATACATATTTGATCGTGAAAGCAACACACGAAAGATATTTCCACCACGGCGAAAACACCGTCATAGCAGCATTACGGCAGAAGTATTGGATACTGCATATAAGAACAGTATTAGCAAACGTCAAGAAGAATTGCAATAGGTGCAAAATACGACGTGCAACTCCGGTAGAGCCGATGATGGCAGATTTACCACATTTCCGCACAGAAGCGCATATACCTCCATTTACAAACTGCGGAGTAGATTACTTCGGACCTTTCGAAGTAGCGGTAAAGAGATCGCTCGAGAAGAGATGGGGCGTCATATTCACCTGTCTCTCAACAAGAGCAGTACATATTGAGATGGCAGAAAATCTCAGTACTGATGCGTTCATGGTCGTGTTAAGGAACTTCCAGAACCGAAGAGGAAAGGTCACCAGTATCTACAGCGACAACGGAACGAACTTCGTTGGAGCAGAGCGAGAGTTAAAGTCGCTAGTCAATGAAATCAACGAGAAAATGGGCAAAAATGAAGCAGCAAAAATGGAAATCCAGTGGAGATTCAACCCACCTTCAGCACCACATTTTGGAGGCGCTTGGGAGAGATTAATAAGAAACGTCAAAGTAGCACTAGCAGAGATCCTGAAAGTTTGGGGTAGGAGCAAGCCATCAGCAGCAACGTTGCAAGCTGCATTCATCCAAGCGGAATTTTTAGTCAACTCTCGACCGTTGACACACATACCAGTCTCCTGCATCGACGATGAAGTGTTGACGCCATTCCACGCGTTAATAGGAAGAGCAGGAGAGTATGCCCCACCGTATGCACCAACGACCAGTCAGTATGACACAGCGCAATGGAGACGCATTCAACATTATTCCAAGTTGTTTTGGAACCGATGGAAGAAGGAGTACTTACCAACTCTGTTAAAGCGTAATAAAAATACGCAGAAAGTAGAACCGATCAAAGTCAACGACATCGTCTTAATCACGGACGACGACGCACCACCAGGAAAATGGCTTAAAGGACGAGTCATCGAAACGTTTGTGACGAGCGACGGGCAAGTTCGCCAAGCAAAGATCCAAACCGCGAAAGGTGTCCTGAAACGACCGGCAGTTAAAATTGCAGTACTGGACATTATCAAGGGAAATGATCCAGCCATCAACTAATCAGGAAGAAGACGTCAGTGCTCGCTACCAGAGCACCAATATCCGAAAGATGCAGCCAACTGATGTAAGCTCGCGTCAGAGCTAAGATGTATGATCCATGGACCAAGCATTGAAGAGGACATCCTTTGGAACCAGGCAACGTGCCGAAGAATTGAAATTTAAAAGTGTTTTTAAACTCTGTTAGAATATAAGGATGAATGTAAAATAAATGATGCTCCGAAAACATGTAAACAAATAGAGATATAAGTAACACAGGTAGCATAGGGTCCGTTCAGGAATTTTATAAATCGAACAAGTAGATTTATCAGGGCCGGAATGTTACGGACCCAATTTAGATAGCAAGGCCGGCCAATAAACAAAATAATGTTATTGAAGTGCAAACGAGCGCATAGAAAATTTATAGCCCAATGAATCACCAGATACGGCCATGTGATTCATCCCTTTCTTATTTTTCTTTTCCTTTTGTATAGCTTCAGACAAGCGGTGCATGACGCACCAGAAAGTAGGGACAAATAAATAAACAAATCTGTGACCCGCACGATCCTCTGAATAGATCGTATTACTCATAGTGTAGCGCAGGCATACAAGATAGGAAATCACGTGTTCATTTGAGACCGTGAGCAGGCAGCATAGACAGATAAGGCGCCTGGAATACACAAAGACAACAAGGCACCAGGCGAAAGATTATTGCTGGTAATAAGCCTGGCCTCGCCCATTATCGAATATACGAAGGGCTATAAACAAAAATAACATTTTAAGCCGACGATGAGTAATAAACTTTCTAAATTGTACCCCTCTAGCGAGAGCGACAAAGGTCCGCAGAGATAAGCGGGTAGTAATAACATGTAGGGAAATAGCAGGCAGACAATCGATATGGGCTCGGTTGTCTGAGAAGGAAAGAGAGATCTCTTCTCTCCTTTATAGTTTTAACGCCTAGGAATGAATTCTTGGGTATATATACTGGGGATTCTGGCCTAGGAAGACAGTTCAATTTCACAGTTCAAATCAAACAGTTCAATTTCACAGTTCAAATCAAACAGTTCAATTTCACAGTTCAAATCAAACAGTTCAAGTTTCAGTCAGTTCAATTTCACAGTTCAATTTCACAGTTCAAATCAAACAGTTCAAATCAAACAGTTCAAATCAGAAGTCTAATTCGTTAGTTCAAAATCAAAGTTCGTAGTTCAAAGTTCAATTCGTGATCCGAAAATCCACCAAGCGTTGACAACCAGGCGTCACGCATCAGAATCCGGATACACCCAAGCGTTGGCAACCAGGCGCCACGCTATAAAAGGTATAACCAAAAGGAACAAATCCCAATCCGAAAAGCAGACCATTTGCTTCGCTTCACCGGACCGCACTGGAGCCGGAAGAGGTTGAAGTTTTGTGGCTGCCCTAGCCGGGATTTGTTCACGCAAAGGGGCTTAGCCCATAAGAGACCAACCAAGTCCAGGGAAATAGATCCCTGGCTTTAATAAATTTAAACCGTGATTCTCAGGCCTCAATTGCCGACATCTAGGGAAATAAGTTCCCTAGATTAATCACGAAGCGCTCGAGAGAGGACGAGCGAAAAGTCTTGCCTTCATAGCAAGCATCTAGGGAACTCCAGTTCCTTAGATTATATGATCAGTCTGGCTCTTTCACGCTACAAGCAAATAATTCCCCTTCTGCATTCTTCCGTACTGTTTTCATATACCGCTCCCCTATCCCACTTAGTGACGAAACGGCCTCACCTAGTACCATAGACCCGTCTTGGGTTAAACCAAGGCGCGTAGAAGCAGTCTTCCATGTTTCACAAAAAACACTGCGTCCGGAATAAACACGTCCACGCTGCTGTTCACAGTTTTGTGTTTGAGTACAAACATGATTTTTTCGTACCTATGTTAGAAAATGTGACATCTTTGTATTCGTGGTATGTTTGGACATACGATGTTTAATCCCAATGTTTCACATGATGTTCGAACATGGTGTACAGTTTCTCTTGCATTTTCACCCCAAGCACCGGCAGTGCGTAGAGTAGAAGAGGCGAATCGGAGACCACACCACCACCACTCAACGCGTGGTGTGTTGGTATGTTGACATGGAAAAAATGCTTTCCTTTCATGACAATGGGTGCTTCATTAAAAATATTGGGCAAATAAAATAAACCTCTTTTTCTGTTCTGAACAAAATAAACATCGATTGATATGAGAGTTTTTCACATTTGATATCATTATTTAGTGCACGCATCAATTTATATTTTGAATTCATGTAATATTCGCTATTATAAGCTATTTGAACAAGTACTAAAATTGAATTATTCAGCAGTGACATGTTAGGCGTGAAGCTAACCACTCGACCACGGGAGCAACAATTTTGGCTGGATCTTTGAATACAAATGGCCAATACAGCTTGTTCGCGACGATCGCGACCCGAGCTATAAAACGAGCGGAGAAGAGGAGAAGAAAGGATGATGCAATCGCATGCACACATAGCATATGTAGTGCAGTGTAAGTGTAGCTTTTAGTTTTTTCCTTCATTCAGTATGTGATAACATCGAGAAATTAATGGTGTGTTTTAGCCGCTGAAATTTCTCTGCTGGTTCTGCTGTGTGCCGCTGAAGGTTGCATCTAAAACTTATTTTTGGGTATTTATTTTTTTGGTCAGCATTTGTACGACGTCGCCCGCTATGCAGTCGGCTCCCCAGACTTTAATTGCCAACATGCACGCAAAAAAAATAGAAAGCTTCTTTCTTTTCAGAGAATGTTTTCTTTGAACGAAACCAAGGATTATTTAATCAGACTTGCAAAATGTGCATGAACGATCTATAAACTTTTACTTAGTCGCGGCAATACATACACACACTCTTTACAGATACACGGGCCGAAAGTTGTGCAGTCCACTGATGATTCAACAAGAGCCAAAGGTGGTACCGCTCATGACAACTCTACACGAGCTGATGATTGCGCCGGCTAGTGATCATTCTATCCTGGATTCCTCGAGTCGAAAAAGACGCACCACGCTAGATATGGAGTGCAGACTAGGGAGTCGTTGCTGATTAACGGTCAGCTGCATCCCAATAGGAAGTATCCCATGTCGGGCACATGTACAGAGCACTGAAGACTGCAACATCCCAATTATGAGAACACTTGTAATACTAACCTCGAGCCAACCGCGAGTAATCGGTTACATATTACTAACATAGTTGTAAGCACACATTGTCAAAATATTGAACTCCCGGCCCGTTAGGCTGACGCCATATGAGCCTTAATAAAAATATATATTTTGGTGCATGAACTTATAGCCTCTTAGTTCGTGCAATTTTTGAAATGCGAACTAAATTTCAAGTTCGTTTCTGTGAAAAAGTATTCTACGAAGAAATGTTTTGGGATGAATAATTTCTTTCCGTATATGAAAAGAAACGAAACGAAAGCAATGAATACTGCGACATCGGGTGATATGTTTGTACATGATGTTCTTGAATTATAAACATCGTGTTTGTTTTCACATGTCTATGTTTGTGTATCATTGTTCGTGTTGGGGATAGACACTCAACACTAGCGAGAATCATGTTCGAATTCAAACAAAAGCATGGAATTTTCACATCGCGTGGACATGTGTAAGTGTTTTTCGGAAGACTGCGTAGAAGTATATCCTAAGGTGGGCCAACTTGCTAAAACCACTCTTCAGCCATCTTGGAAGTCTACTGTGTTTTGTTTGTAAACAAAACACAATACGCTTGTGCCCAAGCTCGCTCGTGATCAGTCTGTCTCTTTCACACTTCAAGGAAAAAATTCCCCTTCTGCTTTCTTCCGTACTGTTTTCATATACCGCTCCCCTACCCAACTTAGTGACGAAACGGCCTCACCTAGTACCATAGACCCGTCTTGGGTTAAACAACCCACATCAGCATACCATGATCCTAATATTTGAAATATTTCATGAGACATTGTCCGGTGACGTTTTACATAGGAAGGTAAACATTCGTGAATCATAACAAAAAGTTTTATATTTTACGAAATAATTTTCGAGTTTATACGATTTTGCGTTGTAAAATGTTCCCACTGTAACGGGGCAGCTATCGGTTTCAACAGGAGTGGTATTGTGACAAGATGAAGCTTCAATTTTTCCCGGTCACCCAAGTCCTATCGGGATTGTTGCTGCTGTTCGGGTTCGGTAGTTCGCGTGTCAATGGAGGAGATATAATCGACATCACAGATACGGTTTTTGGGTCGATGACCGATACCATCCCGGTCGCGTATGGAGACTTCAATTCCGACGAACTGTTCGATGTGTTTGTGCTGCGGGACAATTTCCGCACTATTCAGATCCTGTTCGGAAGCGACGATAAACCGCTGCTACAAGCTGGACCAAAGTGTGAATATAAGAATTTCCACATCACAAGCGTTGTTCCTGGGGACTTCGATGGTGATGCCTACATGGATGTAATGTTTACAGTGAAGAATGCAGGCGATAACCAATCTGTTTACATCAATTGGGGAGGATCGGAGTATATGAACTGCACGGGAGAGGATGAAAAGCCAATAATTGTGATGAAGGGTCAACCGCTTGCTCTCGATTATGATAAAGATTTCATAATTGATTTGTTTGGTTTGAGTACCAATGATACCCGTCAGTTTTGGGTCTTCAAGAAACCAAAGGATGGTCAGAGATTACCGCCGGATGTGATTGGAATGGAGCAGCAGTTTGGAAATCTGAAGGTTCCGCATTCTCATGCAATCATCGATTTAGATAAAGACTTTACTGCAGATCTATTTCTAACCACCACATCCGGTTATGAAGTTTGGAAAGGTACTGAGTCGGAGAAAAAATTCGAATATAGTCATAAGATCCAGTTTCCAATTGGGAATTACGATGCACATCTGGGTCAATCTATTTTCCTGGATATTGAGCTGGATGGAAGGCTAATGCAGATTGTACCCATATGCTTTAATAAGAAATGCTCCAATTCAAGTATTTTAGTTCGCCACGGAAGTCGTTTCGACAATTTGCAGATTGACTTCAAAGATGATCATGGTGATCTCTGGGGTTTCGTTGTACCGAATCCGTCCGATTGGGCCACTCAAGTGATCACTCTGAGAGGTGGCGATTTTAATTTGGATGGTTACCCAGATTTGTTAGCAACGCTTTCGAAATCTGCGGGACAAATGCAAACATTTCTACTGGAAAATGTCCCGTGCGAAAAAGTTTCCTGCAACCACATGAAAAGAACGTTTGTCGTTCGTTGGAGAGCTCTGGCTCCTTTCGCCAATGGAACCATCATGGGATCGTTTTACGATTTTTACAACGACGGTGTTCTGGATGCGATCTTCGTGGAAAAGGCGGGAAATACGACGCGACCGGTAGCTTTCCGAAACTCGTTGGATTATGATGCAAACTTTGTGAAGGTCATTGTCCTCACTGGGCTGTCGAACCGAAGTGGGCCAAAAAAGTTGACACCTTTAGGACGCAAGAAGAGAACATACGGTAAGATTAATTTTATTGTACGAGTATTCAAAAAATATCATGACGCATTTCTACTTTTTCAGGTACTAATCTCCCCGGTCCACGCATTGAATATAATACGACAACCCAAGACGGTGATCCACAGCATGGTGCATCGGCTCAACTACCCCAATCTGCATACTTCTCTCTCGGTTTGCCGTACACCACATTCGGGCTGGGTCGTACCCCGAATTTTGTGGATTCCCTAACGGTGGGTCTGTCGAATCATTCTCGCACCTGGACGCAGTTGATTCCCAATTCACAAATGATTGTGGTTCCCCGACCCATCGACGAAGCCGACAAATGGAAGGCCCAACTTTTCGTTACACCCAGCAAGCTGATTCTGATGAGTGTGGTCGCGCTGGGAGGTATATGTCTCGTAATATTACTGCTTATTTTGATACTGTATGCTAAGGAAAAACGCGAGGACAAAATACAGAGATCACTGGAAGCCCATCGGTTCCACTTCGATGCGATGTGAGCTTGAGTCAGCTCGTACCAGGGTAAATATTCTGCGATAACGTAGGGTTACTGTTATTTAGCCTTACTACTTGTGTGTGTGTGATAGCCTTTTTTCAATTAATTTATTACTATCGATATCGTTGAATAGTGTTTTTTTTTAACTCGATACTAATGATAATCAATTGATAAATACATACAACTTTAGAATTCCCTTCGGTTGACCAAAGAAATTCTTTTCGATGAGAGAAAGCCGACATTATTCCGTAGGTTTTTATAAGCATGTGTACACCGCATCCTCTTATAACCATTCCGCAATTGGTTCTGATCAAAAATTGGCTGAAAAGGATTCGAGAATCTCTGATTTCATTGACGGATTTTGAGTGTATCATTGGAGATCCAGCTGTGGAACTGAAAGAATGGGCACTATTATGTGAATCGAATTGAGAAGTCGATAGAATCACTATCACTATCACACTGAACAAAATCCCGTATTTTGTAAATCGAGATAATTATGGGCCCTATCATAGATACCGAGTCGATATTCGATAGCATCGACCGATTGAAATCTATCGGTGCAAGCGTCACAATTTTTCGAGTTGTTTGTTTATTTATTGCATATTTTCAGAGACTTCTTTTGTTTTGGTTTTTGTCCTTGATATATTCCTTTGGGAAATGTTCCAGAAACGTTTCAATGTATGCAATTTGAAACACATGAAGATTGAGCTCGACAAGAGATTATCTCGATTTAAGAAATACGAAATTTTGCTCGGTGTGATAGTGATAGGGATTGAATCGATAGGACTCTTCCCGACTTGAATTCATGCTCATTCCTCATGTGCTGCGAAATACATATATTTCAGCGTTTCTAAAATGTCTCCCAAAGGAAAATATCGGAGACGCAAACCAAAACAAAATAATTCTCTGGAGATATGCAACAACAAGGATCTCGAAATAAGGACAGAAGCTACTTGAGACGCTAGAAGACTGGGAACTCCTCGAAATCATTCTGGGGGACTCCAACGCTTGCCACCACAGCTGGGAAATATAAGCACCAGACGTTAGGGAGAATATCACCACCGTTCTCTTTGAGGTGCTAGAGCCCTCGGTTCTTAACAGTGGCACGGAGATATGACAAACTGAGTTTTCCCGGCGACAGAAATTGGACACTAGCTCTGTCAGTAGCTTCGTGGGGAGTCATCCTGATAAACCTTAGAACCAGTCTTGAGCATGCAATGCGGTGCTGGAGTGTAACAAGTTTTTTTTTTGTATTTTAGTGACTTTCAATACTTTTGGCTGATTCGTCATCTTCACCTTCCATTTTGGAAAAATGTTGGTAGTGAGAATTTAACTCGTGATCTTTTAGCGTGCGAAGTATGGATTTTACCACTACGCCAGATCTCCTTTTTTCATACATACATTTATTGAATCTTCCATGATGTGGAAATAACAATATTTGGTTATGCATTTAGTTCTAACATAATAAAGTATTACGTTTTTTATCAATTCTTACAGTTAAAATTTCACATGTGTGCTGGAGCACAACACTAACGTTTGACCACGTTCAAATAATTAAGGTTTTTTTTTCTTCAGACGTGTTACCATAGGTTGACCGAGTCGCCTCGCTAGTGGATTTGAACGATTCTTACCCTTTTCCGCATATTTCCTCCTCGTTTTATGAAGTTCTTCTCTAACCGTCGCCATCCCTAAGTCTCGATGTATGACACTATTGCGGATGTACCAAGGGGCGCCAGTAATTTGTCTTAGCAGTTTATTTTGTACTCTTTCGACGATTTCGATATTACTTGCTGAATCTGTTTGCCAAAGTTAACAGCCATAATGCCAAATAGGCTTCAGCATGGATATGTATAGAAATAGTTGGAACTCAAGTTTTAATTTCGACTTCCTCTCGATTAACCAATGTACTTGATTTGCTCGCAATTTCAATTGCGTTTTCTTTGCTTCTATGTGTTTCTTCCAGGTTAGACAGCGGTCTAGGTGTACACCGAAGTATTTAATTTAATTCGATTGGGGTACTGCAGATCCACTGCACTTGATTTGTGGGCATGTGTTTTGATTAAGCGTAAACGTAACGCAGACACATTTTGTTTCATTTACTTTAATTCTCCATTTTTGAAGCCACTTTTCCACGACCGTTATGTGTTCCTGGAGATCCGGTGAAGCAATCGTTCTGTTTTTGACTGCTGAGAATAGCTGTGTCATCTGCGAATGTTGTAGTCATTAAGTTCCGCGCCGTCGGGAGATCAGCTGTGTAAATGAGATAGATAACTGGTCCAAGAACACTGCCCTGAGGAACGCCAGCATAAATTTTTCGCTCTGGCGATAGTGTTTGGTTATACCGAACATCATCCGCTATCCAACTCTTGACGAGTAAAGTTCAGTGTCGTTATTGTGCGTTGCCACTTTTACTATTGTGCGATTGGTATAGGGTACGAGTGAAGGTCATTGCTGTCCGCTTTCGAATTGACCTTTTGTGAAGTGGTGGAACAAAGGAAGCAGCGCTCTTGCAGCTTGCAGCCCTTGGCGGCTGTTGAACATCGGCATAACGGGATCGCCATCGTGTGGCTGTCGTTAACGGGAATTATCATCACGTGACCGTGTGAGCTATTCTTGCGCTATTGTGTTGATCCATAGCGCGTAGCCTCTGTCTCTCCCTGGTTAGGGCAGTAGAGCGCAGTATCGGAACAACTTTTATATGAGGGTACACATATTTAATATTAATATTATTATTCAACTCATTTGTTCATTGTTTAATATTATTATCATAATTTATTTTTGTTTTGTTATTTTTTTTCTCGAGATTATTGTTAAAATCAATAATATATTAGAAATAAGACAGAAATTTTTGTAAAATGGAGGATAGTGGAGGATCTCCAGAGGTGGAGATCTCCGATAATGAATCCCATTTAAGATCTGGGAAAAAACATAAACGAGTCCCTCAAAAAGAAAATAATTCTTCTGGGGACGAATCTGCTCATCCTTCCAAGCCCCCCTCTCCCATCATTGATTTCGCTTCCCCCTTCTGATGTTTCCGATCCAACCCAATCCTCGTCCTCGTCTTCTCCCTCTGTTGTCTCCGCTCCACGTGTCAGAGTTTATCCAGAAGATGCACCTGGAACTGGCCCGTGGGTTGTTTTCCTCCGGCCAAAACCAAAAGGAAAAAGCCTTAACGTGATTCAGATCATGAAAGATCTGGCCAGATATACTTCTGTATCTGAAATTCGCAGGGTTAGACCGAACAAATTGCGGGTTGTCGTGAATGAACGGAAACACGCAAACGAGATTGTTGCTGACCAACACTTCACTCTCGAATATAGAACATTTATACCCTCCCATAACGTAGAAATTGAGGGGGTGATAACTGAAACGGGTCTGACGAGCGAACAAATAAAAAAAGAAGGAAAAGGCAAGTTCAAGAAGCTTCCCTCAATGGAAGTAAAGATCTTGGACTGTCGCCAACTCGGGGAACTCTCCCATGATGGGGACCAAACTAAATTTACGCCGTCAGACTCGTTTCGAGTCACCTTTGCTGGTGCCGCCCTCCCTGACTACGTTATGGTGGACAAATTGAGACTACCTGTGCGACACTTCGTGCCAAAGCCCATGACTTGCAACAAATGCAAGTCAGTTGGTCACACTTCAGATTATTGTGCCAACAAGGAGCGCTGTGCCACTTGCGGAGAGCAACATGAGGGGAAATCCTGCAGTGCGACTGAGCATAAGTGTCCATATTGCGGAGGATCCCCACACGCGCTCTCAGCTTGTGAAACTTACAAGAGTCGCTGGGAGAAACAGAAGCGCTCTTTAAAGGAACGCTCGAAGCGCACTTTTGCGGAAATTTTAAAGGGCGCTCCTCCACTGGCTCAACAACAACAACCAATCTCAACACACAATACCTTTTCCGCGTTACCAGTTGATGAAATGGAAGCGGACACAGCTAGCGGGGGCACACCGTTTATTTTCAAAGGGAATCCCCGGCGCAAAAATGTGACCACTCCCAAAGTTCAAGAACAAGTCCCCCCGGTGGTACCCCCAGTTAGCTTGCCTAAAAAGCGAGTGCAGCGGACAAGCAAAATCAGGTTCCTCCTGGCTTCCGTGGGAATAGTTCACCTTCGAACGACCCAGCACTCGAGGGGACATCAAAAACCCCAACTGTCCCTGTTTTTCCGTCCAGCTCAACTTCCCAATCGGGATTTATAAAGTTGTCTGACCTTTTGGATCAAATATTCAAGTGTTTTAATGTTTCCGACTCCATCAGAACCCTTGTCATCTCAATGCTTCCAGTATTAAAGACAATTTTACAGCAATTGATGCAAACATGGCCCCTCCTTGCAATGATTATCTCTCTTGATGTCTAATTTAGATAGAGAGGTCGGAGATATCACTGTTTTTCAGTGGAATTGTCGTAGTCTTATCCCTAAATTGGATTCATTCAAATTTTTAATTCATAACTTCAATTGTGATGTTTTTGCTCTGTCCGAAACTTGGCTTTCTTCGCGAGATGATATCTCTTTCCACGATTTTAATATTATACGCTTGGACCGCGATGACAGATACGGAGGGGTACTATTGGGGATCAATAAGTGCCACTCATTTTTTCGAATTGACCTTGGAGGGATCGAAGCTGTTGCTTGTCATGCAAACATCAGAGGCAAATACCTCTGTATTGTCAGCTTGTATTGGCCTCCGAGAGCTGCGGTTAGCCGCAAACAACTTGATGACATGTGCTCACTCCTTCCTGAGCCACGATTGATCTTGGGAGACTTCAACTCTCACGGAACTGCCTGGGGGGAACAGTACGACGACAATCGTTCATTGTTGATATATGACCTTTATAACAACTTCAATATGACCGTTTTGAACACTGGGGAAACAACACGTGTGCCTAAACCTCCTGCTAACCCAAGTGCTCTTGACCTCTCGCTTTGCTCGAATTCACTATCGTTAGATTGCAAGTGGAATGTAATCCAGGACCCCAACGGTAGTGATCACTTGCCAATCAAAATTTCCATCACCACTGGGTCGAATTCTTCTGAATCTATAAACATGGCATATGACCTCACAAGACACATTGACTGGAAAAAATATGCGGACGCGATTGCTCTAGCCATCAATTCCAGAGATGGTTTACCTCCATTGGAGGAATATAACTTCCTTTCTCGTTTGATCTATGACAGCGCGGTTCGCGCTCAAACGAAACCCATCCCAGGTTCCACTATTCGCCGAAGGCCTCCCAATCTATGGTGGGATAGCATATGTTCCAAGCTTTATGTAGAAAAATCGAATGCATTTAAAGCTTTTCGGAAACGTGGAACCCCTGAAAATTTTCAAACGTATTTAGCCCTTGAAGATCAATTTAAAAACTTAATCAAAGGGAAAAAAAGTGCTTATTGGCGAAATTTCGTGGGAGGTTTGTCACGAGAAACGTCAACGAAAAAATTATGGAAAGTGGCTCGAAACATGAGAAATCGCTCTTCAACGAATGAAAGCGAAGAATATTCACATCGATGGATTTTTAATTTTGCACGGAAGGATTGTCCTGATTCCGCTCCTGTGCAAAAAATTGTTCGAGATATACCACAAGATAGGTGCGATCTTGATTCCGAGTTTTCGATGGTAGAATTCTCTCTTGCTCTGCTTTCATGTAACAATTCTGCTCCGGGATCGGATAGAATTAAGTTCAACTTGTTGAAAAATCTCCCTGATGTGGCGAAACATCGCTTGTTGAACTTATTCAATCGGTTTTTGGAGCATAATATTGTTCCTCTATGAATGAGTCCACAGGATTTGGAGTGTTCAACGTATTTTTTAGCACCTCACACAGTCTTCAGAATCCTTGCTCGGTATATATTGCTGAATTGGCAGCGATATACTGGGCGCTGGACAGCGTCGCCTCACGACCTGTTGAACACTATTACATTGTAACGGATAGTCTTAGCTTTGTCGAAGCTATCCGTTCAGTGAGGCCGGAAAAGCACTCGCCGTACTTCCTTGAGAGAATACGAGAAATTTTAAGTGCTTTATCCAGACGCTGTTGTGTCATTACCTTTGTCTGGGTCCCTTCACATTGCTCAATTCCGGGTAACGAGAGGGCTGACTCATTGGCAAAGGTAGGTGCAATTGAAGGCGATATATATCAGCGTCAAATCGCCTTCAATGAATTTTATTCTTTAGTTCGCAAAAATACCATCGCTAACTGGCAACGCAAGTGGAATGAAGATGAATTGGGCCGGTGGTTTCACTCGATTATCCCAAAGGTTAGCCTCAAACCGTGGTTCAAAAGTCTGGACTTGAGTCGGGACTTTATTCGCACCTTCTCCCGACTCATGTCCAATCACTGTTCGTTAGATGCACTACTCTTCCATTTCAATTTAGAAAACTCCCTTCGGGCCCGAGGAAGCCAGCCCAATGTGCCGGTGAGAGATGTGTTGGCTCGGTTAGACCTTGATTACATGTCCCATATATATGTTTTCCTTAAAGCTATAGATCTTCGTGTGTGATTGCCCCTACATCCTTATACCCTCCTTTCCTTCCTTTGCGGGTAATTCGTCCCCTTGCTATAAATAGTAGAATAAGTTGAAATGTAAATAAACTATAGATATACGAATAGATTTAAGAATTGAGTGCTCATCAACATTGTTACAATTTCCTTATATCCCATCCTTCTCCTAAAAATATATCACCCTTCTAAACTCGAGTACACCGCGAGTAATCGGTTTTCCACCTTACTAACCATAGATGTAAGAAAATTGTTTATATATATATATAGTTTTAAAAATATATTCTTTAAACTTAAGTTTAAAGCTTCTTTAAACTTAAGTAACTGAGCCTGTAAAAATAAACGAATTAATAATAAAAAAATACCGAACATGAAACTTTCTTCCCAGCAGGTAAGAACACATAATTTCATATACTTGTGGTAACATATTTTTAATTTTATAGAGCAGTCCTTCATGCAGACTTTATCGAATGCTTGAGCTACTCCAAGAAAAAGTGCTGAGCAATATCCGTGGCCTTCATATACTTTACGAATTTCTTCTATCAATCAGTGCACTTGTTCATGTGTTACCACAATAATGGTGTATGGTCCATGCGGTGATTCGAAACTATTATCGCATTGCATGGTAGATGGAATAAGTACAAAGCGTCCAAATCCTAGAGATTTCACCAACGACACGATCGCAAGCGTAAGCGAATATCAAATATATCAACGAACAAATACTGATAATGTTATTCACAAATATCAACAACGCAGACATTGAAATTGAAAATCGTTGAGTAGTACCATATTCGCCTCAGCTGAGCAAAGAGCAATTCATACATTAGCAAGTCCGTGGATAAAGGAAGTGGCGATGAGGCTGAGATTCTAAGTTAGAATACCGCTGTGAATACTCCTCGATTGAATGACAACAACGAAGTAATGCGGATCCAAATAAGAACGATACATCAGCTCCATTGTTGTCTGGCGCATCGTTAGTTTCACAATTCATTAACGAGACCCAGTAGTTATAAAATTAGCCGTGCATATTGAAAAAGAGCAGCGCGTGTTTTCCTCCAATGAGACAGCAATAATTTACAATAATTTTCAATTAATTTATGCAATTAAATACTTCCATGACGGTTCAAGATGAATGCCGTGGAAAATAATATTTTTTCTGGGCTTTAAAGTTTTTTATGAGCTTTATTCTCAGAATCAGAAATGTGGAATGTTTATTCCATGTTTAAAGAAAAGACAATTATATAAAACAAGTAAATAAATTGGAAAAAGGCATTCGATTTTACAAAGATCGATTCTTTGGTACCGATTTAATCGGTGAATCGATCCCTACGCCGTTTAGACAAGATCGATCTTTTTTGTAAAGATCGCCCAATCCTAATTTCGACCCAATCATCTCCATAAAATCTGATCCATGCGATGGTATCATTTCACCGTCGTATGATTTAGCGCTCGCGATTTCATACGGCTATCTCAGATCGTTCGTTTACAACAATCGTTCCAAAACCCTAGCTCATTTTGAGAAATACGACGCCATAAAAAAAACAGAATCAAATCAAACAACTTCACATGAGCAACAAAGAGCCAGTAGAGAAGCGAATTCAGTTGAATCCGCACTATAGAGGTCGACAACACATTATCGAAAATGAACCTTACGAGTGCCATAGAGCACAAAAACCTTACGATGTACAGAAACGCGCACGATTTTTTGAACACTTTCCAGTAACAGGAAAGCGCATGTTCTACAAATAAACTTTCAATCCAATATTGTTACGTCCTTATGTAGAATTATTTCTGTGGAGATTACAAAGCCATAACAATAAAAAATTAATAACAACGTAATATTCTAATGCGACAGAAAAAATTTGAAACTTTTTGAATAATCCAAATCAATACTGATTGCTATAACATTGAAAGCTAGATGTCTCAATATTTATTAACATACATCTGGTCAATATGAGTCCCGCCTAATTTATGCTGGGGTGAGTAAAACCATCAAAGCGGTTAATACACATGCATCGGCTTCCTTCGTCGTCCAATAGCGCAGTACATACGAACCAATGGACGAAGGACCAGTTTCGTTCGTCGCACTTGTGCCCTCTCCAAATCCAATGTTTGATAATGCTTGGGCGCGTACCCGCACCTCGAATGTAGCACAAATGCGGTAGCAAATGTTGTTTGCCATATACCGGTGGAATGATGATCGCTGCGAGCGTTCACTTGGATCGGGCGCTGATTGCAGCAGGATGTGTGTGCCCGGAACAAAATCGTCACCAACGGTAGTGCCCTCCGGAATAAACTGACAAGATTCTGTGAACGGAACGGAAGCCAATTTTAGCAAAATAGCGGAATACACAAACATGAATGTGGATACTACCTATGGGCAACGGTTGTCCATGATCTAGAACCGATCGAATTTTCTCCACTCTTGCGTTGTAATAAACAGTGGTCCAAACAGAATCCTCGCTGGTGTTTGTAGCACAAGAGCTGCTCAGTGTTTGTGGATTTATTTTGAATCTTGCCCACCCCTTGACGGCTGAGTTGTGCAGTGATGGAACGCAGCCGTCGCAAAAGCACGCGAAACTGTCACCGGTGAAGAAAACATCCGGCAGCATGAGCGTACGCTTGAAACCCATTACAAGCTTAAGATATTCACAGTCTTTATTTTCCATCACACTCAGCACCGATGATGATGAAATCGAATTGGCTCGCGAGGATCGTATGTGATCCTCGACGACTTCGACTATGTTCGACGAACGATGATGATTTGCGGCATTGGTCGCACCGCTCAAAGTGTTTGACAATAGCGTTTGAGTGGGTGAGCTACGCTCTGGTGCTGTCGAGCAAGAGGGTTGCAATGATAGCCCCAGTTTGGCACGATTATTAGCAATCGTGTTACTATCTTCGTCCACTTCGGATTCGTTAAGCTGGATGCTGAAATCTATGTTGCTGTCCACATCCTCCAAATAGTTTGGGTCAGTGTTGTTCTCTTGATTGACCGTAGCCTGAGAGTTGGCGATAGTTGGTTGAAGGCTGGCTGGATTCGAGCGATAATCTTCGAAGCCTTCATCAAAGTTCACGGACTGGGAGAGCTCCCCACCACGATTGCTGTCGAAGCTGCCCTGAAGAGCGTTGAATCGGTGTGTGCTCTGGCTTCGCTGAATGTTGAGATTCGTCGAATGCTGCAGCTGAAGTGAATCTCGCAGACAACTGCAATAAAATATTATTTTAATTTTGTTTTTTTAATTTTTCTTATTTTTATTGAGTTTAACATTTTTACATAAATTTCCGTTATTTCTTTTATGCAGTGACTTGAAATATCTTACAGCTGCACATTTTTTATGATCGTTTTTTTTTGTAGTTACACTTTTGGACACAAGTATTCGTCATGCTTTCGTTCATATAGGTCGCTTAAATTGTTTTTCGCGTCCATTGATTGATTCATGTGTGATAGGTTCTGTGCAATCTTCATTATCTAACGATTGTTTTTTATGAAACACTCTACTGTTCTCATTTACGGGGAGCACAATAATCAGGTACCACATTATTGGGCGGACAAAAATATTCGTCACATAAAAAAGTTTTCATTTTTGCTTGATTTTTATTGAAATCGGGTGTTTCCGTGTATTATCCGTTCGAATTTGAAGAAAATGAGTAGGAAAAAAAATAGTATGAATGAACGAGTTCATTGTATTTTTCAAGTTTCCGAAATATCCATAGGCCAAAAAAAACAGTCCAAAGCATAATTAAACGATTTAAAAATACCGAAAACCTTGACAAAAACCATGAAAAGGACGTTCAAGCAGGTTGACCGATAGAGAAAAGCGAGAAATTATACGAATTATTGAGAAAGAACCAAAAGCAACTTCCTCAGAAGTGCGCAGAGAGTTGCTGGAGTTCAGTAGAATGGAAAATCCAGAACGGTGAGCAGAGTTTTGTATAAATCCAAGTATGAAGCTCGTGTAAAACCCTTTAACACCTTCGTCGCCCAGAGCGATTCGGTCGAGTTTCTTCCGGGGCTCAAATTCAACTGTCGGTGCGCTAGAGAAATAAGCAGAAAACGATAATAATGAATTCGGGTACGATTCAGGACTACTTTTCTGTTGAATCCGAATGAAATCAACCGACTGCTGATTAGAAAACGTATAAAAATAAGTTTTCAGTCAATTATACAGTGTTGGAAATGATAATAAAAAATGAAATTCAACCGAACGTACTTGCTTCATATACTATATTCGATGGTGATGAATATCTACAATTTTATTGGAGAATATAGAATATTCTGTTGTAGGTGTTGTTGTGCACCTACACGGTGAAACAACGAAACCCAAAATTTGATAAATTTCTGCTCAACAATGCAAAAGAAAGGGGCTAATTAGAGCTCGAATATTGTTTTTTTTTATCTAAGAATTTTAGTGGATTGACTGAACTATCTCGTGTTTCCTCATATTTCAAACATTTCTGAGTCTAATTCTTATTTTGAGGTATTTTTCATAATCGTGCGTGGTAGATTGTATATAAATTCAATATTACATTGCATAAGTTTAGATGCGTAATGGAGTGCGATAGAATGTTTCTTAAACATAATAATAGAGTCTTGTTTTCAGAGACAAATGATCTTTTAATTAAATTTCTTCTGGTGATACGGTAATGAAATTTAAATCGCAAATCAATAGCAAAAAGGTTTTCCAATAAATTGCTCCTGCTGTTGAAGCTCAAGAAGCGATTTGTTCCCAATAGCCATAATCATAAGTTTTTTCAGTCGATCCTCTCTCATCGTTGATCATAAGTAGGTTTTCAGTCTACGAAGAACTAAAAAACTTTGTTCGACCGATGCTGTGGTTGGAGCAAGCGTTAGTATTAGCTTTGCGAATAAAACAATTTCCGGAAAAATATCGTCAAGATTGCTACCGATCAGTGTTTTCATAATCTCTGGTGCGAATGAAATCGTATCACCATCCCACTTTATGTCACCTAGATACAAAGATTTCTTCCAGACAAGTAGAAATTTCTTTATTAAATGTTTCAACTATGTTGATCATCCTAGAGTTGTAGACCCACTTGACTCTGCACAAGTTCGGGATCTTCTGCTGCATAAATTTCTTCAACTCGTAATCGCGCTTTGGGCTTTGGATAAAAAATGGTGCCAACGAAGAGAGGGAAGAAAAACATTTCCTTGTTTTTGAATTATTCGTGCAAGAGTGCAGAAAAACAATATTGAGAACATGCGTCTTACAATGAATATGATAAGCGTTTGGAAACGACTTCTTTGCGATCGCCTGGATTTCTCCTTTATCTCCTGACATCACTCGAGCTCCATCATATGTTTGCGAAACCAGCTTAGCAGGTGATACGCCAAATTGATGCAGTAAACTAAACTCATTCTGAATTTATTCTGATGTTCCAGAAAATATTACCGTGGTATTTATGAAGACGGAAACCGACATATCTTTCGTAGCCAAAAAGTTACACATGTCCTTATAGTTTCCTCTATTTACAGACGTTATGCTTTAATCGTGACCTTGGAACCATGTGAACTGAGAAGCCAAACTAATTCAATGAGAATTTTCATGCCTTCTCTGTTTTTCTTCACAATTGAAATATGCTTGTTTCTTACGATTTCATTAGCATGACCTAACGCAGCTTCAATGCAAGTTAGCTCAAACGTGCGACATGTCATGCTGTTGTTGGTGTGCTCTTTGGTAGCTGAATGAGTATTTATAGCGAAAGATGGATGATTAAATTCTGCATATCCTACTCTGTATAATTCATTAAGACTTATGTCAGATGAATGTATCTAATAAAAATAAAAGTATCTCTACACTGTTTTCTGCTGGGCTTTGTAACAGCAAACAAGGCCAACAAAATAGCTTTACTCTTGCCCCTGAACCACAAAGCTACTTCGCGTCGCGAGCTGTAGCATCAAAGTTCCGTGTAACTATTTTACCGTTTCTAGCACAAATCGTTTTCAACATGTCCAGTTTTGGCCGCGGAAAATCCATTTTCGCAAAAAGTTATTTCTCTTTCACAGTTCTTTTCGCAAACGGCCTTTTCCAAAACTCATCGACAATATGTGATTTGTGATGACTTAGCGCGAATCTCAATTGGCACACCGAAAAATAAACTGGATGAAATTTTGTCATCTGGAGTGCGCCAATCCGACTGCGAATCTAAAGCGTGGATCCCCTAACGTGCAAAGTAAAATATGCACGATACATACGCTAATACATTGGCAATTTACTAGAGTGTGTGAGCGCCGCTCTATCTGTTCACCGAAAAAGTGCACAGAGACTGATGTCGATGACGTAATAAATCATCTGCGTCAAACAAGCTTTCAGAGAGCCGCTATATAAAAGCATCTTACGCAAAGCGCGCCGATTGAAGATCTGGATCTGGTTGTCTCAACTCGAGATCTTCTCTTGTGCACAGAGTCCACTGCACGAAATCGTTGCCAACACATTGGCAGTTTAGTTTCCCAAAGCTTCAACACAATTTTACTAATCAGTGTGTAGATATACGTAATTTTTGTGCACTAATCGATGTGCACTGACTGGGGAGAGCATAGAATAAATGGTACAAAATAGAAACCAATATACGTAATTCTGCACAGTGCGTGGACTGGGAGAGCCGTATTTTTTTCATACCTTCCAGACGTTCCTGTTTTGAGCTCTAGTCTGTGCATAGCAGAGTAGGAGCGTTTCATATTTTTTTTCTTTTTAACACTCCTATACTCGCGCATTGGTCTGTCAGACCGAGAAATCAGCAATTCGTTCATTTCTTAGAAAATATCAACACTACGAATTTGCGATTCTCTCTAGCTTCGTTATTTGTCGTTCGTTATCGTTTAGCGTATCGCATGTTTTGGTACAATGGGGACGTGTGCCACTTTTTTAACACTTTCGGTCTGACACACCGACGCGAGTATAGGAGTAACTTTTTTGGACAAGTGCCTTTTTTCATATTCTAGAATATTGTTGAAAGAAATGTATAAATTAATGTTAGTGGCGTGGAATATCTTATGCATATAATGCATAAGATCATTACCGGACTATTATTATTTGATTTCAGTCCCTTTAGTAACTGTATTGAACGGATCCATATATTAACTATTCGTCGTTAGATTCATACGTTCAAAAGCAAAATATAAATGTTTGACTTTTGTATAGTTTATTCGCTAAATATAATGGTCATACATTTACACACTTGTGAAAGAATTTCACTAGTGGAAGAATTGTAAACAGTAAACTATGAACTAATCGGTACCTTATTGTAATTTTTAACAGTTACAGTTTCGGGGATATTTTTCTTATAATGGACAATATCCACAAGAAAACAAGAAAAAGAAAAGGAAATTCCTGCGATGCAGCAAACACATTACTTTCGCGCCGCTTAGAAGAGAAAGAGTGTGAGGAGATAGAGTTGCTTTACCGTTCTCGAGAGCCTTGGAAGTTCTTCAAGAATTTAAACGCTTCGGAGACATCTTGATGAACGAACGCGAGGTAATCGAAAGGTGGAGGCAGCACTACGATGAGCACCTGAACAGCGCGCAGACAGGAAACCAAGATCAGAGGTGCCACGTGGACAAGTGAGCTACCTGTTTAATCAACATTAGAAACATTAAAACAACGGTATTGTGATGACAAATTTGACCATTTCTTAGCATTTATCTTTATAACAAAAGAATGTCAACACTGTCAACTTTGAGCAAGCTTGTCAATAATTTCCTCATATAAGAATGGCATCGGCTTCATCTCATAAAAGAAATCTTTTTCCACATCCATCATCATAATTTCGTTTCTGGCCCGATTTCGACCGCAAATAACTCTTTATCCGTCGAAAGACACAAAAGGTGTATAGTTCTTTAAACTGTTTTTTCGTCAATGATTTCTCAATAATCGAGTCAGACAAACGACGACAATCGATAACGTAACGGTCATTCATAGTTTCGCCAGTACATCAATTGCATCTTTGAGCATACTGTCGAAATGATGATCCGCTTTAAACCCCTCCATAGAAGCAAGGCAAGTCTTGGCGTGACGCACACATTCTACTACGCCTAATGTCTTTGTTTGTAAAATTTGATAAAGAACGTCTGTACTCACTAAAAATTCCAGCAAGAATACAGTGTTGAACTCAAGCATGAATGCGTGAAGACCTCCGGCTGTACTACAAGTTTTAGCATCAATATACAGAACTCCACCAGACGTTCCGCTAAAACTTTGTTGTTTATAAATTCATGGCACGCGAGATCCCTGGCGGATATCAAGGTGTGTTTTCTATCGTTTCCATCGATTTTGCAAAAAACTTCAAATGTCATTTTTACGTAAAGCGACGCATTAGAAGTAGTGATCGCTTCATACATAGCTAACTGCGTTTGCCCTGTCGCATCTTCAAGTATGCAGAAAAGAATTTGAATGACGGCGGGTTCAGATGAAAAGTTTGAACCCGGTAGTCATTACTGCTTATTTCGTAGTGTTGTGCTGCGGGTGGGTGGTGTAATATAATCAAGTGTAGCCATCATAATACATTCTTCACGGTGAAGAAATTTCACCCAAATAGTAAATAAAATGAGGATATTGGGATAATTTGGATATTACAAAAAAGTAACATTCGATAGTTCCTCATCTATGCTACGAATGTGAAATAACACACTTTTTCTGAGAATGTCTGACCTGTCGTATGAACGGTTTGAACAGACGGGCGATACGTCACTGACCAAGACAGCGTTGATGAGGGCTATACCGGTGCAGTCAACAACAACGATGTACCTCCCACGATGAATGAGATTAAGGAAGCCATTCATCACATCAAGCAGCTAGTCATTAGATGGATTGTGGAAACTACCGTGCAATCACGATGCTGAATGATGTTTACAAAATTATGTCTCAGATCCTCTTTCGCTGACGGACCAGATTTTTACACTGCAGCAGATCATCCATAAATACCGCGAGTATCAGGTCCCTACGCACCATATCGTTGTCGACTCCAAGACCGCATATGATATAATCGACCGACGACAGCTATGGGAATTCATAGACAAGCACGACTTTCCCCGAAAGCTGACAAGACTGAGTCAGGCAACGATGAACGGTGTGGGGTGCAGTGTCCGGATCTCAGGCGATCTATCGGAATCGTCTGAGAATCTCAGAGGACTTCGACAAGGCGGTGACCTCTTCTGTCTACTTTTAAATGTGGCGCTGGAAGGCGTTATACGGAGAGCGGGCTTCAACATGTGGGGCACGATTTTCAACAAGTCTAGTTTGTTTATGTGCTTCGCCGACGACGGAAGGAAGGACACATTGAACGTTAGCGGACTTGTATACCAGACTGGAACACAAAACAGGGCTGATTGGGTTTGAGATCAATTCGTCTAAGATTAAATAAATGCTAACAGGAGGAACTGGTCGCAACAGAATTCTTCTTGGTAGTAGTGCTGTGATCGACAGCGACGAGCTCGAGGTGGTAGAGGAACTGTCAACAACAGCCGTGAAATTCCAAGACGCATAATCAACGGAAGTCGCACCTACTATGGGTTCCGCGAATCCTCAAGGTCCAACAAACTCCAACCTAGTACGAAGTGTAACCAACCTCGTACAAATCCCTAATTCGACCGGTTGTTCTCTATAGGCACGAAGCATGGACGATGCTTGAAGAGGACTCACTAGCGCTTAGTGTTTTCGAACGCCGAGTGCTCAGAACAATATACGTTGGTGTGCAGGAAAACGGAGTATATGGAGAAGGAGAATGAACCACAAACTGGCGCAACTCTACGGCGAATCCAGCATCCAAAAAGTCGCCAAGGTTGAACGAGTTCCATGTTGCAAGATTGCCGACCAGCGGCCATGCAAAAATGGTGTTCGCAACGATTCCGTTAGGAAGAAGGGAAGGAGCCCAGCGAGCAAGGTGGTTGGACCAGATGGAGCAGGACTTGACAAGAATCAGTGCGGCCGGAAGTTGGAAAACTGCAGCTATGAACCGAATTCATTGGTGGAATAATGTTGTGTTTAAGATCCAATTTCTTCATGGGATGTAGCATAATTGTAAAAAAAACATTTTTCTTAAACCGACTCTAGTCTGAGCTTACCATGAATTTGTGAAGTCCTGAGTCCTAGCTTCATTGGCTGTGCGATTTTTAATCGATATGTTCATCAACAGATTCTCGGAGACACTATCCATCACTGAGCGACTCCTGTTATAAAAATATATATTTAAGAATCATATCAATTCTCGAAACAAATTTATACTAACATCGAAGAAGATCCAGGATTCGAAACACAAGCAATATCGGTCTCCTTCTCATGAACTTCCAAGTCCGCCTTCTCGCATTGGGGAACATTCTCCACGTCGGCTGACGATGGTCCGGCAGCACCGACACCAGTGGATCCGGAAGGCATCACCGCCAACTCTTCATTGATGGGACTTGCGTTTTTCGGATCACCGTTGACGATGGATATTTTTTCACACTTGCCATACAGATCGAACACAGGATAGACATGATGGGGCAACCCAATAGCCAAATCGTCCAGCTGCGTTTGACCGAATGTGATTCCCAAGTTTCCTGCGTGACTAAGCGTCAGAGTAATGACGGTGCCAACTTGGATCTGTTCGAAGATCTCCGCGTACTTCGACTGAGTTTTGTTTCCGTTTATATTGATGTAATCATGGGTGGCGATCCAACAAGGTCTCCGGAACAGGATGGCCGATGTTGGGAATGGGAACTGATGCGTCCCGGGACAAACGCCAAGCACGCCAACGGCAATTGTACCCTTCCACTTGGGGTTGATTTGGTTGATTTTGATACTCATGCTGTGTCCTTTGCAGATCGGTTTGGACAGACAAACAACTCCCTGATGGTAGGACTGAACGCGCGAGGCGGTCTTCTTGTCCTCGAACAGCTGGATGTTTTTACCGTGACATTCCGAAAACTCGAACGACAGACTATCAGAGTCAATTGACTCGAGCATTGAGTCCTGCTTGTTGAGAGGGTCCAAACCTAGCTCGAGTGAATCCTGCAAACGTAGGCTGCAAGGTCGCAGAGGTGACGAAGGTCCTTGGGAAGAGATAACCTGAACGGCCATCGTAGATCCCAGCAGCTCTACCACGGCAAAACTATCTTCCGAAACGTTTTGAAAGGATATATTCATATCTTCTGAATTTAGTAGGATTTTGAGCGTCCGAGAGGCTGTCAGTTCTATTGCGATGCGATCACCAACTCTCAGCCAGTCCAGCGAGGCGAGAGATTTCTGGAGCAGTGTAGAATTGTAACGCACCTCGTTTCCACTGACGTACCAAACATTAGCCGGAATGCGTTTCATACTGATGGGAATGTTCTTTCTAACATGCTCATCCGAGAGATTCAAATCCGTCACTCCAACTTTCAAGCTGCCCGCGTAAAGGGGATTTATTTCGGTAATTTTTATCTCGAATGTTTCCCCGACTACCAACGGTCGCTCCGAGAAGACCAGACAATGCGAGAGGGCCGCATTCGTGCAGCGAGAAGCCAGCGTCCAGTTTTGCATCAAGGTGACATTGCCTGAAATACACGACCAGCGGTGCTTCGATTCCAGGGCCGGTTGGATGACCGAAGTTGCCTGTAAGCTCTGCGAGTTCTCACTTATTGCGTACGGGGCTCGAATGTCCGGTTGTGGCGTTGTGATGCTGACTTGTGCGCACTGACCGTAGAGATCGATCACAGCGAACAGATTCGGAGCTTTGCACTCATAATACGGACCCTGATCGATTCCGTTGATGAAGAAATGGATGTTATCTCCGTTTCGCATAACTCCCACCCGGGATCCGGCGGTGAGGGTATCCAAATCGAACGGCAAATCGTTGCGAATGGTTACACCATTACGCATCAAGGTGGTCCCGGAGATCATAATGGTATCGTGTTCCAGATCCGTTGCAGTGCTCGGTAAGCTCAGTTCGTCCGGTCGAATGCCCGTGACTCCAATCTCGATGCTTCCATTCCATTGATCCACTACAGTTTCCAGAATGATTTCGAATAATTCACGCTGTCTTAGCGGTCTGTTGCTGAACACAATCGAGTCATTGAACTCCGCTAACGCTTTGGGCCGACACGCGGTCAATCCACCATTGGAGATTCGTGCATTCTTTCCATGAACCGAGTGGAACTTAAGTTTCGGTTCATTGCTGAACAGAGTAGTATTCGAAATGGTTGAATTACCAGTGTCAGGGGTTCCACATTCCGAAGTGTCGACAATGCTTGCCTGAGCCGCCTGCCCATACAGATCAATCACACCGTAAACCTTCTCCGGGACATTGGAGGCTGCCGGACCTTGATCTACACCGTTAACCCAAAAATGTAACGTCCCATCATCCTTGCGAACCACACCCACCCGATCTCCGACCTGCAGGCGATCTAGATTTTGTCCATACTGTTCAATGACGGTCATTCCATTGTGCATCACGCCATTTCCGGTCATCATCCATGTCCCGGACCGCACATTGGTCATGGTGAAGGGAAAATCCAGCTCCGTTGGACCGTGCGTGGTAACTCCCATTTCTATCGATCCGGCCCACTTGGTAACCACTCTCTCCAGACGAACTTGAAACATTTCATTCGGTCGAAGTGCTCGTCTGGTTAAAACCACTCCATTATTGAAATCATCCGACGCGTTTGGACGCAAAGCGGTTCTTCCGCTGTGGGTAACACTTGCGTGGGATCCACAGATGGGATGGAACAGAAGCCTATCTGTTTGAATGTAATCGATCTCGGGGCTTGGTGGAATCAATTCTTGCTCTGCAACCGGTAAGCTCATCAAATTGTTGCGTCTAGTGACCAAATTTTGTTGCTCCCGTTCATCTCGATCCACAATCGTAACTTTGATCGTCATTCCGTATAGATCGATGACTCCCCAGAGAGTCTGAGATACTCTAGTTGCAGCTACTCCCTGGTCACGACCGTTGATATAATAATGTAGATTGCCATTGGATTTACGCATCATGCCAACCCGATCGCCTTCACGTAACTCATCCAAATTGAACTCTCCATATTCCCGCCGGGTTCCCTTTCCATTGGTAAGAATACCACAGCCAGACATCATGATTGTGCCACTGCGTAAGTTGGTCATAGTAGCTGGAAACTGCAGAGCCGAAGGACAATGTGTTGTAACACCCACTTCTATTGAACCGGACCATTTATCCACCAGCCGATCGATACGTATTTCGAACAGTTCATTATCTCGCAGCGGTCGATGAGTCATAACGACTCCATTGTTAAACTCATCCAATGGCCGACGTCTTTCCGCGGTACGGCAATTCAAGCTCAACTTCACCAGAGATCCACAACGGGTATGAAATCTCAACTTATCGTTCGGATCAATTCCATCTGGTCCCGCTCCCGAACCGGAGGGGCCACCTCCGTTCGCAGTAGAACTGACGGACATTTCTACCGACATTGCAATATCAATGTTCTGCGAAATTTGAGTACTTTCGTTGCTGTATTCCAAGCTGTCCGAAGGACAGATTGAAACCTGTACACATTTTCCGTACAGATTAACTAACGCATGAACATTTTTCGGAATGTCAACCGCAGCCACACCCTGTGACTCACCATTCACGTAGAAGATCAATTCCCCCTGAGCCGTTCGCAGCACTCCGACACGATCCCCCTCGCCAAGTTTGTCCAGATCAGACCCATAATACTCCATCAGCGAGAGACCATCCTTGAGCACCGAAATCCCAGACATAACCCATGTGCCGTTCCGCAACTTAGTTGCGCACGGAGGCAGTTCCGTCGTTTCCGGATTGACAGTCGTCACTCCAATTTCGATGCTCCCACTCCAGGCGTGTATCTGTGGAACATCATCAGTATAAGATAACAAAACACGCTCCCAAACCAAGATCAATACCTTCTCATCGATCCGCACTTCAAACAGGACATCATCCTGGAGTGGCTCCGCACTCAGCACTAGCCCGTGGTTGAATTCGCTGATATTCCGCATAGCCATTCGATTATTGTTGGCCAGCAGAATCCGCTTGCCACATCGTCGATGGAACGACATTGTTCACGAGATTCACAAACCCCTTTTTTAAATTGGCTAATTTCTTGTAGACAATCACAACCACGCAAACAAAAACAAAGCTTCGCGAGACGGGAGTGAAAATTTTTGACAGCTTGCGTGGTTGGATCGATAAACGGCTACAAAATCCAAAAACAGTTATTATTACCACTACTACATGCCTGCTGAAGGTACGTTGGAATTGGTGTAATCCAGTGTGGGACCGGTTTGTTGCGCGCACGTGCGTTTGTTATCAAACATTATCAGCTGTTTAGCTCGCGTGTTTACCAACAGAATGAAGGGTGTCTAGTCGATGACAGGTGACCTTGAAAGAATAATATGAAATAGGGTTCTACTTAACTATTTTGTTTGCTATTTTCATGTTAGCTGCTATAAAAGTTTAGAATCTACAGGATCTTTCAGTTTAAACGATCACGCAAAAAAAAAATCAAAAACTTCTACAAAAGTGAACCGATTTTATTTAAAAAAAAACGAAAACAAAGCTTCTTTTAGGACATTTTCGATGTGGCCACTCCTTTTTCGATAACGCGTTTCAAACGATGAAAAAGATTTTTCACGCACAGTTCTAAGGGGCCGTCCACATACCACGTGGACAGAAAAAGTACGATTTTAGACTCCTCCCTCCCCTTCCGTGGACAAGCGTGGACACTTTAATACCCTTCCCCCTGTTGTCCACGTGGACATTTTTCCTTATTTTACTAGAATAATTGATGAAATAACTGAAATGCGCATAAATTATGTTTTAACTCTATTCAAGTTTATTTGTTTCACATTCTACTAGCTGTACCCTGTCACGCTTTGCTGTGGCACATTAAGGTTTTATGGCAGAGAAACGATTAGCAAAAGCGTATGTTTCGCATGGGTGAATTTTCGATACTTGAAATACTTTGTTTTTGTATTAACTGCGATGATATAAAGTCTATCTTGTTTCCCAACACGAAAACGTGCAAAATACTGTTGAACAATCCGCATCCGAGTTTAAACACCACAATTGCAAAGATTGGTTTTGAGTAACGCCAATCGAATAAAAATGAATGTATTTAAAATCATTATCAGATACAATTTTAATCACGATTTTTTAAACACTTTCAAAAAATATGTTGCTATCACATAGAATACATATTCAATACTAGATAGTACATTTACGTTCACAGCTTTATTTCAGTTGGCAGTAGCAAAACCAATCCTTGAAGCGTGTTTTATATTTTGTCATAATATGAGCCCCATCAGTACCGAACTTTTCGAGCGCACACGAACGAACAGAACAATTTTTCATACATAAATTATTTTTTATTATTAAAAAATAATCTCAAGGAAAGAAAAGATAAAGTAGGAAGCATGCACTGATATCTATAAATCTATATTTAACAAAGGATTGAGGAGTAAAGGGTCGAAATTTTTAAGTGATTTCGGAACGCTGTACCGTTTTGACTTATATTCCGAACAGACTCAAATTCCGTCCATTATTCAATTTTTTTATAACATTGATGTTCAATAAATTTAATTTCAAAATGAAGTGTTCGGCATTTGAGTCAAAAATCAGAATTTCGGAATTTGAGACAAAATGGTTCAATTTGGTTGATAAAAACAATATCATGCATTTTTGGAAAATTAGTAAAAACCCATTAAAACACAAAATTTTAAGTTTCTTCGTTACTCCTAAAAGATACTTGATTCCATTAATTCGAATATTTTACAACTGTATTCATTTTGCACGCAATTCTGTATGAAAAACTATACAGACATTATTATCCTAAGAATAACTATTCTCGATATAAAGCAACATGTATAGAAAGTTATATCTCATGAAAAACCATTTACGCATACCATGAAATTTCAATCTCAATCCCTTGGAATCGTTTAATTTTTATAGTTTTGGGCTATGGGCGCCTATGCATACTCCGTAACTATGAAAGTTCGATCAAAGGAAGTTTACATGAGAATATAGATGCCACTGAAAAAGTTCAACGATTTGGGAAAAAATGAACGTTTGACTGAGCTGCACTCTCAGATGGCTCATTCCGTTTATTGATAAATACGGAGAGTTTTGAAATTCTTAAAAATGTAACAGATTTTATTTAATTTTGAATGTATTGGTGATTGTATTTAAAAGATATATTTGTTCTTCCTGTCCACGTGGATTAAGTCTGTACCCCCTCCCCCTCTCCGTGGACGAGCGTGAACATTTTTCTACCCCCTACCCCCTAGAGTTGTCCACGTGGTATGTGGACAGCCCCTAACATTACGACTTCGATGGTATTGAAAATCCGAGTTATTTCTTCTCTAAGTTCCTCCAAATTTTGTGGCTTATTAACATAGCGACGGTCTTTCACGTACCCCTTGAAGAAGTAATCGACGACGAGAAATGTTGAAATTCTTACCATAAGAGGAGAAAGTTTCATTAAGGCTTCGGTTGCTCGAGTAATACGATTTCACCAAAAATACACGCTCTTGTAAATTGTACATCTTAACACTAAAAACCATCCGATTAGACTGAACGAGTAGCCGAATATTATCGTCCCGAAATGGGGAATGCAGTGTTACCTTCGACGGGGCGATTTTTTTTTTATAAAGAGCTATTCGTTTTTTTCGCGTGAGAGTTTAATTTGAAAAACCCTGTGAGACCCGGATTGGTGTGTTGGTTTCCATTGCATTGGTACATAACATGGATTTCATCGCCTTTTATAGTAAAACCTGTTTTTGTGCGGTTTTTTGTTCTTGTGCGGTTTTTTTTTGTGCGATTTTTTTTGTGCGGTATATGAAAAGAAGCATATTTGACGAAGTTATCGTCTATTTAGTTTTTCTTCGATGGTATATATGCATTTCAGTACGAAAAAAGCATATTTGCGTCTCAATTATCCACTTCTGAAATCATTCCCCTCCTATCATCAAATGCTCTAAGTTTTTCTATGTTTTTGCATGACCTGATTTCTAAGAGCAACACGTTTCGACATGCAACTAAAAGCACAAAACAGCCACGCGCAACCGAAAAGGCAAAGTGTCTCATCGCAAAGCAGGAAAACAAAAGGAAATTGAACGGTGAATGGCGTAGATTTGAGTTATTTTCTTGGGGGAAACTTTTTTTATGCGGTCCCTATCTACCGCACAAAAAAAGGTTTGCCTGTACTACCACCTGTGGTGTCCTACGGGGAACCAGTTTTGGACCGCTTTTATTTGTGACTGTTCGCGGAGGTGAACGTATGAAACACACGAAATTAACGCGTTTTAGTTCGCGAATTTGAAAAAAAAGAGCGTCGGGATAAAACTAAGCGCGAAAGTGCGTGAATTTTCACCGCTTCACGCCTTACTTGGACCACCACGACTTGGTACTAGGATTGGACGATCTTTATTAAAAGATCAATCTTGTCGAATCGATTTTCCAAACGGCGTAGAGATCGATCCACTGATTAAATCGGTACCAGAGAATCGATCTTTGCCGAATCGATCTTTGCCAAATCAATCTTTGAAAAATTAAAAGCTTATTTTTGATTTATTCTATATGAATGTCGTCTTTTCTTTAAACTAGGAATATTCATATTTCTATTCGAACATCAAAAGTATTTTGTTTTGTTCCTCAGTATGGAGGCCACAGCCACAGAACGATACCGCCCAGAACTCAACTGACAATAATCTCATAAAAGTCAATCGTGCCATACATATGTCATTTAGTCGAAGCCGATTCTTGATTTTGGCGCCAGTTCTGAAAAACCTGAAATTGATGTCAACATCAGGTTCAGTGATTCTACGCGCAACTGGTTACAGTTCATCCCCTCGATAGTTGTCGTTAGTTCTGTCTCTGTCAGCATTTATACAGATATAAATCGTAGATGAAGCGATCCAAATGTTGACATTATGTTTAAAAAAATGTAAAGTGGTCTTTGGTGAAATAAAAATCGATGTATGCTGAAAAACAAATCTACAAAAAGTTTTTCTTAGATCGAAAAGATCGAAAGTAAAAAAAATGAATTTTATCGATTTTCTCGAGTACAAAAGATAGATCCCAAAAATCGGAAATCGGAATGGAAAACATCGATCTTCTAAGAGTCGATCTGAGATCGCCCAATCCTACTTGGTACATGGCGCTTAACCGGAGATGCCTACACCCACCGCCAGATGTCACTGATGTTGGCAGGAAATCAATAAGAATGGTCCGAAAATGAGAATTCGAACCTGGAGTGAGGGATCATAAGTGTAATGACTGACTGCGTTGAGGAATTAAATTCTTGATCCGAAGAAACATAAATCGAATGCATACGAGGGCGGTCCGATAAGTACTTAGCTTCACGATAAGTAACCTCACTTGCGATACTTACACCATCGGGCAAGTATCGCAAGAGAGGTTACTTATCGTGTAGTACATTCTCGTAAACGGCTACTGTCAAAATTTCAGCCGAATCAAACTCGTAGTTTTGATCGTTTTTTTTTTTCAAAAAAACGTAGTTTTGTTTGGACCATGTGTGGAAGCGGGCGTGTCCGCGGATTTTAGAAAAATGGAAAAAAATTGAAATTCCGCCGTCGCCACGGCCAAATTGGTTAAATCGCACTACGAACTTCTGCCCCATCCACCATGTTCTCTAGATCTGGCCCCGTGCAACTTTTTTTGTTTCCAAAAGTCACTCGCCGGGCAGAAATTTGAGTCGAATGAGGAGGTCACGGAGGCCATGGAGGCCTACTTTGCAGACCTCGACAAAACGTGTTTTCCAGATGGATTAAAGAGGTTGGAGCATCGCTGGGTCAAGTGTATCGAGCTAAAAGGAGACTTTGTTGAGAAATAACCACTTTTCCAATTTTTTTGTTTTTTTTTGTAGGCGAAGTACTTATTGGACTGCCCTCGTATAACAGATACTTCGTGTTCCCAACAGGTATCTGTGAGGACGGATCATTGTCTTGTTTGACCATCATTGTAAGGCGTTTGAGAGAGAAAATTCGTCGCAAACAATCAGATATATGGAAAGACAACACTAGGATTTTGCACAACGATAATGTACCAACTCATCTATCGATCATTATGAATGAATTTTCAACCAAAAATGACACGAATGCGACCGTACTCCCCAGTGTGACTTTTACTATTTTCGAAACTCAAATTACCGCTTCGTGGAACCCGTTTTGACAGCATTGAATACATAAAAACGAATTCACTGAGTGAACTGCAGAAAATTCTCAAATACAGAAACAAGAAGATTTTCGATGACTGGTTTGTTCATTGGAAAAAGTGTATAGCTTCAGAAGAGGCCTATTTTGAAGGCGACAATATAAATTTAGATGATAAATAGAGCATTTTCTTTAAAATCACAAATTCCCGGTATATAATTGAGGGGCTTAGAATGCAAGGGGTGTAAATGATTTGTTCGATTTCTCTTCATCAACTTTTTCTTTAGTGAATAATTCAGCGCACAAAAAAGTTCCAATTCGATTTTGCTATAGAAACCGATAATTGAGGTTCTGACCTATCGGCCACATTGTCAAATAAGCTGGGAATGTGTTTGCAGTTAAGAGAAAGTCGATGAAGAGAAATCGATCAAGTCACTTACACCCCTTGCATTCTAAGCCCCTCAATTGACAGAATGTACATCCTTATACTTATGACAGACATACAGCTGTACTTGCGTTGTACTTCGAAAATTGTATGTCTGTCACCATGTACAGCGCTAAAACCATGCAAGCAACTCGGTACAATCGCTGTACCTGTACCGACCTGTTTTACCGCTGTACATGGCTACAGTTGTACTGTGCTCAGCGCCATAGACGGTTAGTGGTGGGTAGCATGAACAAGCAGAATCAAATCACTTGATAAACGTTCTTTTCATTGACATTCTTTTAAGTTAATAACTCAGATTGGAAACTTTTTTGTTGTGTTTGATAGTTTAGACACTAAATAAAAACCTTTTTCATTGAAATATGTGGTGGAAATTGGAAAAATATCTGATTGTCAGTTTGACATACGGTACAATGTACAACCAAAGTATGTCTGTCATGGTACGATGGTACCTGTACAACGCTGTACACGTACAACGCAAGTACAGCTGTATTTCTGTCCCTGGTATTAAATTAATCTGCATGTTTCTTCGAGCGCGTTTTTTAAAGGTAATACCAGGGACAGACATACAGCTGTACTTGCGTTGTACGTGTACAGCGTTGTACAGGTACCGTCGTACCATGACAGACATACTTTGGTTGTACATTGTACCGTATGTCAAACTGACAATCAGATATTTTTCCAATTTCCACCACATATTTCAATGAAAAAGGTTTTTATTTAGTGTCTAAACTATCAAACACAACAAAAAAGTTTCCAATCTGAGTTATTAACTTAAAAGAAAGTCAATGAAAAGAACGTTTATCAAGTGATTTGATTCTGCTTGTTCATGCTACCCACCACTAACCGTCTATGGCGCTGAGCACAGTACAACTGTAGCCATGTACAGCGGTAAAACAGGTCGGTACAGGTACAGCGATTGTACCGAGTTGCTTGCATGGTTCTAGCGCTGTACATGGTGACAGACATACAATTTTCGAAGTACAACGCAAGTACAGCTGTATGTCTGTCATAAGTATAAGGGTGCTCATACACTGTTTGACCGAAGCCAAATATTTGACTCTTTTTGACAGATAAAATTTGGTCAACGTGTACTGATCAAATATATTCTACACAAAACACGACAAGCAAATATTCAATTATTGGATGCCTAAAATATTTTTTCAGTTTGTTCTTCGAACCTGTCGGTACATGGTTAGGTTACCTTGGATATTTCAGTTGATTTTTTCCATGTTCGGTGTTTGATATTGTTTACTACTGTTTAAAATTGAA
Source organism: Toxorhynchites rutilus septentrionalis (assembly GCF_029784135.1). NCBI lineage: Eukaryota > Metazoa > Arthropoda > Insecta > Diptera > Culicidae > Toxorhynchites > Toxorhynchites rutilus. Next base: position 11,537,516 of record NC_073745.1, on the reverse strand, counting down.
GAGTGGCAAACAAAATAGTGTTTGTACAAATATCAAATCAAACCTTATCTGTCAAAAAATATCAAATATTTGACCTCCGGGCAAACAGTGTACGGCCATCTCAATGTAACCAAAACCTACACTGAGAGAAATAATTGTAAATATAACGATTTTTTTGGTAAATACTACCAATCTATAGTCATTTTCGACCGTACTAATAAACACATATGTCAAGCAGAACCATGATTCGGAAGCCCAATATCGGCTACATTTTCTCGCCGAAAATGCACGTATCAGAATTATATCCTTATTATACCTCCGTATTGCCTTATGGGAACAATGAAAATGGTTAATACGCGCTTTTCTCACCAATTTTCAGATATGACAATATCCAAGCTTACTAATGTTATCGAGTAAAATATACTAAACTCTGGTAGGGATGCGGGTTTGTTGACAATATGTACAAAAAATTTGTACATTCTACTAATTTTGCATTACCAAATGTATTTAGTAGTTTTCGACCGAGGATTTTTCTAAGGGTACAAGAATTCTAGTATCCAAGCTAGATTTCCGTCGGGGGTCTTCGTAGCCACATTGGTTGCGCGTTCGCTTACTAAGCGATCGATCGTAAGTTCATTACTCTGGCCCTCAATTGACCATCCTCGTGTTATTATAAAACAACTACGTCCACGCAACAATCATCAGCGATGGATATCGATCAACGATCGATTCATCCGTACAACTGCTTTGCTCTGCAGGAAACATCGGGCTGTTGTCCTATTAGTAACACAACAGTGATCATATCAACTGTCTTCGCTGTCCGGTCTGCTGAACAATGGAAGAAAAAAAAGAATATTCTTGCGCCTAAATGGCTACTTTAATTTACAATTTATAGAAACCGTAAACATGTAACATGTACGCGATTAAAATCCGGCTCTGTTACAGCTAAAATGCTAATGAACCTAAATAAATAAACAAATGGGATAAAAAAACTGGTTTTGCAAACAAATAATGGGTAAATTTCATTGCACGAAAAAAAATTTGCCATACTGGAATCTAGCTTCACAGAGAAAGTCCTTCTCATTATCAAGGATTTAGTACTGTTTGTCTCTCATAAAAAAGGTTTGCTCGTAGGATCTTCCGATCAGTTCCTCAATTTTTAAATAAAAAAAAAATTAAATTTCTACAGCGTTTTTTCCGTGATGCAATTTGATGTGACACACCCTTTGCTGGCGCATTGGTCTGTCAGACCGAGAAATCAATAATTCGTTCATTTCTCAGAAAATATCAACACTACGACTTTGCGATTCTCTCTAGCTTCGTTATTCGTCGTTCGACATCGTTTAGAGTATCGCATGTGTTGTTACAAATGGGACGTGTGTCACTTTTTTAACACTTTCGGTCTGACACACCGACGCGAGTATAGGAGTAACTTTTTTAGACAAGTGCCTTTTTTCATATTCTATATTGTTGAATGAAATGTTTAAATTAATGTTAGTGGCGTGGAATATTTATTAAATATAATCATTACCGGACTCTTCTTATTTGATTTCAGTGCCTTTTGTAACTGGATTGAACGGATCCATATATTAACTATTTGTCGATATATTCGTCGCTAGATTCACGTTAAAAAAATATAAATGTTGGACTTTCGTATAGTTATTCGCTAAATATAATGGTCATACATATACAAACTTGTGAAAGAATTTCACTTGTGGAAGAATTGTAAACAGTAAACTATAAACTAATCGGTAGCTTATAGTAATTTTTAACAGTTACAGTTTCGGGGATACTTTTTTATAATGGACAATATCCACAAGAAAACAAGAAAAAGAAAAGGAAGTTCCTAAAATTCCTTTTATATCATCTTTTTATGCCCCATCTAAAAAAAAGACATTAATTCTAAGTTTACCAAAAAAACAGAGACAAAGAATATTAGAGATATGCAAATTTTATATTCCAGAACCTGTATCATCTGGTAAATACCTAGAAGGTCGTTATACATTCTTTTCTTCGATAAAAAAAACCCGAAAAACACGCAACAATTGCATGAAATGTAAAAAATATGTTTGTTTCGAGTATGCAGTTATGCTATTTTCTGATTCTTACTCCAATGAAACCACAATCGATTAATACGTTTTTATGCTATTTTATAGCTTTTCATACTTCCATGAATTATATTCAGTTGTCTACTTTTAATTAATAATAGTGAAAAATTTGAATTTCTTTATTTGTGTTAGAGTATCAAAAATTACTCTATTTTGATGAAGCTGAATTATATGACTATTAAAACATAATAAAGACGAAGAAAACATATGTTTTGGAGTTTTTTCATTCAATCATACCCTCTTCTTCAAATAAATGCCAACAAAGCCTGAAAAATGCACAATGGCAACAATACAAAGAAGTTCAATTTTCGGTCTGTGACACCGTGCGCGAGTATACGTGTTACGATTTTGCACGCGAGTACAGGAGGGTTAATAAAGGTTTGCTAGAAACCATTCCCAAGCAAAGAATGAATGAATGATTGTTGTATTGTTATTGAATTATAGAGGCTTTAAACTTTTCTGCTCATTCGCCTCTAACTAAAACAAAGATAATGCCGGCTCAGTAATATGATCGGAACATGATTTCTACATCTTTAGGAAGGTGCAACAATTTTCATTGCAGACACTGAAGCCAGTGAATCAATTCAAATAACTCTCTGCATCGGTTGAAAGATGGAATGCGATATAATTCAACTGAGAAACAACTCTAGCCTTCTGTGGGGTTTTATTCTCCAGTCTGGCACGCCGAGTTGTAAACACTAGAAAAAAATGACCAACTCAGCATAACATTACCCCGGCTGTAATCGCGTACTCGAACAAAGTCAGGTGAACTTTCTCAAGACCAGCCGTATTTTAGTATACATATTTTAGTCGGTGAGAATAGTAACTGCATCGATGGATTCTTTTATCGCAATACTGTTCTCAATTTGCTTCTCATTTCCGTCGACCTTTGGTTGGGATTTGTCCACCATCGGTATAAATGAATTTTCAGTGAAGCACGTGTCGCTGTACAAATCACGCGCCTTTCTCACGATAGACAGCGTAAACGGTAGGTTCGTTGAAACAGGTTGTGTTCTTCCAGTCGAATAATTTTACACTCGTTCGCTAGCTAGCCTTGTGGAAGCATCTTGGCCCGAAAATAAACCAGGACTTCGCCCTAGAATTCTCTCGGGAAATACTAACGAGTTAAGCGAGAGTTGCGAGGGGCTGACGAGCGTAATTGGTACCGATGTGGATCCGGTAGCTCGGCTCTGGATTCTAGATCGCGGTGATACAGCGGCAAACTGCAATCCGAAGCTAATTATACGCAGCCTTATTATTGCCGGAAGCAAGGAGATTCGGTATGATTTCAGTGCATCCAACAGAGTGCTTCTTTCGATAGTGGTTGATCCTATTCAAGCGATGGATGGGGATACTCGCGCCTTCGTCACCCTGGAAGATACCGATTATGTGTTGTTTTTCTCTCTTTTCAAACGCGCAGTGGGGAAAATGAAATTCGAGTATGATCGTTATTTGTTCGAAAAACATAGAATTTCATGATTTATTCTTAACAGACGGAAGGATCTATCGCCTATCAAACCAATCTCACTGTCCGAAGTCGCTGTCAATCAAAACCAGCTGTACATTTCGGACAGCTTGACCGGTCGATTGTTTTCACTACCTATCAAAACGATTCGCCAGTTGAATTTTCCCGAAGAAGGGGTACAGAAAATGATCCTCAAAACAAAGGTAAATTACCTTGGTCGATTGCTTGGACGAGCCAGTGGTCTAAAATTGGATCTGAGGGACAACCTTTACTATATTATCCCTCGCGACGGTGCTGTGGTGAAGTGGAAGCCGGGTCTTTCCTTGAAGGCAGAGAACCATTTAGTTATTTTCCAACGAGAGATAAATGTAAGTCAAGTTATCTTAGGAGTGGCTGGTAAAGCATGGATTGTGGCCAGCCAATTTGCTACAGAGGAAACCAAAAGACATTGTTTAAGAATAAACGCTTGATATTATTTTCTTATTTTATTTTTCCTCAACTTTCCGTTATAACAATAAAAGTAATTGCCTCGTCGGTTGACCCTGATTGTAGTTCGATGGTGTTGAAATCATCCAAAACATTATCCTCGATGAGGTACTCGTCTGTTGCCTCGAATTTTGCCGGAGCTCTTAGCTCTACAGGATCTGTATGAGCACGTATATGACGCTTGAATGAAGTGATATCCGAATACTTCTTCCCACAAAATTGGCATTCATGAGGTTTAAGATTATTATGTGTGTATATCATATGATGTGATACGTTACGGCGTCGAGCAAACATTTTATCACATAAATCACATTTGTGTTTTTTAGGACCAGTGTTGCGACGTTGTCGCGGTTTCTTTTCAACGGCTTCTTTACGTGTGGGTAATATTGGTTTTTCTGGTTTGGTTTTTCGACTTTTAGGCTGCTGCGCCTGTACTGCTGGTGCTCGTTCAGTCAGTTGTGGATTTTGATGATTTGTGATATGTTTCTTAAAGCATGTGCTGTCCGTATACGTTTTACCACAGATTGAACACATGAATGGTTTCTCCTTCACATGTATTAACTTCTCATGGCTTAGCATGTTCCGACGTCGGGCAAACATCTTGGAACAATAGGAGCACTTATAGTCCTTAATGTTGTTATGTAGCTTAAGGTGCGAAATCAGCGATGTTTCGAATGAGAAAAGTCGTGAACACATACTGCAAGAGTAAGGTTTTTGGTTAGTATGTATATTTTGGTGATCCCGAAAGGTAGACGACTTTTTGAAGCTTTTGTTACAAATGCGGCATTGATAATTTGTTGATGAATTTTTTCTTGAATATCCCATTTCCAACAATTTTCCAGCTTGTCGATTCGCTCCCTCATCATTTTTGTCTTCACTGAAATGTATAGATTCCTCTAAATCAATTTCCTCGTAGATACATGGATCCGCGGAATATTCGTCAATACAAGAAGTGGCCTCGTGGAAGGCTATGCAAGCTGCATCCTTGTTCTCTAATCGCTGCATAATGTTTTAAATTCACGAATAGCTTTCAAGCTTCCAGTCCTTATATTCAGCTATAAAATGGTTCGTCTCTGATACAATTATGAAATTGATTTCTTCATTTGCTGAAATAGTCTGACGAATGCTGAGAAGTCCTTGGTACTACGAAGAGAAGATAAAGGTAAATACCTATTTTTTTGTAGTGACTATTTCCAGTCACTACATCCGAATTTTATATTACAAAACGATTCAAAATCAAAAATTACAAAATAAACCAATGTTGAAGACATGAAATAACATGTTCAGCAAAACAAGTTTATCTGCCTTCCAACGGAGATATTACTACTGTTTTTTTTTAACAGCTGATTTTTGCGTGAAATATTTCATACGAAAAATTCTCAGCGAAAAATCAATTGGAGAAATATTTCTATTTTCTTGTTTCGTATTTCAGGCCTATATTCAGTACGATTGTGTAACATTTACCCGAAACCCACTCAGCCGAAAGACATTCACCCGAATGCGACAGCTACCTGAATGTAACATCTACTCGAACTGACACTTACTTGAATGCGACATTTACCCCAATGCAACAATTAACCGAATGCAACAGTTACCCGAATGTAAAATTTACCAGAATGCGACAATTACCCGAATGTAACAATTACCCGAATGTGACATCTACCCGAATGCGACACTTTGCTCGCGAGAGGCCGCCGCTTCCGACGGTGGGTCAGCGGCCAACTCGGATTGCGTCACCTCGGCGGCTTGGTTCCGCCTCGGTTCTTAATCCTCGTCTTCGCCCCCATTACATTGATCTCAGAATAAATTCCATCAGGAAATAAAAAAAAATCATGATGAGAACTACGCTACGGTGGTTAATATTTAAGCATAATTTTTTTCTTTATCTATTCTTTTCACATTTTCATTTAATTTTTTTATGTTGAAGTTACCTGCTTAATTTCCGGAATATTCCATAACCCATGCTCATTTTTGAATGATCTCTTGGCCTTTAAGAGTAATACGGAAAGGAAACAAGACAACATTACCGACTCGGGTATTAAAAATAAGTTGAAAAGAAAGGTAGCTTCCACAATGAAGCGAGCTGGTGTGTCACGTCACTCGCCGCGTTGAATAAGGGGGAAAGACTATGAAAATGGAGAACCCGTTGCTTCTGCTTTTGTATTATTGGAATCGTAATCCAATTCGGATTCGGATTTTGAAGAGTATATTCGCGTAGACGACATTAAGCTTCGTGTGCTTTCATTGGGAGGTAAAAATAATGTTGTATATTCAGATGGAATAAACATGCTTTCAATATCAAAATTATGAATGAAAATTTACTTTAACGTATCGTTTTTTTTATTTTATGTGATGATATAAGAGGTTTTTTTCGAAATTACTAAAGTATATTGAACGAAAACTGTGTCTGATGATGATTTTATATTATAAAAGTAATTATTTGTGGAACAAGCAGGAAATGCATCGACAAATGGTTAAGTGAGTGTCAGAACTACATGTGTTAGGTACTCAAACAATATGAAGCAAAAATTTTCATTCAAACTTTTATATTTTTACACTGCACTTGGCCCTTCTGATCTGATAGAGAATAATTTACCTCCCAAGCACTAATATCGCCACCAAACGTCGACACTGTACTTTTGTCGTCGCAAATATAAACAAATCAGACTATATAACGCACAACAACAAACCACCGCATTCGTGAAACTGAAAACGTTTTTTTTATTACAGAGTCAGTTTGGAACTAGCTCAGTTTAAAAAACGAACTATTATTAGACTGTGTGGCGCTTCACTGACACGAGTAAATACTCAATACTAAAGTAAAATGTATGAGCGAAGTGTTCCGATGAACAATTGCAAATATAAATATGTATAGAAGGTGTATTATAAATATGTATAGAAGGTGTATTGTGCTCCCGTGGCCGAGTGGTTAGCGTCAAAACCTAACATGCCGGGGGTTCGGGTTCGATTCCCGTTCTGGTCGGGGAAATTTTTCTTCAAAGAAATTTCCTCTGACTTGCACTGTGGTCACGCGTATTCTAGAGCTTGCCACTCAGAATACATTCAAGGCGTGTTATTTGGCATAGAAATCTCAACTAAGTACTAATGAAAATGACGCAAGTAATACTACGTTGAGACGGCGGAGTTCCTCTAGGAACGTTAGTGCCATATAAGAAGAAGAAAGAAGAAGATAGAAGGTGTATTTGCATATGAAGTAAAATTCTCATTATACGCGAGCGTAACATGAGTAAATTTATAACACATACGAATTGGGGCTCTTTTGGTATTAACGAGTTCTTCCGCACAGTAACTCGATGTTGATAATTCCTTAATATTATCCTTCGTTGATCGTATTGTTTTCACATATTCACGTTGGAGGGCCTTAACTCTTCTCTTCGTTGGCCGAGTCATTTTGATTGAATGTAATACTTTTCCGTTTACTATTTTTGAAAGCATAGTCAGCCGTGGCAGTGTTCCGAGCTCTGCAATACAACTTTCTTCACCAATGTTAGAGTTGCTGAAACTTACATTATATATCTATTAATCGTAGAAATAATAATAATTGAATCGATATTAACACAATTTTATTCTATTGATTTTCATGACATGAAACGCTATGACTCAGAAATAACATTTTATTGAGCGGTTTTATAGCTGTTTTGATGATGTTGACTGGCATCATTGTCGAATAAAGAACGATGCTTTCACCAATACAAACCAAAACCATTGCGGAAAATTGAAAAACAAAAATTTAACTTTCGAAGCACTAGCTCGAGTTTTCCGGAGTTTGTAACTATACAGTGCGATGTCAGATGAAAATTTATTATACTTTGAGTAATCGATTAGAGTTTGGTTGATATTACTTGATGGGAAGTGTGCGAAAACAATCATTTTCTACACACTGTTTCGCAAAATTATTGAATTTCGGGCGAGGGGTGAGGGAGGGAGCTGAAAGAAATGAGCGCCATTGTGGCAGACATTTGTGGATAGCTTCCACCTTCACCTTAATGCCGATACGGATAGGACCATTGTTTTTCTTTTACAGTGTTTGCCTATTTATTATGTTCGATTAATAGAAATTGATGCCTGCAACAGAATGAGTTCACTTTGATTTTTGTTTTATAATACAGGTCTCATAATTTGTGTTAAACATAAATATTATCTATTAGATAAATCGGCATGTTCAAACAGGTTCAAACCTTTGTATGGGTATGAGGTGGGTCATCATCATCATAATTTTTGATGCTACGAATCAAAGCCGACTTGAGCTGTAAAGAAAAATATATATATCAGGCTGGAACTGAAGAAAATCGATTAAATTCGCTACTTTCTTCCGTGTGAATAAAAATTTGTGGGTGGTTTTCAAAGAATTTACAAACTATTATATCGCGTATAATGCTTCCTTTACAATGCAGGCTTTTAATCGCATGCGATATACTCACTCGCGATATTTTCCAGTGCAGCTTTTTACAATGGCGATATGGCAGCGATATCGCGCGATAATCTGTCATAATCTATCTGTCAAACCTGCATCCCTCTGATCATACTGCCATTATTTGTTATGGACAAGGTCGTACTAGATTGGTGGAATAAAATCATATCGCTAGAAATGTGAATGCAAGTATAAACTCCAGATTCTTAATAATTGAAAAACTAACGAATACAATCAAATATTAACAAAAATGTGTTAAAATAATTATGATTAGGCAGCAATACGCTTACAATAGGTGATCGATTCAGCTCTCACCTTATGAAGCGTTTCATATGTATAGAGCTGAACATTTATTTCGATATATCGTTCCACCCATCAAGCATATTTTGTTCCACCTGTCTGATGTATATAGTGTCTCCTATCAAAGCAACGCGATTTTTGCAGCCAACGCTTGGAAAGTTCTATCCTTTTTTCGCACTGTCATGGGTGATTTCGCGCTTTGCTCTGATTGGTTGACGAATAAAAATCGCTATTGAAGAAAAAAAATCGCGCTCATTGTGGATGATTGTGAATCCGGCATAACTGGAAATATTTAAACGCTGTAGCGTAAATTGATTGAAATTTCAGCTGGGGTTTCTGAATCAGTTTATCTGCTGCGCCACTAATCTGTACACCATGGTATCATGTCGAGATTGTTTTTTTTTGTAATACTGTTTTCGGCAAGATGGTGGAGTTAACAGGTGGCTCGTAATTTACACTATTTAGAAAAGACGTATGAGGAATGGCAAGACGAAAAGTTTGGATTTGTTTATGTTATTACTCACGTTGGTATGTTTACATTTGATTTCGTCGAAGGTATTTGAAGCAGTATAATAAATAAACAGTTGTCGTTGAAAATAGTAACCTAGTAACCTTTATGCATATGCTTCCGCCAGCTTGCTCGGCTAATGTAATTCAGGGAACGCTTTGATCGTGGTATCGCCACTGGCGCATAATTTGTATCTTTGTTTTTTGTGCTGGTTCATAACGGCAATCAACCGTGCCGACGAAACTGTAGTCAATGTTTAGTGCTATTCGGATATCATCAATGTAAATAAGTTCAAACTTACGGGATACGTCCGGCACGGCAATTCTGACATTACGTTTTACCTTCCACTTCACTTTCCTTGGTTTTCGGTAGCTACGGTGTCTGCTCCCTAGATACCTAAACAGAGAGCGTTTGATGATTCCTCTCGCATTTCCAATGCCCTATTCTCTCTCCCTCTGAACGATTTTGAAACATTTGAAAAGAGCAAGCTTCCTGACAATATTGTGCATTGTGAATAGTGTCTTGATCGACAAAAATCTGTTGTAAAACTGCACAGTAAGTTGACCTTCCAAAGGTAAGTTTCGAACGCTGTTAAAATTATGTGTTTTGTGGCTGTTAGGGTGCACTCGTGCTAGGAAATGTTTCGAAAACAATGTTTTGATGAAGAAAACCAAATGGTGCATATACAGTAATGACAAGTTTCTGTTCGAAATGCCGCCCCGCTTCCCTTCGTAGTCTCACAGCTGACGTTTGTGGAAAGGAAATCATACAGGCACAGGAATTGCGGTTTATAAAATAACAGCTGCTTAAAGATATGATATTGAAATGTTTAGTGGTTTGTACATTATAATTGCACTCCAGAAAAAGTACAATATGTTCCAATTACAACTTGCGACATCTCCAACCCATAGCTATTTTAGAATAAATGTTATTCATGTAAACTTATAGTAATTTTACGAAATGAATGCGAAAATATTTTATTGTGGTACTCACACAATCACAATTGTTGACACAAAGAAAGAACGAACACTTGCGTACGTAAGCTGCAAACGGCAGTGTGGCGCTTGAATTAAAGTCGAAAGCAGCTGAACGATATTACGGGAAAATTCGAGATTTTCTCCTTTGGTCGTCGTGTACATTTTCCCTTTTAATTCGAATTTAAATCTTAATTGAAACTTGAATAAGAAATTGTGTAATTGTTAAGCTTAATTGAAAAATTCAGTAGATCTTCTCAGGCATGATTTGTCCTGTTGAATCGTTGAATCGGACAGTAAGCTGTAGATGATTAAGCTCAGTTCACTAAAACGCAGCTGCAGTTCTCGTGTAACGAAACCCTATTGGTACAGTGGGATCAAAAGGAAATATTCTAGAACAAAGATGCTACGCGGTTGGCTGCGTGTGGTCAGTATGTCGCGAATTTTCTAGATGCGTTCGGATTTCTCGCTCGTGAACCATGGCTGGAAATTTGTTTCCCAGTGCAGCTAAACGGTCCCGTTTCGATGAACAGTTTGATCAGGAATTTGATGGATTCGATCCGTCCTCTAGCATGACGAGCACCCACAGGTAAATATAAATATTGGCCGATGTAATAACGACATCTTGTTTGCATGTTTCTTTCAGATAAACAACCAAAAATACGATCGACGTAACCAAACACCATCACCATCAAACGTTGCGTAGTTGCGAACACAACTGTTTCCTACCTAATTTTTGATTTATTAACAGTGAACTTTGACAGAGAAAAGTCTAACTTGTACACGTTTTCAGCCAATGATATCGGCGAGCGGTGCGAATAGAGAAGATTTTGAAGGGATGGAGGTTGATTCGGTGGCAGCGGACTTTGGAAGTCGGGATGGTCGAGATTATGGTGCTACCTGGTCGGTGATGCCTAGTGTGGACGATTCGAACACAGCCTGGCTCAACAAACCACCGATGGAAAGGTTATCTTACTGAGAACAAACGAATAATATTTGATATTAATCTAATATAAAAGTTTGAGAGTACTCAAAAGTAAAACTATTCTGTATATTCTGTACCTCCTACACAGGTTTATCGGTATTCTGGATCAGCTGGATTCGAAAGTGGAGAAGCTTCGCAAGGAAGCCCTCGTGTTGCAGGAAAAGAAGGATTTCCTAGCGATGTCGGTTGACTTGCTCAAAAACAACGAGTACTTAACTGGATTAGACGAAAGTGAGTTTGCACTTTATGATACTGTTAAAATATTAGTTATTGCTTTGATATATACAACTTCCGACGTTTTGGACAATGATGTTGGTAAACTTTGATCAATTACTCATTTCGCTTTCTTTCATGTGAGAAAATGAACATGACTCATTTTTGGATCAATTGCGCCTGTGTAATATATTTTAGGTTCAATTATTCTCGATAACTAGTGTTATAGTTATGAACTGATTTGTGTTAAAAGACCAAGATTCGAAATTACGGTTATGAAGCTAAAATGCCACATTTTTTGTTTAATTTGTGGCACTTGTATCTAATTTGGGAGAACCCAAAGTGTAATGATCTATGAAATGATTATTCTGTCGTATCTAGTGTATCGATAGGCTCTTCCTGATTTCTTTTCATCTTCTAAAACTCGGATTCCGCATTTTAAAATTGGAACGAATTCAATACCATTTTCTGCCCGTAACACTTGATTCTATAGAATGTGGAGACGATCTGGCGTAGGGTCACGACTTTAATTCTCACTTCCGACATTCTTCCAAAAATGGAACCAGCCAAAAGTGTTGGAAGTCACTATAACAAAAAAAAAAAACATTCTATGAAATAATATCTCCCCAGAAATGATCGTTTTATATTTTTTTAAAAACGTTTAGAACGCAGAGTTACAAATACAGTTGAACCCCGATAGACGTCAGCGAGTTCCATAGAAAATCTATAGGCCTTCCTGGAATTTGTCAGTGAGTGGTAGGCTCATGCTCCTTTGTGTTCGTTATGGTCTTAACCAGGCATCCCAAAAGTACTGCATTTTCATAACAGTCGGTATGAAATTGAATCGACAGTCTCTGTGAGCGCGCTATACTCGTGTACAAGCGACAGAGCATGAATGCATAAAGTAATACTATACAGCAACAGTCGGTGTTTCGTCGATTCATCTAATTTGTCGTGCCCGACCGTAGTGAGCCGGGGAGACTGTTCGTTTCCGATTTTTTCGTGTCTGCTATTCCGTTCGCTCTGTCACCGTAACAGTCGCTGACGAAGCGATGAATCTCATCGGTTTACCCGGGTTACTGTCACACGTGACTGTCGCCAGAAAAATGTCATGACATTTTTCTGGCGATCGTAATGCTAGCCTGTATCTTATGCGTTTGTGCTTCTTCACCAGCACGCTTTGAGATGTGTATCGGACATATGGCTGTGATCACTAGTTGCGTGCACACATAGGAAGCCGAGTTAATTTCATATCGACTGTAATAAGAATGCTTTACTGTTGGGATGCCTGAATCCAGATACACAAATGATCAACAATTCATATGAGAAAAACACGCACAGCTTAATAATTGTAGGCGAGAGTTTCTTCGATAATATATTGGTGACGTCGGAAATACTCAGTGTTGGGAGTGTTTAGATTTATCCTCCAAGTTGGAAACTAATGCAGCGCGAACTCGATTATATACAGTCTCCGATTTCTTTTCACTGTATATAATAGAATCTTGTATATAATCGAGTCAAAAAAATGTTTTTTTAATTTGTTTTTCATGCATATAATTTTTGATTATTGAATGTAAAAGAAGAATTTAATATATTTTCCCAGAATCTCTCAGGAGGTGATAGATGATCATATTTCATGGAAAAAACCCTCCTACGCATATGTTCGAATTTTAACAATGACAGAGTTATAGAACTAAACTGGCTCTACACTAAAAAGTACGCTACTTGAGCCAATTATGTTGCTTTCATTTGAAAGATATTTTTTTTTTAAATCTTTAAAACATTTTCTTGCTAGTTGTACGTTTTTCTCATAATCCAGTGTACCGATATGGCTGATTTTTTTAGCATGTAAAAATCTTATTATCTGAATTGTTACGTAGCGGTTTTTGAAAATTATGAAAATTGCCAAAATGTCGGCCATTTGAATAATAAAAAAAAAATTCAACAAAAATCGTAAGGCCGTGGTTATCAGAGAAGTTATCAATGATGATAATCGATCAAAGCAGATAGGTTCTTTTCGTAGGTCAGAATTCATTTTTGCATGCTGAAAAAAAACTTCTGCTAAATTGGTCCACTAGATTCTGAGATAAACGTACCACCAGCTGAAAAAATGCGCTTAAAGATTCGCACAGCCATGTTACTCTTGAGATGACCCCATAGTTTTTACTGCAGATTTTCAACGAAATGAAATATCGAAGAATCCTTCCGGTACAACATTGCATAAAAACAATTTTTTCGATTTACCAGAGTTGATTCCCCCATTAAACAGATTCCCGAAAAAATCGCAAATGAAACAAGTATAACGAAAATTTTCGCACGTAGAAGATTTCATGGAAATAAATTTGTACATAAAAAAAGGCAATGTTTTTTTATTAACTTCACATTTTCAAAAATAGCTGAATGTTCAAATCAAAATATCTCTATATGTAGAAAATTCTTCAGATCATGATATAATTATAGTTTTGAATGTCAATGAATCATATATTTCAAAGCAAGAATCAACCAGGCAAACCTAATTCACCAGGTAAAAGTATACCGTCGTATTCTGAAATACAATCGAGTTAGAATTACCCGAACGGATCGCAATTTTGCATTCTGTAATCCGTTCGACGACTCAAGTTCAATCGAGCTATGCATCCTAGCCACACTCTACCGTATCAAACATGTGTTCTATGTAACAGAGTAATAAAATCTTGCATGAACAACATATATATTAATGTTCTGCAGTTCTGTAGTTCCGTGAAAAGCATTAAATACATTTGCAAGTCCGTGAATGAGGGCAGTAAGGTGGCTGTATTTCAAATTCAGTATATCGATATGAATATGAAACACACTTGCAATACACTTGTTGTTTGTCATATAACAACGAATATATTCGCTAAAAATTATCTAAATGGCAGCATAACGTTTATCGGGTCAGTTAGTAATAATGATAATAATACTAAAATTTTGTTGATAATATTAAGATTACACGTTAAACATATTTTATTCATAAATAAAATAAAATCTCCTTCATGTCCAAACCTACATTGCTAAGTGCGCAACACTTCCCCCAGCCGCATTCTAATCTGGCCCTACAGTTGCATTCGCGTAACTTTCATTCACACGACTTCCACCCACGACACTTCACCACGCACCTCTTTCAACAGATTCTCTTCTGTTGCTCACACTATTTCCCCCGAAAACTTCTCTACATAGAATAGCCGCGTCATCGACAAATTGAATTTTCCCATATCGGAATATGCTGCAGAATTCGCCAGTTATTAATTGTTATTAAATCTTCGCTGCACAGCAGATTAAACTCTTTAGTTTGCGAAAATCAAATGAAATAAAATGACGTTGTACTGGAAAAATACATACTAAGACACCCGACATCATCAGCACGAGGGAAAAAAAATCATCAACGACGGTAGCAACGTATAACTATTGCATTCAGAATCTACAAAAACATCACTAATGAGCAAGCGGGTTTGTCGCAGACGAAAGACCAAAATACTCTCGCATGGGAATGTATTCGTGTACAGTACACGACAGTAACAATAAATGTCGCATAACATTTCCACTGTGTGACTGTAGTAAAAATTCAATCGCGTGACTGTCACGGGACAATGGTGGCGACAGTCATGAGATTACTGTCGTGATGCAGTACATTTGGTACCCCTGGTCTTAACATTATCTGGCCACTGGGGTAAACGTCCTTATAGATGGATAGTTTAATAATTTCGGTATTGATAAAACATAGTTTTCGTGCTGAAATAGCTTTTTTTTGCGTTTGCATCTCATTTTTAGTCCTTAACTTGCTGACTTCGCCCGCCCAAAAGTTATTTTTTGTTATTAATACCTCCAAACATTCACGTTTTCTTACTTACGATCATGGGTCCAATCGTAGAACTGTTATCTGTTATCAATTTACTTTTAAAATAAATTTCCTAGGACTACCAAAACTCGTCATTATAATATCAGACTATTTTCAGACACAATTCTCGTGCAAGAATCTACAGAAAATACGATAGAATAAAGACAGCCCTAAATCGGACAATTCCTTTCTCGAGTTTTGCACTTATCAACACATTCGACGATCCATTTTTATTTATATAGATAGAAGATGATATAGGAGTGCGTTTTATCACATGAAAAACCAATTCCACTTTCATCAATTTCGTTAGCGCAAACATTAAATGGACTAACAACGCTTGTCACTATGTAATTATAGAATATATGGTAATTGAATTTTCCCATTTCACTTCAAAGTTTTCCGAAAATTTTCAATTGTCATGTTTGGTTGAAATATGTGTAATATTTTATGGGACGCCCTCTCCATTCCAGAAGAGGGAGGGGTGTCATACCCATAGAAACATTTCTCGTACCCAAAAACCCTCACATCCCAATTTGGTTCCATTTGCTTGATTAGTTCTCGAGTTATGCAAAAGTTTGTGTTTCATTTGTATGGCAGCCGTAAAAACTATAGTGTTTATTTTGCAAGTATGCATATTATCTTTATTTTTCAAAAAACACTTTCTCGAGCAGGAAGAAATACTTAAGAATACCTCATTTTTTGGACAAGCCTTATATAAGAAATAAAATACTAAAGAACAAGTGAAGTTGGAGTGAAATAGTTTTCGATAACTCACGTGGCCGAGTGGTTAGCGTCTCACATTATCATGCCGGGTGAAAATTTCTTTCCTGACAATTAAAGAAAATTTTACGCTTTTTCGCGTGAGTTCGTGGTTTAAGACTAACTTTATTTTCCAAATATGTACAATATATATACAGACATTCTTAACCTAAAGATGAGGAATATCTCCTCTCTCTTTCATGAAACCGATACACATCGGTTCCATTTTTCTTAGATCACCCACATGGACAATCTTCTACATTATCTCCACGCGACGACCACGTGGTCGTCACCGTGGGCCTATCTTATTTTCGAGTTGGCCCTTTCCATCCTTCGTCCTAAAAATAAACCTGAACAAACATCATCTTATATTTTATTACACTCTGCTGGCGTATCTAGCCGAGCGCGCAGCTAGGGATGGAAAGGGTAATAAATGCATCCTAAGTGATGCGTGCATTAAATTGTTTACCAGACGCAATCTAAATATTCGTCTGTTTTGAATTTATGACCAGCAATAATTTCGAGCTACAAGCGTTTTCTAGCCTGATCAAACACTTGAGCTCTTACATTTGTTAATTGCCTTACATTGGTCCTATCTAAATATTGCGTTTCGTCCTAACTAAACGACTATTTCCCATTTGGGATTTAGGATAAGCAAATACTTGAGTTTGCCTTGCTCTTACACATTTTCCTTCGCTCAGCTGGGGTCTTGTTTAAAATGTATATTTTGTCTTACTTATTTCGTAGCCTATCTGTCCGCGACACCGGGGGTTCGGGTTCGATTCTCGTTGTGCTCGGGGGAATTTTTCGTCGAAGAAATTTTCTCCAACCTGCACTGTGATCACGCGTATTCTAGAGTTTGCCACTCAGAATGCATTCAAGGCGTGTTATTTGGCATAGAAATCTCAAATAATTACTACTAAAAATGACGCAAGCAATACTACGTTGAATCGGCGAAATTCCTCTAGGAACGCCAAGTAATGCTTGAGCAATGTTGTTTGGTATGGAATGTGCTCATTTTAGTATTGGATAAGTATTGTGGGACCTAATAAAAAAATATTCCAGAATTCCAATACATAGATCACTGCATGAATCAGTGCACAGAGACGTCAGTACTACAGTTTTGCTCCCATTCGTTGCAATGTCTCTATTTAAATGTTCACGAATGGGAGCTGAAACACACCACGCGTCAACAACGTCAAAAAAGGTAGGCGCCGTCACGAGATTTTTCAAGTTCCACCCGAATAACACCGTATTTTCTAGAGGTTATAGAAGAAAAGATCCTCAAATATTATTCCACAGTAATATTCGAGGGGTGCGGAACTTCATTTTAATCTGCTCGAATGATATGATCACCATTTTATGAACTACATATAAATACTTCACGAAGCTTCGAAGAAAATTCTATTTCTCAAGCATTGGAGCATAGGGAAGGGTAAAACAATCATTTTCGTTTAATAAAGTCGATCATCTTAAAATAACACGATTTTACAGAATCAAGTTTACTTCCAGTTTATTAAAAGCAATATTCCATTGAAAAACATTATTGGCAATCCTGCTTGGGAAACTTCGCTTTCTTCGACGAATTCCCTCAAAATTTGGATCTCTTCACGAAGTTAAGCATTTTGACCTGTGGACCACAACTTTACAGCTGCTACGGAACTGCCGGAGCTCAAACCCGGTCATATGCTTTGGAAATGTCTACTGCGAGTAGCTCGGTGTGAAGATTTTTCGTCCTTGCCTCGTTCAGAGCATGGCTCAGGGTGGCCAAGTGTTAGCGCATAAACCGGGCTAACTGCGGTTGGATGGTTCTGGCTAAGCACACTGTGGAAATTGAAAAACACAAGTTTTTGGAGTCCAAATTTTCTCTTTATATTTCACTCATTACACAACATTTGGTAATCACTTTGTCGTTGGCGGTTAGGAAAATAATTGGGAACATGAATCACGTTGTGCGCTGCTTTTATGTTTGTCGAAAGTTGGTGAGGTGATCGTCCTGTCGGCTCCACTCGACTCGGCTCGGGTGCTGTTCGTTTGCAATGTTGCTACTTAATTCATCTCGCTCTCGCACGTTGCGGGGTGATACGATGGAATGAAATGGAGAGCAATTGTAAAATGTAAAATGGAGGATTTTAATTTATTTGTTCTGACATGTCAGAACACGTAAGCGCTCGCTACACGTGGCGCGAACACCAAGTATGATGTTGGAAATCTAGCAGAGGTTTTTCGGATAGGTGCTGGGTTCGTCGGTTAACCATTCTCTCCATGATCTTGGAGGGACAACCGATCAATGGGGCGATAGTCCGGTTTTGTATGTATGGCGGCAAACCGACCCCGTCTGATCTCGTTGATTTGCTCTTGGCGACGGCCAGTGCCTGGTTGATGTCGCGGATATAGAAAGATTGGTTGAGTTGTGAGTTAAGGTCAATGTCTGGTATTTGGATCTTCGCATTGACAGCGTTTCTTCAGGTGAAGTCTTCAGGAAAGCCACCCAATGTTTTCCTGCCTACATTCCGAGCCGTGCGATAGAGCGCAAAAACCTTCATTCACCGGGTTCACCTCCTGCCAGGGATGGAGCTGTGTCTCGATATTGACGTGAGAGCTGCGTGTTGAACGAATCTTTCGAGAGTTGGTTCATAGTTGTTGGGTTCGGCTCCCCGTTGGGGTGATTCAGGAACTTTTCGATGTTGGTTTGATAGGCTGTCCAATCCGCTTGGTCCTAATGTCACCGTGGTCGTCTGGTGAATACCGAGATTTTATCATCAATTTGAATGAAGATCGGAGTCACTCCTTCCAATGTGTGTTCGTCACAATAGGCGGGGAAGCAGGTTGCGACTGGACAGGCTTCGGTCTATGGGTGTTTCAATTCGATTGTGTACGAAGGTGGGAGACCCGTCATTCAACGCAACGAGTTCTACCTCTTCCAGCGATCTAGGTTAATAGTAAACCGTGCGAGTTTTTTCACTCGGTTTGTGAGCGAATCGCAGAAGTAATTTGTTTCACGGGAGTGAGTGTCTCTACGGTGTACAATTCGTGCTCTCTCGCCATCTTCGCTCAATTTAGATTGGCTCCACCTGATTATTAAAATTGATTCTCTGAGTGACTATGTAGACGAGCGAAACAAAACCGACACGAACCGACTTAACAGTATTGCCAGTGGTTTTGATTTCAATTTTGAGCGCGATCTGTCATTTATTTGATTGAGATATGAACAATTCTATAGGCCAAAGAATTACAGATCTGTCGAGAAATGGCCGAGTTAGAAGTTTTCTGCAAAACATTATTCGCAGAATTGTCGAAAAAAATGTTTTAGTCTGAAAACTATGTTTCATCAATACAGAATTTATTGAACTATCCATATGCAAAGCCGTGTACACCAGCGGTCGAATAATGTGGAGGCCATGAAAGAGCTTTAGCCTACCACTCACTGACTAATTTCTGGAAGGCTGATAGATTTACTAGGGAACTCGCTTTCGCGGATAATCTAGGTTCTACTGTCTAGAGTGACATTGGATCACATAGGAGTGAGGCTCGCGATGCAATGTTTTGCTTCTCTTCAGGAACTAAACAGTCTACCTATATTCCATTGTATTGAGCAAGACCTTTGTATGTGATCTCAGCATTAGGAAAGACTGTTGTCTGCTCGCTAGTGCGAAGCTGTGGTGGCTATAGCGACGCGAATATTTATATGACGTCTTCGTTCTGTTATTTTCCTTCGATAAAATGATTGATGAAAACTGGAAGATCTGATCTGTTACAGTTCACTGTAGCTGTTACGTGAATTCCGTGATCGTATAGATACCGTACTATTTCGTAGGAGGTAAAAAATCTGTCAAATCTGAAATTACCTATGTGTGGTTCGATGGTGGACTGTATATGGTTGGGGAGGAGGCAAAGATGCTCGTGACCTTTCCTCGGTTTAACTGGACAGCTGGTGATGCCTCACGCATGCGACAATCACAATCGCCGGGAAGTAGCTGGCTGAAAAGCTGCGTGCTGCGAAACTTTCCACTCGCTGATCTACGCTGACGACCACTCTCGTTGAATCAGCTGCTAGATAGAAACTCTCAAACACTGTGAAATTCAATACACGGAATGTTGTCTTTTATAATACACTTTATTTACATTGCCCTAACTTAATCTAAAATTATACTAACTTATTATAGACTAAAAGAGAAACACTTGTAAAAAAACTGTTCGAGCTAAAGACACTTTGGCACTGTAAGATAAAATTTGATGTGAGAGCGTCTCACTGGCTGAAACGCATAGTTTTATTCAACGGTAATGCTGCAATAGCGATGGACAGCATTTTTATCTCTGGTGTTGTTGCCGTTATTGCGCTATGTAATGCACGTGCGCTGCTGGAAGGGGAATCAAAGAAAAGGGGCGTTTGTTCCTTATGAACATGTACAGACATGTTTTCTCTTGCGGTTTCTCTTTTCTTCAGTCGTGAGACTGAACAACCTTGAAAACCAGTTTGGATTAGTTGCTGGGTCAACTGCTTTACTATTTGTGACACCAGACCGACAGTTGGTGATTTATTGTCACGTTCACTGAAATAAATGTCGAATTGGATTGGAAAATTCGCTGTCGCTCAGACCTAGACCTTGGGGCTGATCACGAACGTCACTTCACGGTGAGAACGGAATGAAACGTATACAAATTGCCTCCAATTCATTTCGTTGTCACCGTGAAGTGACGTTCGTGATCAGGCCCCTTATATCCTCTTTTTACTGGCTTAAATGTCATATACTGTTTTAGTGAGGATCAATGAGGCATCAATTGACTGCGATGATGTGCATTTTGCACCATTCTGGCATGCAGATTTCAATAAGTCATAAAGTGGGCGAACCATGAACAGCTCGTCAAATGGATCGGAATTCCTCGAAGGCATCGCCCTGTTGTCATTCAGATGTAGGTTCTCCTTAATTTTCTTAAATTGTTTACACGGCATAATAGCAGATGTCTCTTCCGTCCAGAAGAAGGGTTCATTGGACCAATACAGCTCAACAGTAGTCAGTGGCTTTAGTCCCATCAATATTATAATTCCAAGAAAAGTTTTCATTAGACCTTGAGACACCGGTTATTCGACTTTCCTGTTGAACTACGTACATGTTTATTTGTGTAACCAACAGTTCTATTACACTGTCGTCGGAACATTTTGCTAAATAAACCGACGGTTTCGTGTCAATTATCAAACATAATCAAAATTGTTCACGTTGGGTCGCTGAGGCCATTCGGCTTTTTCCAAGTCAGTTGATCGAAGTAGTTTGTTCCGTCCTCTTAGCATGATCATTTTCTCTTAGCGAAAGCTTATCGAGGAAAACTGAAAAAGATTTGCGGCTGTTTAATGCTTCTGGATCAACTTCCAGCTCGTCCTCAGACACATCGAGATTAGGGTACAGTCCGATAGTCTCCTCTATTTCTCTGTCATCCGGTTCTGTATGTGGCAGAAAAGGTAACAGCATTATAAAACAATTTACATTTTCCAGCGCAAAAATTAACATTTCAAAACTTACAGTTATGGAGACCAGAGGCGCACAGTTCTGGTTTTTTTTTTCGGATAAATTCCGTTCAGTTTCACTGTCCTTATCATAGTCATCAGCAGGGTTGCCAATAATATTTTTGAAAAAACTGGAAGATTGCTCTTAAAAAAAATTGGAAGAAAAGTGGATCCTGTAAAACCTTTTTATTATTTATGAAGACCGGCTATGTCCCATTAGACGATTTATCTAAATTAATTAATTTTTTTAAATTTCAATGCTTGAGAAATAGAATGCTTCGTGTAATATTTGTATGTTGTTCATAAAACTGTAACTGTAATTACTGTGAAACAATATTTGAGGGATGGTTTTATTTGGGCAAAACTTGAAGAGTTTCGTAATTATCGCTTCATAAAATCCATGAAATCGCTGATAGAAGAGCGTAGCAAAACTGCGTATAGTTCGATACCTCAAAAAGGTACGGATCAGAATGAGATACGAGGTAAAATACCAAAAAAGAAATATCATATACAACTCAATAGTGCTATTTCAATACTCAAATAACCACAAACAACGTTGCTCAAGTATTACTTTGGTATTATAAAATTTTGGTATTGAGAAGCTATTTCTCTCAATTTTTTTTTTGGTGTTATTCATTGCTAATTTACATCTTTTAATTAGTCTTCTTCTTCTTCTTCTTCTTCAATGGCACTAACGTTCCTAGAGGAACTTCGCCGTCTCAACGTAGTATTACCTGCGTCATTTTTATTTGTACTTAGTTCTCTCAATTTTTTTTTTGGTGTTATTCATTGCTAATTTACATCTTTTAATTAGTCTTCTTCTTCTTCTTCTTCTTCAATGGCACTAACGTTCCTAGAGGAACTTCGCCGTCTCAACGTAGTATTACCTGCGTCATTTTTATTTGTACTTAGTTGAGATTTCTATGCCAAATAACACGCCTTGAATGCATTCTGAGTGGCAAGCTCTAGAATACGCGTGATCACAGTGCAAGTCGGAGGAAATTTCTTTGACGAAAAATTCCCCCGACCAGAACGGGAATCGAACCCGAACACCCGGCATGTTAGTTATGACGCTAACCACTCGGCCAAGGGAGCACTTTAATTAGGCTTGCACAAACCAAATTTCGGTATCAAGATCAAGATGAGGGACCCTTAAATATTTCCTCTAGCTCGAGAAAGTACTTTTGAAAAAATATGCATAGTATGCTTTTTTGCAAATCATACACTATGGTTCACATGCATTTTATGCAAAATATGCATTAGCTATTTAGGGGAGTTTGTTTGCATTAATTAAATTAACTATATTTAGAACTAAAATTCCTTTGAGTGACTATGAGAAACTAATATCAATTTGTCGTAAACGAAAGCAAGGTTACTTAGGTTTTATATTCATATCAATTAAGTTTTTAAAGTAGTTTGATAAGTTTCCACCATTCGGGAAAGCTCTTCGTTTTGGAATTTTCGACAAAACACCGACGGATTGAACATAATGGAAAGAACCGAATTACAACTTCGCCAGAGATCGATCCAAGGTCGAATGATAAATGTCAGAAAATAAAATTACATAAGGAATAGGAAGAAGGAGGGACAGATAATATTTATCATTGTAAATTTATTTTATTTAAAATGGATAAAACTAGGGCACACATATTAAAAACTGGATAAAATTGGACGATATTCCAGAAAACTGGAAGACTTTAGGGTTCAACTGGATGACTGGATCGAGAAAAAAAAACTGGAAGAATCCAGTTTAAACTGGAACATTGGCAACGCTGGTCATCAGAATCGTCATTGCCACAAGAATATCGATTATGGATACATTCGGATTGCTGCCAGCAAACGATTCCGCATCTGTTTCAAAAACATCCTCAGATACATCAGGAGAAATCCACAATGCTCCTCTAACTCTTTTTCGAGGTTGTCGTCCGATTCATTGTCACTCGACATAGCATCAGCTGAAATGTGTAACCGGAAGCTATATCGTAATGAAAAAATGGTTCATCACAGAGAACCGTTATTTTCCATTACGTGATCACAGCAGGTTGTACTTATTAAAATTGTATATATAAACTTACCCATTTGATAGTTAGGAATGTATTCGAAATGAATGTTGCTAGTGCCTCGGAAATTGTGATTTGTTTCTACGAATTTTCAGTTTTATGTTTACTCCACTGAAAGATAAACAAAAACAAAAACATTGAAAAAAACAGGAAGTGGGTTATATCTATGGTATAACCGCAAGGGTGACGTTCGTTGATTTAGATCATTTGTATGAAGTTGAAGAACTTCGAAGAACTTGGAGAACTTCGAAAACGAGAGCGTTACGTTGGAGACACAAGGTTTTATGCATCCAATATTGGATACGGAAATATCCTACTGATGGGGAAGAATAATCTTCAGAAGCTATCCTGTTGATTGCGATTGATTGAAAATACACAAAACCTAATGTATTTGGTCACAGTGTTACATGGATAGAAAATATTAAAATAAACTCTTTCATATGAATGTATTTTTAAATTCCCAGAGAAACTGGCAGATTATTTTCAGTAACGATTAGATATTTCCACATTTTCCTCGATACTGGAAGCCCACCAGTGGTTAATGCTAACTCGATAACCATCTGTTAATAGCACTTGATTGGAACATATTTGGTCACAGTGTTACATGGATAGAAAACATTCAAATAAACTCTTTCACATGAATGTATTTTTAAATTCCTAGAGGAACTGGCAGATTATTTTCCGGATCTTTCTCGATCCAAACGGAAAGAATTCCGTGCGTGTATGTGTGTGTGTGTAGTGGCTGCTTCGAGATCTTCCCGGGGAACCGTTTGTAGCATCACTCTCCTCCTGATGGATTCCCTTCTGGCCTAAGGTGCACAAACAGGCTCTTGGTGACACCGTTCATCCGCGCTTTCATGATAAATGAAGAGCCTCACCACAACAGCGACAACATGCTCCAATCGCTGTTCAATTAGAACTCAGTGGATTTCCGAGCGGCGCTCGCTCGTGATTTCAATAGCCTATTTTGAAAGCAAATTTAAGACTATTGAAACAAGTTTTTGGATCAGAAAGTAACAAGTATAGAACGCGTAGACATTTTATCTTTCGAATGAAGTGTTTATCATACCATTTCGTTCAGTTGTTTAGGAGCTATTAACACTCAAAATCTCGGTTTCCGGCGTAACGCTTTCGTTTTCGAAACTTTGATTTTACACCCCGGTATAGAAATGAAAGACGTAGTCCTACGTCAAAACAACACGCTAAAATACACAAACAATAATTTTCGTAACGCAAAACAGTTTAAACATTGAAAATGTTGGTGGCAATATAGTTGCCATCTGCCCGTCTAGCGGTACAGCAGTACACTTGACGGTAAAAATGATTTTTTTTGTATATGAATTTTCGATGTAAATTTCAAGAAAAACAACTAATAAAATTCATGATCAGACTCAGCAGGTCCTAAACAGTTTATTTGTATGGCTCCAAAGCGAATAGTTTTTTTTTATTTTTTCGCTAGACATCAGAACAAGTGTTCCAGCAGAGAAAAAAAATAAAATCGTTGGTGGTATAGTCAGTTGCTTTGTGTCCTTGGCCCTCCAATTGTTTTTATACACTAGGGCACTGAGTGAGCCAAAGAAATCCTCTATTGGGCGGCACTGGGGCAAGTTTGTTGGGTTACGATCTTTCGGCACGAACGGTATCTTTTTCTCCTCAAGATACACTAGCGTCTTCTTGGCGTAATGGGAAGACGCCTTGTCCGGCCAGAAGACGTACTTCCCATCCGCGTGATGCTCGTTCAGGAACGGCAGCAGGATTTTATCGAGGCACTCTTCTCAATAGATTTGTTGGTTGATTGCCAGACCGCTCGGCTTAAACCAAGGCTTTGAAATGCCCCGGTCGGAAATGGCGATGTACAACATAACCTTTTTTTCAAACTTGTGCTTGAACTTGTATTTCACTTCAGGCGGTGTGGATGACTTGTCGCTGGAGTAGTAATTATCATTTCCTGGAATATGCGTTTTGGACAACGGAAAATAGCTTTCGTCGTCCAGAACGAAAGACGTCCCGCGGTATTTTTTGGTCATCCACCGACACTGTGATTTAACCGTCTCAATCTGCTCCTCCGTCTTTTTCCTTCCATCTTGTGGGAGCAGCCATATTTCCGACCGGCGTCACGCAGGCTGGTTGCGTCCTTGTTGTCAAACAGCTTCTTTAACGATGTCTTCCTCTGCTTCGTCATTATCGTCACCGGACGACCACTTCCGATCTTCCGATCTACGTTCAGGGAACCCAGGATACGATATACCATACTGACAGGTACATTTTCTTCCTTAAAATGTGCTACTGTGAACTTTGTTCCTTGCTGGAAATGCGTTTCGTAGAACCGTACAATGCGTTCGCGGAGCACGTGCTGTTTCGACGCTATCTTTGCTTTGACTAAATTCAAACTAGCAAAACCAAACACGCCTACTGTTTCTAGGGAGCCAAAAGAGCAATTTTCTTGGAGAAAGGAAATTTTACGCTCTTTATTTGAGTTACTGAAAGGTATTGAAAAAAATCTCATTTTTTATTTAACACCCGTTAATCACATCACTTACCGCAGTGAATCCTGATTCTTACCACTAATCCACTAACAACTATCCCTCCCATGATAATCGCTAGGGAACCACCCTATAGAGGCGACCCTTCTGGCGGCGAATATCATACTAATATTCCTTCCCTTCCCCTGGTGACTGTAAGGACGTGACCGGCGTCGTTATTGACCGTTTAAAGCTTGAATTATCGAAAAAAGAACAACGAGAATGATTTGCTAGTCCCAAGCGTCATTCTATGTGTTTTTTGTGCAATTTGGTTGGTTCAGGTCAATCACGGTGAGCAACTATGTATTGTACAGTCTACCCAAGCTCAAGCTCAGCGTTTTGTTATTATGGATTTATTGTAGCCAATGTTTGTTCACCTAATCAATGATTAGAAATCAAGAAAAGTTTTAAATCTATATGCATGTATTTCCATTAACAGTTATACAATAAAGTAGTCTAGTTTTTTTCACATTTATAGCAAAAAACATCGAAACATTTAGGTACGATGAATGAAACGCATTAATGTAAAATGTTAGTCAGTAGAAAAAACATTGGCCAAACAGTCGTCGAGCCAGACGAGTTACTCGTCTGTTTTTAGTCGAGCTCGGCTTCTGGAATATGAAAACAAACGAGACGAGCGCTCGTCTGCCCGTCTCGTCTTCTGGAATAGGGCCCATAGTTGCCACTACCCGGACAAAGGTCCAATAAAGAATTTTTAAACAGAACTAGAACTAGAAATACAAATAATTACTATGTATTAATTATACTTTCAGATGAGCGCGAGGAAATCAATTGCTACGTCCAGCGGATCAGTGGTCGTTTATCGACGGTAGAACTGAGTGTGTGTACCGTACGCGATAGGGCCCAGGAAGACTCGCTCCACCATGTGAACAGCTTGATCGATGCGATAATTTCCAGCTCGGACCCGGTGATCTCACGATTGCGCTGCCAGCAGTTCCTGAACGCGTGCAGCACTACGGACACCACCAACTACACGGATCTGGATCCGGCAATGTGTTCCGATAAGAAATTTGAGTGCGTGCTCCTTGGTTGCACGTTGGATGATCAGAAGACCATCAAGAAGCGATTGCAGGCCCTGCTTGCGTATCTCACCCAGCAAACCGTGGTTCATTGAATTTGCTTTTAGATATGACTTTACTATACAAACACATCTTGAATGCAGGGAGCCAAACACTGTAAGCTTCCACGGATGGATTTTATACTTGAATTGTTACCGATACGGCTAGGGTTGATTATAAACATTAAAATTCAAAATCAATGACATTGCATTGCTATTCAATTAAGGCAGCCTTAAATAACGAGAGCAAATGAATGATTAAGCTGTATATAACAATCTAGTCCAAGATTAACACGTAGCATTTAATCTAATCAGCGTTCCGCGCAATGACTAACAACTACGATTAATGTTTAGTAAGCTTCTCAAACGGGCAACTTTTGCTCCGTTATCCCAGAAACGCGATACTTCATTTTCACAAGAATGTATTTTAATTATGTGCCTCCACGGTAACACGATTGTCCAACACAACAGAACCTTGCAATGAGGATTGTGATACCCAACAACAAATGGTTGCTACTATACCCGAATCACGAAAATGTGTGGCTGATTTATTTGAGCGAATGAAATAAACATCGAAATGGGCTTTGCGCATTTATCGTACGGTATCTTGTAATTTTTTGCGTATTTATCCACCACCCTTGGAGTAGCGTTTCCAAAACTTTTTCACATCGTCATGGCCATTTTTAGTGACCACCATGGTGCGTGTTCGTTCGTTCTGCCAGGTCATCACTCCGATCGATTGAGCATAATCCCTCAGTGTGTTAAAATCGGCCTGCGATAGGAACTGATTGTACACTACTCCTTCGGTGTACGTGAACCGATTTCGTTCGTTTTCCCACAGCTTGATCTGATCTACCACAGTGGGTGGGAGTGGTGATTTCGAGTTGACCGCTTGTTCCACATTAAGCATCTGTAATTAGGGAAACATATTACATCATTGAGGACGACAACACGAAGACGAGATTCGTTGCATACCGTTGGATGCGCGTGTTGTTCCAAGTAGCTAATAATTTGTTCTGCTGTAATGCCTCCTCTAAAAGCTTGCCTCACGGAATCACGGGTTAGCACACCAACTACAAGATTGGGAAACCGGTACAGCAATTCTGTGAACAAACCCAAAAGAGCAACTTGCAGGTTCGAATCCGTGTATGCATACACACGATAGTTGGTTTCGACGATTATATATCCTTTGTCTTGAACCGAGGATCCATCCTCTTGCATGGCTGGAACCGCATTTTTCGACGTGATGTTATGAGCTAGCCTTGTGGGATAAAATCGTCCCTCCTTCCGTTTCCGTTGATAAACCAAACCAAACTCTCGCAAATGTTGTAAAAACGTGAGCAAACCTTGACTCATTCCCTCGGAGCTGTAATCCCGCCCGAGAGTTGAAAAGCTCAGTTGGAACAACATAGATAAACATTCCGCCAAGTCCAACCCACGAGACTCGCAGGTGTCTAAATATTGTAGCATAAAGTGCCATACTTGTGCTTGCGTATCGAGCAAAAGAAATTGAAATCCTTGCCTCGTAATTACTGGACTTCCGTCGGTCTCATCACGTTTCATTAAATTAGCATGAAGTAAAATTCTCACCGCATCGGGGGATATTCCTTCCCCCTCCATGCCCTTGGAACTACCAGCTCCAACCATGTAGTGGAGCACGCACCGCCATCGGGACATCGCATAAACATCCAGAAACTCTACGTCTCGTGATTTTTGATCTGGATCCATCGCATTAGACATCGACCAGGGACGGCCACCACCTAGTAAGGCAATTTTCAGGTTTTTCTTAAAGGTCGAAGATATTTCCCACGCGTCGAGACCTCCTGGGATAGCAGCACTGCGCCACACGCCGAGCTCCGTTAAAACACGTGAGATAGTTATGTTTTCTCTGTGAAATATCACAAAATGTTATATAAACAAAAAACGGAGCATTATGCTGGAACCGACTTAGCGTAGACTTGGGATCCCCAAGAAGAAACAACTGCCTGTGGCATCGCTTGCTCAACGAACAGGATCCTTATCACAAATTGACGCGCAATCTCCGGCAGTTCACTAAAACCAAAAGTATTCAATGAGGGCTGGAGAAAAAAAAACCGGACAAACGAAATACTCACCGGTAAACGGCCAGACAAATCGCTGGATAATTGTACAGTTTTTCCAACACTTCAGGTGGTCGAGATTTAAGATATTCTTCGAAATTTTTACATTCTAGATTTGCCGGTTTCGCTATCAGTAAGGCAGATGCGCCTTTGGAGCCTCTCGCATCAGACATTATCGAAGAAAATTTGTATTTGTTATTGTAACACTCTTTAAGTTATTTTAATAACTTTTCACTGAAATCTCGCGCACTTCAAATAAAATTACAGTAGCCTATACGCCTCTGTAAATTTGAAGTCAGACGTTTCAAGAGAAAATACATTAAATTTGTTCATGTCCACATAAACATGGTGAAAAAACAAAAAACAAACAATTGACAGTTCTCGAGAAGCGAGGGGCGAATCACAGATACGCAGAAGGAATACAATTGAGGGGCTTAAGGTGGAAACAGAATGCCGCGTTGTGCGTTGCTTTTCATCAGCTGTCATTGCTTGCGTTTAGTACTAAAACATTCGCCCGACGCAGTCTGTTGATTTGCAGTCACAATCTAGCATTCGCGTCACCACTTTTCATGTAAACAAAAACAATTCGTATGAAAATCTTGTTCTTGTTGTGTCCACGGATCAGTTGAATGTTTTTAAAAACAACACATTGGCATATCCGCGCTGGTGGAATTGAGCTTCGTTTACTAGTTTAGGGGAGCGTGAAAGAATAGCTGATTTTCAGTCGAAATGAACACGTTTTCAAAATTAAAATTATGAATGAAAATTAGCTTTTCCATATCAAACTATTATTCTAAATGAAACGAAAAACATTTTTGTTTGCAGGTGATGAAAAAGTCTTATACGAAAATTGTTTATGAAGACAACTCTATATTATGATGAAAAAATTCAGCAACAATGTTGGAATTGTTTAGCCATATGGTTGAATGCAAGTCAGAAATACGTGTTTGAAGTACTCAAATAACATGATATGAAAATTTTCATTCAAATTTTAGAATTTTAAAACCGGCTTCGTGTCTTCTAATCTGATAGAGATTACGCTAACGAGTTTGGGATCCAAATTATAATTTGAAGTTAATTTGATTAATTTAAAGTTACCACCAGACGTCAACACCATGCCACTGTCATCGCGAATTCGGCGCAAGCAGTTTAGAACAAATGTTAGAGTTTAGTACAACGATGCTAATGACGCAACGCATTATTGTGTTCGACTAAATGGAAACACACATATTTAAAATGAAGTGTCAAAGCACAATTGTCGCAACGGGACGCATAGCGCGGCATTCTGGCCCCACCTTTAGGCTAGGCGCAAATTGAGAAGCGTATAGCGCTCGTAAGTGAACGCGAGACTACCAACACGACTCATACGTGCCACAAACGTTACCTGGTGGAGCGCATATTGAGTCGCAGTTTGGTGTAAATAACATGCCACTCGCATACAATGACTGATTAACACAGAGTTGCGCGATATATTTATTTACTAACACAATCACCCGACCAGTACAGCCATACAGTGTCAAACCCACGGCGCTATATGATTGTTCACCAACACAACTACCACAACCGGCATGACCAGCACGAGAAACTGTGGTTCAGCCACAGCGTCGCGCGAGTCGTGTCTCACGAGCGCTCCACCATCTCGCGTCATCTGGCCAATTTGCGCCGTTCTATCTGTTTTCATTAGCCACAAAAACAGGCGCTATATCGCGCCAAGTTACTCGCGCTATATGCGTCTCAATTTGCGCCTTGCCTTAGAATGAAAGGGGTGTAAGTGATTTGATCGATTTCTCTACATCGACTCTCTCTTTTGGTCATAACTTAGCTGCAAATACATTCCCAGCTGTATTTGAAAATGTGGAAGATAGGTCAGAACCTCATCTATCGGATTGTATAGCAAACTTAAATTGGAACGTTATTGCAGTTGAGTTATTAACTAAATAAAAAGTTGATGAAGAGAAATCGATCAAGTCACTTACACCCCTTGCATTCTGAGCCCCTCATATTCAAATCTGAAGCAAGATGTCAATTGACAGGTGGTTAGTAATTTGCACTATTTAGAAAAGACGTATGATGAGTGGCAAGACGATAGGAAAAAGACTATTAGTAATTAAGTTTATTTGTTATTTTGGCTCTCCATTGAATTATTAATTTTTGTAGTTTTCAATCCGTATAACAATTGAAGATGTGCAAATATCCTACGAATTTCGATGAAGTATACCCTCAGGGGTATATTGATTCACATACACTCTAGAATAAAGTGACCAGATGGTCAGAGGTCTAACGCGGGACACAAAAAACAAAACGTTATTTATATACGTTATGTGAACATAAACCATAGTTTAGCGAGTCTAAACTGATGATTTTTCGGTGGTTTAGATTTTGTTTACGCCCGAAAATCCCTCGCTCAATCAGAGCATTTACGCCTGGCAAGCACGGTTCAAATTCTACAATTTTCTTGAAATTACCGAATGGAATGTTCGAAATTTCCAATTCATTTTTCATCGATTTTAGTGTTAACGTATGCATTCAAAAAATGGACTAATTTCGGATGGCGATGAAAGATAATTTATAGGAACAAATTTTCCTTAAATCTTACGTTTATCAAGTCTACAACAAAAAAGATTCAAGACTGTTGATTCGCAGCAGCAACACTGTCAAGCAACATGATGATTTTTCCATACTGCAAGGTCCACTCCACAGGGAAGGAGTTGCGTCAGGCGGAAGCGTCAGACGAGACCGGCCGTATCTGAGCAGCAGGCAATCACCCAGAAGGAGTAGCTTGAGGTGCTGGTGGCTTTCCGGCGAAAGAAGTGAAAAACTTCTTTTCGTACTCATAATGAAAGACGAGACGCACTTGATGCTAGAATTCAACGAATGACAGGGGACCGGGTACTTTACGTTCCCCAGGTAAGCGATGACGTCGAATATATCATTCACATCAAATTCTCGAAGAAGGTCCTTCTCTGACAGACGTGAAGGGAATGTCCAAGCCGCTCTTCTTTCGAGTCTTATTGTGAACGGGGAGATATGTAATACGAAGTGCTTGCCGGAGTTGGGAAGGTGATGTGGTCTTCATGCCGAACCTGGGATCAGCCCATTATGCCAAAAGATCACTGGAGGATGTATCGACAGGAGATGAACATTGTCGCGAAGACCACCAACCTTCCCAACATTCCCCAGCTGCGCCCGATAGAAAACTTTTGGGCGAATGGCCAAAATAGAGAGACATACGGCCACCAAAGCCACGAAAAGCCACTTTTCATTTTTTCAGGTTCCGGCCAACTACCGTAAGACCGCCCAGCGCTTCGTTTACGATACATCATCAAACAACCCTGCCTCTTCCTGTCGAGTATACACTAGTTCTTCCGGCTTATTCTAAACGTTAAGCCCTGACCGAGCTAGGGGACCAAAGATGAACTTTTCGTCTGACTCACGTTGGTCCCTGCGGATCAATAGGGGACTTTTATAAAAATCATTTTCCAATTTTGTTGCTGTCGCTTTCAGTTGACACTCTCTAAACAAAAAGCCCAATGTCGGTGCGATGAAACCAGCTTAACGTATTAATCTTTGGATGCATTGGAAGCGCTCTTGAACAGTTTGCCAAATAAAAGTTTTTTTTGAGGTTCGTCCATTTTAGAAAATCAACATGATCAAATTGTGATATTGAAATATATTGATATCGCGGGACATTTTCGTTTCTTTTGCCAAATGCGGGACGGAATCTTACGCGGGACGTCTGGTCAGTTTACTCTAGAAGAACTCGTTTACCACGTTTCACATCAATACTACAGTGTTATCTTATGTACAACTGCCGATAACGGTACGGAAAAATATTTTTTTGCTTCGTGTTGCTTATTATGCGTACGATCAATGTAGTGTTGCTGGGACAAGGGTTGCCAATAATATTTTTCAATAAACTGGAAAATTGTTTTTAAAAGAACTGGAAGAAAACTGGATCCTGTAAAACCGTTTGATTTTAAGAAGATCGGTTTATCTAACGAAAACGATTTTTTTTACTCATTCCAATGATTGAGATATATAATTTTCTTCGAAGTTTCGTGAAGTATTTATATGTATAGTCATTTACATTTCATGCGGTTTTGATCTGTTATTGCACATTACGATGAGAGTGGTATAGTGTCGACATCTGGTGGCGACTTTCAATGTGGGGCCATAATTTGGCCCCCGAACTCGATGCTTACAAAAATGTCAAATTAAACGTGTCGCATTACAGGTCTGTCCAATTAACTAAATGTTGCATTAAATGTAACTTACTGTAGTTCACAAAATCGTGAAATAAACCTTTAATTAATTATATCATTCGAGCAAATTAAAACGTTTTGCCACCAATCGAATATTGCCGTGGAACAATATTTGAGGATCTTTTCTTCTATAACTTCTAGAAAATATGTTCTTATTTGGGTGAAACTTGCAAATCTCGTATTTATTGTTTTATGTCCATGAAACCGCTGACAGAAAATCGTCGCAAAATTGATCGACAATGTGATTAAATGAGATACATGGAGACATGAATTCTGGTTATAGATCACTGCATTGAGTCTAACCTCAATCCACTGTTATTTTGCTTCTAACGTGAATTTGGACATTTTTGTAGTGTTTCTTTTGGTCATCTTCGTTGCTAACATGCAAAACACGGCACATACCTTTGACGTTTTTGCGTGGTTTGTTTCAGCTCTCATTCGTTAACATTTGAACATTGCAACGAACGGGAGCAAAACTGTTGAACTGACGTACTGCAGTGATCTACGTATTGGAATTCTGAAATAATTTTTTATTAGGTCCCGGTTGATATTTTCCAATACTAAAATGAGCACATTCAATGCCAAAACAACATTGCTCAAGTATTATTTTGCTATTGAAATGATCAAATTGCAAGGTATTGAAAAGCTAGTTCTCTCCCATTTTTCGAACTTTTTCTTTGGTATTCTATTTCTTATATAAGGCTTGTTCAAATTAAATCAAACTTTGATATCAACATCAAAGTGAGATATCCTCCTGCTCGAGAAAATATTTTTGAAAAAAAAAAAGATAGTATGCACCTAACGATACATGTTGAAAAATATAATCGTTCAAGGCATAGAAAGGGTGAAGGAAGAATAATATTCATACAATGTGAATTAATGGGAAAAACCGAAGCAGACATATAAAAAAACTGGATAAAACTGGATAATATTTAGAATTGCTGGAAGATTTCACCTGGCATCCTTTCTCAAAGGAGACATTTAACTGTTTGACAGGATCGAGAAGAAAAAACTGGAAGAATCCAGTTTAAACTGGATCATTGACAACGCTGGCTGGAACATATTTAATCACAATTTTTATTACACAAAAAATGCGGATTTATTTCGTGGAAATTTTCAATTTATTTTTCATGATCTTGTAATAAACAAGGGGTCAAAATTGTTTCAAAATATTCTGCAGAGTTATACCCTCACAATTTTTGTTTTCAATTCAAAGTCATCATTAGGGCTTGAGAATTTCGATACTAAAAGATGAAAATGGTTTTTTTTTTCTTCTTCTTTCCTCTTCAACCAGAACCATTACCGATTGTGAGTATTCTCTACTCACACAGGAACATCGATTCTTCAATTTCGTTCTTTTCTGCTATCGTTTCCTTTAAATTTGAAAGCAAACGCTTTGCCCTGAAGATTAAAACTGCTTGACTTCATTATCATTAGAATGGGCTCTATATCAGTTTCACATCGTTGCTCTCAGTTGAAAGTTTCACTCAATTTCATTTATCCAAACCGGATTTTCCTGAACCGTCTTTCAAACAATGGGGAATTAAAAGAGGCATATGAGGGTATATTAGTCTTACAATCAGCGCCGGCAACTGATTACATCTGCTGGCATACTGCACATCATTTCACACTGTTATTCATCGTTATCGAACGAAATTTCCATTCGAGTATAAGAAACTTCCATATGATGTAAGACCCTTTCATTTTCATTTGAAGATTTGGTAACTTCGCTTCGTGTGACTTCTATTAGGCAAGGCGCAAATTGAGAAGCGTATAGCGCTCGTAAGCGAACGCGAGACTACCAACACGACTCATACGTGCCACAAACGTAGCGTGGTGGAGCGCATATTGAGTCGCAGTTTGGTGTAAATAACATGCCACTCGCATACAATGACTGATTAACACAGAGTTGCGCGATATATTTATTTACTAACACAATCACCCGACCAGTACAGCCATACAGTGTCAAACCCACGGCGCTATATGATTGTTCACCAACACAACTACCACAACCAGCATGACCAGCACGAGAAACTGTGGTTCAGCCACAGCGTCGCGCGAGTCGTGTCTCATGAGCGCTCCACCATCTCGCGTCATCTGGCCAATTTGCGCCGTTCTATCTGTTTTCATTAGTCACAAAAACAGGCGCTATATCGCGCCAAGTTACTCGCGCTATATGCGTCTCAATTTGCGCCTTGCCTTACCGAGGAATCACCCAACACGCTCTGCGAAGCTGAATCGCCGAATCGTTACCGATGGTATGTCAAATAAGGCGATGCTTGTTGCTGTACGACTGGATGTGGGTAACGTGCGGGTGTATGTGTGCGTCAAGTATATGCATAAAAGGTGGGGTATTACTGTGAGGGATAACAGGCGATATCGGTAACGTTATTATTATAGCATATGGTGCCACACACGCTTCAGTATGAAAAGTGAAACAAATGAACGTGAAATGAAACAAGACTTTTTAGGGGTGAAGTGATATTCTCTATATTGAATGTGAATAGAGAGTAGCATTATTTTCAGCCTGCATGAGTTACAGCAAATTGAAATGCTATAACGAGTGAGGATTTGTCAGTTGATGCGAAATTGTAAGGCCTACGTCATCATCATATGATTATAAGGCCATCTACACACTAGGCAACCTAAGTTGGAAAGCAACTTAACGAATCTGTCAAAACAGTTGAGAACATGTGTAATCAAATGGGAGCATACACACTAGGCAACTGGCAACTTTGGTCGGACCAACTTTTTCGATTCAACTCAGCATGTCGAGTCGCGCGCGATTTGTGTCGGTAACCTTTTCGTTCAATTTCTGTTGACATTTCAATTTATGCGTCGTTAAGTTAAATATTTGTCAGTGGTGATAGCCAGCAGCATTAAACAGTCAAAAGAGGCCCACTTCATAGAAACACGAACAAAAGGTAAGTATTTTGCTACTTCAATATATAATTTTACAAATGATATATGTTATTTTCTAATAAAGCGATCTAAAATTGAAGAATTTTCAGGAACATGAACGAGCAGCAGATCAACATCATGCTAGTGCAGGAAGTGGAGAAACATCCAATACTGTACAACTTCACACTTCCTGGCTATGCAAAAAAAGATTAAACTGAAATGGCATGGATAGAAATTGGAAAAAAGTACAGATGTCAGGTATGTGATTAATATATTTAAACTTTAGTTTATACAAATAGAAAAGCTACTGACTCTCCATCTTGTTTTTGGTTTATTGAAGAATTTTTCGTTTCGTTTGTAACTGTTGCAGGTGGAGCTGATCGTCTCCACGGTGGTTCTACGTTGTGTTGTGTTTTGTTTCTTGGGCTCTCGTGGCCCGGATGTAACCACGTATGGTGGCATTTTCCGCAAGTTCCACAGTAAACAATTACTGCATAATCTCCTCATTTGAATTATATTCATCTTTTCCTTATGCGGCATTTTTTCAAATGCACTACATTTTATAATGTAGTGCTCCTTCTTGCACAATGCACGACGAGGTACTTGTTTTTTGTTAGCTAGTACTATACAAAACAGTTGGAAGTCTATAGAAGTTTAAATCTATCCCAAAATTCGGAGTATATAACAGCGATAATGGATAATAAAATGTATTCATAGGTTGGTGGTTTTACCTCAGAGTTATAAGCAACCTTTCCTCTCCATCCACACATTCTCTCAACTGCGTATTCTTTTTTTGAATTGCAGGAGAAATTAGTTGGACCAAGTTGGAATACGTGCTCTTCGCCATCCGGTAGAAGCACAAAAATTTATTATCCGGAATTTGCAACTCCTTTGCAGCTACAAATAATCTTCTGGTGAAGTTTTTTTCCAGATAGGGATGGACCCACAATTTTCTTCGAATGGCATTCCTTCGTCTGACGTAGTATCTAAATAGTAATTCATCACTGGAATCATCGCTGAAATCGTCTCCGTCAGACCATAAATCTGACGTTAATGATGGATCAAAATCATTATCCACAACATGTACATCCTGGATTTGATTATACGCCATGTTTCTCGCAGTACAAAGACAGTAAAACGGTCGCTGAAATTTTATACAATAGAATAAAACAAAAAATTAAACGTTTTCTCAAAGTATCAAAAATGTAAAGTCCATATGGTTCATTAACTCCATTAGTTCGATATTCTATCGCATGTTCTTTTTCCTTTTCAAGTTCAACATTTATATGTTATAGTTTTCGAGAAATAATCGACCAAAAGTTTTCTGATTCGAAAATCTACAATATTCTTGATTCTAGCACAAAATACTTAAAATAATAAGTATAAATTCTATTGGGTAATCATTTATAGTTAACAGATAGATTGCACAAACGTATAGTTAAATTTGTGGTATCGTAACTACGAGAAAGAATTCAAAACTATAAAAATAATACAGAATTTCGCAAAAATACGAAAAATATTGACACGACGGTATGCTTTTCAAATCAAAAATCAAATTTGAATTTTTGTTTTGTTATATGAGCTGTAGCACTTTCAATAGAATGTCATTCAGGAATGCCAGATAAACAGATTTTTCTGTTATAGTGCAAATTGTATTTTAAAGCAGCCCACTTTGACTTCATTTTAGATTTTAAAAACTCTCACAAATTTTAATTTTGATGCCGTTTTCAAAATCAAGTAATTGTATTTTTTCTTTTCGCTTATATCAGGAAAAATGTCAAGAGAAAAATCATAATTCGCTTTTCTTATTTAATTAAAGAAATGGCATCTCTGTTAGCGATTATGACGGATAAAAACTTAACGAATTCATCGCGTTCGAGTTGTCTCAATGTGCAGCAATATATTCATGTGAAGCAATATGATGAGATTTATAGAAATCGCATCAACCGTTTACACTAGCGTGAACTTCTATAATGAATATATTCATATTTTCGGTGAATTTATTCACCTGAAGTAGAACTGCATCCAACTTTAGTGATCTCACATCCAACTCTCACCAGTGAGAAATTCACAAGCGTTTACATATGCTGAATTTATTCAAGTTATATATACCTCGAACAAGTGTATTATATTTATTCTCACCCGTTTACACATATTTTCACGTGAATAAATCCATTTATAGCTATAGATCTCCCTTATGTAAACCGCCATAAGAATTAAAAGTCAAAATTCGGTTCGAAGGTCTTCGTAGCTTAATTGGTGGAGTGTCCGCCCTCAATTGAATATCCTTCTATATTATAATAGAAAACCCACGTTCACGTGACAATCATCAAATGATGAAAAACTAACCACTTTTCATCTACTCACGCTTTGTTGCTTGAAACTAGAATAAAAATAGACACCCTAATAAAAAACAAAACATACGATAATGAACAAAATTACCACTATTTACGAAAATCTGAGAACCATTATATCGGTTTGGCATGGAATGACTGTATATCAGACTTAAATAGTTGAATACTCGCGTAACTTTTGAAAAGGTCCAATGTAACATTTTCGCCAACTCGAGAAAAACGTAGTTGAAGACCCGAACATTATTTCGCGAATTGTCTTCAAAGCTATCAATCTTTATCACTGTTTTCACCACTAGCTGTCAAGAATAACTTCGTAAAACCAATCGTAACTATTGTTCCGTGATTTGAGATTAAGGTTGAAGCCTCGGATCAAAAAATGTTACATTGGACGTTTTGACTGCCCGCGTTTGCACATTGGACATATTACGTTGCACTATAAAAATTTGAAACTAACTAATAAACAACAATCCAAATATCAGCATTTCGTTCTAAAGACTGATTATTATTGTTATCACTCGTTGAATTGCACTGAAATCGATAACAACACCTGTAAGAAACAAATTCCAAAACGACCGAAGTACGACTGCGAGTTGTTTTGACTGCTTTGTTACTTCGGACGTTTCGGCCGTCGGAGGAAAGTGGCGTCCGAAGTAACAGCCGGGTGCTTAAAATTCGAATCTGTACATTGGATATTTTTTGTATTGGCTACAAAAAGATGAAGAAGATAGATACGTGAACGATTGTTTTTGTAATACATTCAATGATTGAAAACTAATAGCGTGCATCCATTAACTCGATTTGTTTACATTTGTTACATAGGACCTTTTCAAAAGTTACGCGAGAATAGACTATTTAAACCCGGCACTGGAAGCCTCATACTAATTTTCCAACCGAACAGTGGAACAAAAGTAATATTCTTTCGCAAAAATGGCGATAGTGTTGTTTCTTTATTTTATCGATATGTATCAGGGGAATAGGAAAGGGAAATACACAATTTAATCCCTCTCTGTTACAGTAGAAACCCTAGCGGCTAGTTCTGCACATCGATAACTACATTTCTTCTAGATTCCCCTCTTATCGTTCGATAATTACAATCGTGTTTTAACCCTTTTCCGTACAACATCGAGTCTCACTCGTTGTGTACTTGTATAACATAGGGCGCTAGAACGCTCAGCAAAGTAGTGAAATCACTTGATGTGTGACGTATGAAATAATACGGGAAGGAGTTAAACAGTGGCTTGAATAGAGTAAGGATCACCCTAGGATCGGTTACCTTAGCATCAAAGAAAATTTCACCCAAAAACATTGAAACACTTTATGCGTACAACCACTTGTAAACATTGGCACGGCGCGCAGCCGTTTGTTTACGTTCTCTGTCACAATTCGTACACAAATCCACGAAAACCGTTGCTATCTGTTTTGGACGTTTTGGACATTCTAAATTATCAAATCAATTCGTATATCTCAAATTGTAAATAGTTAACTTTTGTGTTCTTTGAAAGTGAGTGGTCGATTCGTGGGAACAATCCAAAAATGGATTTACTACATTCCGATTTGCGTAAACGACTCGATGTGCTCGGTTTTAACCATCCGCTTCCGCTCGGTGCCATCGGGATCGTTTCGGCCATCCTAGACGATTTAATCAAAACCTCGGAGAAACTCAAAACTGCCAAACAACACATTGGTCAGCTGTTGCAGGTGAGAATCATAGCAATCCTGTTTTGATTGTCAGTTTTTGAAAAGCATTTTTGTCCCACATTACCCAGGAAAAAGAGGCCTGGGAACTTGGGGTGGAGCCGTACAAGTGTGACAATTCACGTTTGCTAGCCGAGTGCAACAACCTTCATCTGGAGCTAGTGAAGCAGCGAGACAAATTCATACTAGCCAACACAGATCTCAAATGTAGGGTACGGAATCTGCAGACTGAAAAGAAGCAACTGGATGAACGATGTTTGCAGGCCGAAGCGAAAATTCGTGAGTTGCAATCCGCTGATAGCAAGTCCAAGAAGAATGGTGTAAATATGCGTAAGTATTAATTGCTTGCGGTTTCAAATCGGTATCACTGTACTATATATGCACCTTGCACTCCATTTTATACTTCGATGCAGAACGAAAACCATTCGTTTCCACTGTTCGCGCAGGGTATTATCAACCGCCAAAGTGTTGTGATAGTCAGCAGCGTGAGGATAGGTGCCACTGTCCCTGTAATCAACCCCGCAAGACTGATATTTTGCATGAGATCGAGCGGTTGCAGGTTGAGACGAAAAATCAGGCGGATGTGATAGAAACTTACAAAAAACAGGTGAGTGATTTTTAAATTTATTATTTTAGCATCAAAGCTTTGAGCTGTAATTATCACTTCCAACATATTATCTTAAGGATTGGACAATGTTTTTTCATTTCTGTTAAATTGTCAGCCCAATTAGACAATTTAAACAGAAGAGAATAATCTTTTTCAGGAATGTACGGTTGAAAAAAAGATCTGTCGGAAAAAGAGCTAATGCTTTGATTGTGCTTGTACCCTAAACTCTAGTTTTCATATCAGTTTAAGAAGTACTTTTTTTACAGAAAATATATGAATCACCTATTTTTTAGTGTTTGAGATATAGATTTTTTCCCCATTTGTATATTGATTTCGAAAATATGCTCATTTAAAAAAAAAATCTGCTTTCATACCGCTTCACCGATTTTTGATCTTTTTACATCTTATTACATAAAAACAATGAAACTCTTAGAAAAATACATGAGATATCAAACATTCAGGAAGGCATGTTGTCAGTTGTCAAAAATATTGTATATTTTTATTGCATAGAAGATAGAACCTAGTATGTAGAAAAAAATGGTAATGGGTTGTTGTATCTAGGACACTACCGCGGTTTTCGACGTAGAACTACGGAATTATATTATTCAATCCACTTGTTTGTCACTTCGGATATTATTTTAGAATGCATCGCAAATTTTGTAATATCTTTTTAAATATAGTGGAGTAATTTTTTATTACTTCAGTAGACTTGAAAGACTCGAGTAGAGTCGAAAGCTGTCAGCACTTCTCGTTTATTTGGTTCAACTCGCATCAGACATTCTCCTTCCCACTCAGATTTCGATCACAAACTATGAACCCTTTTGATCGAACCCCACAATATGCAACAGTAAGGTTACCCTGCTAGAATTTAAAAGCATACTTTCATGAAATATACGTTTATCTAAATAAATGCAGTGTATATCTATATTCCAATATTCTGGATACTCTTTCATATCCGCACTAGCACAAACAATTCTCGTATGCTGCTCTTCTTTGTCGTAGCACACCTCGATACAGAGAGCTTCCTCTCCTTGTATCGAGCTGTGTGTATGTGTGTGAAATTAGCATTAGGTATGAATGATATCCGCTCGTTGTGTTATGCTAACTCACTCGCATCCGCGTTTTCATTCTATACTATTTTTGTTTCCGCCTCTAGCTCTGAGAAGGGCTCTTGTGGAAGAAACTCTATTCCATACTCCTCCTTCAACCGCCAATAAAACAATCCTTTTCCGCTCGACGCTCTGCGCCAACCATGTTGTTTCGATGACCACCAAACGAGAATTGGTGTGGCTTCAAATAGCGGATGGCTTATTTAAACCAAATATGTTGAAAGCGGATAGAAACAAATGTATCAGTTGCTCGTTATTGACAGCTCTGTTTGGGAATGCACACAAATCGACAGAACAATTGTATGGGAAAATGAGAATGCTTCCAGTTTTCATTAATTTAAACTGTTTAGGCATTAGTGGATTGTACTGTATAGTATATCAAACGAATCTTAGAGAATTTCCGATTCCATTGGTGTGCAAGGTATCATAATTTGTTCGCTGTGAAAATAGTTATTAACGTTAACTTTATTTCAGAAAAAACGTAACTGATTTGGCACCTTTCCTGAAAGACGTAGTTCTACGTCAAAA
Organism: Toxorhynchites rutilus septentrionalis; assembly: GCF_029784135.1. Lineage (NCBI taxonomy): Eukaryota > Metazoa > Arthropoda > Insecta > Diptera > Culicidae > Toxorhynchites > Toxorhynchites rutilus. Next base: position 11,494,733 of record NC_073745.1, on the reverse strand, counting down.
AGTTATCTCAATAACGTAACAATACTCGCTTTTCTGAAATTTCGACTGGGGAATGCAAACACCAGACGTCAGAGGGAATATCATCGCCGACCTCTTGGAGGTGATGGAGCTCGCGGTCTTAAATGACGGCACTGACACTTTCCGTAGAGGTACGAGCAACACAGCCATTGATGTTTCAGCAGCTAGTCTCAACTTAGTGGATAGGTTAGGGTGGAGCAAAGCCGACGACCTTCATGGCAGCGACCATCACCCGATAACCATCAGCCGCCGCCGCTCAAGACTCGCAGACCAAGATGGATTTTCGGAAGAGCGGGGAAAAAAGCACTGCATTGGTGGTCCGAGGACATCGAAGGGGAGGTCAAAAAGCGGAGATAGTTTCTGCGTACGGCCAAACGACTACTAGTAGGAGACCTAATGAAGGAAGCTGTCATGAACAGGTATCGAGCGCAACACATCAGAGTACGGCGGTTGATCCGGAAGGCGAAGTTTGACAGTTGGACTGATTTTCTAGAGTCTATCAACGAAAACCAGTCCTCTGCGGATCTTTGGCGCAGAATAAACGCACTAAATGGGAAGAGAAGGACACACAACCCCATTATTCAAGTGGATGGTATAACATTCAGCGATCCGGTAGATACTTCAAACACGCTCGGTGTATATTTCGCGTGATTGCCCTCGATCTCCGAATATGAGCTCGAATTCATCCGTCGACAGGGAGCGGGTATCACTTCGGTCAGCATCTTTGTGGTCTCTGTGAGTCGTCCTAGTAATCCTCTCAACCGGAACTTCACCATCGAGGAACTTTCTGTCGCCCTACGTTCCGCAAAAGGTGAGTCAACTACTCCTGACGGTATCGGCTATAAGAGGCTGAAACAGTTGTCCCAGCTCAGACAGTCCACCCTTCTCAGCATCTTTAACGACCTGTGGAATACACACGAATTTCACGAGAGTTGGAGACACAGCCTAGTAATACCTATACCTAAGGTCGGTCAAAGCAGCAACAACGTGAAAGGTTACAGTCCAATTTCCTTAACTTCCTGTTCATCCAAGGTCTTGGGAAGAATGGCGAATAGACGCCTGGTCACCTTTCTAACCGAAAATAGAAAATTTGGATTATCGACAGTTCGCCTTCCGACCGGGTATGGGCACCAACAACTACTTCGCGACCCTCGGAGACGTGATAGCCGAAGCCAACAGGAACCGTCAGCACATGGAGATGGTAGCACTGGACCTGGAAAAGGCATACAACAGAACATGGATCCCGTTAGTGCTGAAAACTCTGGCAGATTGGGGCGTTGACGGGAAATTACTGCACTTCATCAAGAACTTCGCCACACGCCGTACCTTTGAGGTCAAAAATGGTAACATCAGCTCCCGAGCTTTCCACGAGGAAACAGGAGTACCTCAAGGTTCTGTTCTTGCCGTCACCCTCTTTATCGTCGCCATGAATAGCCTGTTCCAGGTCCTGCCTGGGGGAGTCTTCGTGTTTGTCTACGCGGACGACATTCTTCTGATGGCAGTGGGTGACACCCATAGGATTCCACGCATCAGGATACAGCCAGCTACCAATGCCATCGGCCGGTGGGCAGCCGAGAGAGGATTTAGACTTTCAGCGCAGAAGAGCGGCCATATGGTGATTTGCAGCGACAGACATCAGGGTCCCAACTCCAGGGTCCAGCTATACAAAACAACATTCCCCGTCGAAAAACGCTAAAGATCCTTGGAGTGTTTGTAGACCACAAACTTAGCTTCCTCCGCCATTTCGAGGAAGTTAAGAAGAGCTGTGCCACCCGGTTGAATCTGTTGAAAATCATTTCCAAACCGCACCAGAGCAACAACAGAAATATCCGGCTACGGGTGGCCAAAGTCATCAGCAGCCGCCTCACATATGGCCTTGAACTGACGTGTTTGGCTGGAGACAAGCTCCCTAAATCTCTGGCACCAATCTACAACAAAGTACTACGGACTGTCTCCGGTCTCCTGCCATCAATACCAGCTGCCTCTGTCTGCGGTGAAATTGGAGAACCTCCTTTCGATCTAATCATAGATTCGGCGATCGTAGCCAGGACTGTCAGTTTCTTGTCGAAAACCAGCGGTAGAGGGGAGACCCATTTGACCGCCCTTAGCAACACGATCCTGCAGCGGGTGGCGCATTCCAACCTCCCCCCGGTGGCAAAACAATCCTGGTATGGTGCGAGCGACTAGAGGTTCCCAACTGTTCTCGTCGAGAACGGTATTAGGGACAGCTCGATCGGTCTGCTAGAATATTTCAAGGCCATTATAGCAGAAAAATACCGTCTCCACGAGATCAGATACTCGGACGGCTCAAAAAAATCATCGGGAATTGGATTTGGGGTAAGCGATAATAATAATAGTCTGATTTCCAGCAAGAAACTCGCGGATATCTGCCAGGTCTTCTCGGCCGAAGTGGCCGGCATCTTCGAGGCAACTACAACCGTTGTTGGTCGTCTCCGATTCGGCAAGCGCCATTGATGCCATCGGTGCGACCAGGTCCAAATATCCATGGGTACAGGCCATCAGGAAGTACATATTGCCCGACCCGTGCTCATGTGGGTTCCCGGACACAACGGCATCGCAGGGAATGAAGCGGCCGACCGGTTTGCTGGAATCGGTCACACTAGACCGTTCTTCACTCGGGATGTGCCGCTTGACGATGTGAAGTTGTGGATCACCAATTCTTTCCGCACCTTTTGGATCGAAAGGTGGTTCGCAGAGAGGGGGCAGTTCCTCAGAAAAGTCAAGGGCACGATTGTCAGGTTTGACGATGTTAAAGGAATGAGAGAACAACTGCGACCTCTGCCAAATCCACAACTCCGTCGAACACTTCTTGTGTGGTTGCCCGAAATTTGATGATCTGCGAAACCTTCATGGAATCAGCGGGAGTTTAAGAGACATCCTGAGGGACGATCCAGCAAGAGTAGCAGCACTTGTTTGTTACCTAAAACATGATAGGAGACGTAATCCCAAACACCATTAGTGTTGGGAGAACGCATTTTGTTGTTTTGACGTAGGACTACGTCAATATTTCGGTGTGAAAACGTGTTCAGTTTTTGAACGCTAATACCTTCTCAATTAATGAATGGATTTTGGTTTCAAATACACAAATTAATAGGAAATATCCTCAGCAATTGTTTATATGCTACACATTACGGTTTTTCAGCTCATATAAAGTTTGAATTGATGAAAAATTGGAAGAAAGAATTCCCTACTTTCCCATACATTTTGTCTGCGCTCCCGCAGCGAACAGCTATTCATTACAAGCAACCACGGGTACGAGCGAAACGTATGGACAAGGTGAAGGAGGGAGACAAAAAAGAGATTATAAATAAATATAGGCGGTCACTACAACGTTAACTATATGGCTATATAAAGTGAGCGATGGTGGGGCTTGCCCACATTCTATCATCGGACGCCAAGCAGGATGGACGATATCTTGAAATTGATTGTGAGCAAAAGAGATATCGCTGCATTTGCCGGGGATGTATGCGGTGCGATACCGCAAGAGTGAGAGACAGGAGTTTCAATGGGATGTGGAGCAGGAGAGCCTATCGAAGCATGTTAAAAGCGGTGGAAGCGTCGCGCAGGGTGAATAAGTGGCTAATAGCGCTCGATTTGATAGAATGCTGGAGTTTTGAAACGGTTTTATTTAGCTGTGACATATTTGTATGTATGTAATTTGTATGTATGTAACATCTTTGTCTATGGCGCGGAACAACATTAATTGAAATTTGACCCCTTTCCTGTTGACCGGTTGATCTGAAATTTGGAACACACCTTTATCTCTGCAGTCATTATAAAACTGCATATTGCATGATCTTGAAAACCCAAGATGACGACCGCTACAAAATGGCGGATTACATATTTTCTCAAAGCCCCATCAATATGGGTATCAAATGAAAGGGATTGACTAGTAGAACACAGTTATTTATGAAAAAGGTAAATCCAAAATGGCCGCCACCACAAAATGGCGGATTACTTTTTTTTCTCTAAACCCCATCAATATGAGTATCAAATGAAGTACTTGACTAGTAGAACACAGTTATTCAAGAGGAGTGCAAAGCCCAATTATATCACGATACCAGACGCTAAATTCCTATTACGATATGCTTGCCATCAACTGTGTGTTCGTTGCCGGCTGAACAATAACTCCTACAACATTTGCACGACAAATTTAGATTTTTTCGTATTTGAATCTAAACGTTTGAGTGTTTGCTGAGTGCTGAGGTTTTATTTTATCCTTTGATTTTTTTTCTGTAATTTTGTACAAGAAAAGCTGCTCATTCTGGGATCTGTGCTCCATGATATTCGAATAATGGACACCCCTTGGTGTAGTCCTACGTCTCTCCGGTTATGTCCCCGACATTACCAACCCGTTTTATTGGCCTACAAGCATAACCATGCAAATTTCCGATGAAATGATCTGTCCAGTTGAAGGATATTATCGGCAAAAAGAGAGGTTAGGAGATTTTGCGGATTAAAACCAGGTTTTTTTTTCCATTTGGAAAACGCTTGCGTCTATTTATGCGGACAATCAATCGTTTCAATGAGCTAGCAACCAGGTTGCTTTGTCTGTAGTGTTAACGTTTACCTTTCCGATAATAGTCAAAACGCCTCCGTCGATAGTTTCAGTTCTTGTCGAATAAAATCAAACAGGTCTGGAAGGAATTCCAATGAACTAACCATCACATGAAGAAATTGAAGACATTGACAAAAAACAACTGAAAGATGTTTCAAAGACTTCATTTAATTTCATTGACCAGCTTCAGTCAAAAATAGTTTTACCATCTTGAACCCATTTTTTAAATTTTCTGCATGACTTCTATTTTGTATGAAAAAATTAAAAAAAAAATTAAAAAATATGTATTTTGGATATTGCAAATTGAATTTTTATTTTGTAAATAAAAAAAAAGAGTACTAATTTTTTTCTCAGTGTACATTTTTTTCATATTCAACCATCAATACTCTATAACTCTTTCTAAGGCACTATTTCGGTACGACTCATAGTTTTTGAGATATAAATTATCAAAGATTTCTCTTACTCAAATCGATATACCCTTTTCAAAAGTTACGCTTGAGTCAAAAAATTCCCAATTGCTGTGGAAAACTCATACTTCCTCTAACCCAAACGAAATACACACTTTCATTCGAATCAAAAATACTCATGTTTTGTCATTTGTCGATTTCATTTGGAATTGCTGCGCTCTAATTTGGAAATATTTTATAGGGTAAATGATCTTGGTTTGTCCAGTCGAAAATATGATCATGGTTTGCCCACTTTTTTGAATGCTCTAATTCAGCGCTCCTGTGTCAAATAAGGCCTTCGAATGTTTCGAAACATATAAATGAATTTGCCTTTCACATGATTTATAGTAGTTTGATAGTATATTTTTACAAAATCACATGTTTTAAAGGATTATAAAATACACCTTCTATTTGTGTCAATGCGCCCCTCATTCGAGCTAACTTTTAATCGATCACCAGATGATTATTTGGCACGTATTCTAACCTTTTCTGGATTACAACACTTATAAATATTGTAAACATCATGCTTGCTCACCGTTTGTATCGGATTTACATAGCTAAACCATTAAATTAACGCATTTTGATGAACTCAATTCTGATCATGAGTTGTCCAATTCAATAATGTTGTTTTGTCCACATGATTTCTATGGCAACCGCTTGGCGCGCTGCAGTTTGTTTATGTTTGTTTTTGGTGTGCTTCGCGCATAGTAGAAGTATGGTTTTTCTGTGTTGATTATGTTGAGGTGAACACTTCTAAAATGCCCAAGAAAAGGCAATATTCTGAAGAATGCCTAAATTATGAATGAATCAATATGATGACAGTAAACTCAAGCAATGATAAATGCAACATCTAATTGTGAATTCGAATGTTTTCATTCAAAAATGGAGATTTCTAAAACCGGGCAAACCATGATCATTTTTTTGGGCAAACCATGATCAGAGGTGGTCAAACCATGATCATAATTCTTCTTTAAGGAAAATCGTTAAAAAACATAAAAATTTGAATAATTTCAACACCTTATGGTAGTATTAGCAACTAGAGACTTGGGGCTTTTCAACAAACCCAAACTCGTATCGATTATGTGTGATTTTCATGAAGAAAAATCGATTTGCATTTACTAGTTGCGTAAAAACACCCCAAATTGGACAAACCAAGATCATTTACCCTAGGTGTTTAAAAAATTGGACCTTGTATAAGATAACTTTATCAAAAAAGGAGTGCTCGGGAATACCAAAAAGGTGATGAAGTGAGAACGAGTAATATTTCTCGTATATAATATTTTAATTCTTGGAGACCTATGAGATAAACAAAAGCCACTAAACGACTAATTCGAAAAAAAAAAATTATTATTGTTTTTAAAGTTTTATTCAAACTGTCTTATAAAAGATTTTTTTTCTTCTTGAGAAGTGTTCCTAATCCGTTAATATATAGTTTCGACATGATATGTTTGTTAATTTCTTTGCGAGTTTCCAAAAAGTATGCCACACAATCGAGTTTCAAAACTAACTGTTCTATCAAAGACCCAATTTCCAGCCACAGTCGTTTGTGATACATTTTTCGTATTCATTGAAGCGATGTACGAAGTCTGGGCTCATGTCATTTCGATATGAACCAACATCTCCGCTCCGAATGAAACTAAGAATAGCGAAATAATTATTTTTTTTAGCAAGCGACCAAAAATTAATGTTAACTGAACATACCGAAATTTATTGGATTCATTATTTTTTCGTTCCTCGCTATAGTTGGTGTTTCGCGCCCATTCCACCAGCGTCTGCATGTTGCATGAATCATTTGCTAGAGGTATACACAGATTATAGTAGGAGAAATGAGATACAAGTTTTCAGCCTTACCTCTCATAGATTCCACTGATAAATGATTTTCTAGTACTTCTATTTCTTGTTCACTGTACGATTTCCCCAGGAACGAAGAAACCTTTTCAATAACCTTCCTCAGATCGTGTTTCATTTGTTCGTAAGTGATGAACAGCATATTTTCTTCATCCCTAAGCTGCCAATAGTCCGCCACGTGGCCACTGAATGGCGCGTAGATTAGATTATCACTGAGAAACGCGTCGAAGAAATGCTCTTTGGAGCCATCGTAGCCCACGATGTTTCGATAGTGATGGTAAAATGATGTCGCGGCATCCTTCGTGTTCCGTGAAACATAAACGATTTTCGGCTTGACGGTCCATACCTGATCGGGCAAAAGCATCGCTGGAAGGTGCGATTTTATGTGGCGAGGTCGGGGTTGGCTTCTCACGTGACCAACCGAATCTCCTCCGATTAGTGTCAACGCCCCGGTTAGTCTGAAATGGCGCTTGTTTCATTCTGCTGCATGGTAACAACTAATTATTCACATATGTCTTACTCTAAAAATGGAAATCTTTCCTCAAGTGATATTTTCTTCGCTCGTTCAAAATTAAGGTTGTTATTCAATAACCAAACCATTTCCTGGGTCCACGTTGTGCCACATTTTGGAAACGTTATAACCCATACATCATCTTCTAATACTTCGAAATTCCGAATCTCTTCGAGAAGTGGCAGAAATGCTTCGATCATAACACTGTGTCTTTCACAACCATTCCTGATATTGGCAGGGGCACTGTTAGGAAATCCAGCAGGTCTGGTGATTTTATAGTGTTTCTCGGTTCCGGGACACTCGATGCGCGTAATTTGTTCGTTAGTAACTTTTTCAAAGCGGAACATTCTGCCGTTCTTGCAGTATCAAACAATCGGCACGTTCTGTACGCCACGACGGATGGTGGCACAATAGTTGCGAATTTCAAGTTCCGATCAAATCGACGACTATTCCAGCTCAGTGATCACAAGTGCATCAACCACATAAACCGGCTGCGCTGATAGAACGCTGGCGGAGCGATAAAGACAGAGGGACTGGCAGACAACGGTGCGAACATAGTGCAAGGGATATCTACCAAGAACAACGTTTAAAGTTGAATCGCAATTGATGATTTGTTTCAATGTCACCGCGCTAGGTTTTTACTCTCGATGTTCACATAAAACATGAACTGGTAGTGCCTCGTTTCTCCGCACAGGCAAAAATCATGGTAAACAGTAGAAGCACAGCAAGAAAATGGTTTCATTCTTTGAATAAATTTGGCGTTCTTATTGAGATTAAAATAGGATAATATTACTTCTTACTTCGGTTTTTTTTGTGTACAAAAGTCCTTCGTTTATAAATACGACAAGTTTGCATGTCCCAAATCTGCGAGATAGGTGAGGTTAGAAATTGGCAGAGTTTGAGATCGAGGGAAGAAACCCGCATGAGACATTCCCCCTTTCTTATATTTTGTATTTTCCATACCATGTGCGTCAATCTAATCTGCATGAATCTCATTCGGTGGGTTTTCTATTTTCCATGAGAGATTCCATTGGAGCGATAAGAGGATTCCCTGGATCTAACAACCAACCAAATTTAAGAGTCTAGGATTGTTTCCATCTAGATAAACACGAAGATGAACTCCTCAAAGGTTATTTTGCGGTTCCGACAAATCATGATCATGAGTTTTTCCCAGACTTGATAGCTGCTTATCTGGTAGAACGAGAATGGTTGGGATGGTTATCAGAAAGGTGAATGAACGAACGATTGAATCGATAACTTTTTATTTGATAATACTCAAACCGATATGGTGAATTATATTCGATTTAAAAGAACATGCACCCAGTTGTCCCGTTTATTTTATATCTTCATTTTTGCACTAATCGTAGCTAGTTATACCAATAGATGCAATGTCGTTCGCTACGATTTTGGCCAATGAACAATGACGAATTTCGTGCCAACTCGACTGCCCATTGGTAGCACCATCTCAGATCGCAGTGTAAAAACATTGGCTGTATAAGCAACATGGCATTCTTAAAATCAAAAAAAAAATCTAGACGACTTTCTGAAACGGGCCCATGTTTTTTTTCTTAAAATGTTACAAAAATTCTAATAAAAAGTCATCCATAAGCGACTTCACAGTTTTGTGTCTTCGTTTAAACTAATCCTTAAAACATTTTAATGATCTGTCAATGTCAAAACGTTAGTCAAAATCAACATTTTTACTATGGTGAAGTACACGAACGAGCAACGCCTAATTATAATTAAAAATTACTGTCTACATATATAAAAATGGAGTGATGTCTGTCTGTCTTTCTGTCTTTTTGTCTTTCTGCCTTTCTGTCTGTCTGATTCTTATGGACTCGAAAACTACTAAACCGATCAACATGAAAATTGGTATGTAGGGTTTTTTGGGGTCGGGGAAGGTTCTTATGATAGTTTGAGACCCCTCCCCCTCTCTAAAGGGGGGCTGCGATACAAATGAAACACAAATTTCTGCATTACTCGAGAATTAAACAAGAATATGAAACCAAATTTGGCATGTGGAGGTTTTAGGGTGCAATAAATGTTTTAACGGTGGTTAAGGGGGAGCTGCCATTAAGGGGGAGCCTTTTTAAGGGGGAGCTGCCATACAAATGAAACACAAATTTCTGCATAACTCGAAAACTAATCAGGCAAATGGAGCCGAATTCGGCATGTGAAGGTTCTAGAGGGCACAAAACGTTTCTATGGTAGATAGACACTCCTCCCCTCTCTCTGACGGAGAGGGGGCTGATAGTGTGATAAAACGCCCTTCTATATCTTCATCTATGTGGAGGCGATCTGGCGTAGTGGTAACATCCATGCCTCTCACGCTAAAGGTCACGAGTTCAATTCTCACTCCCGACATTCTTCCAAAAATGGAAGTAAAAGTGACGAACCAGCCTAATGAGTTGAAAATCACTATAATACAGATATAAAAAAAAAAAAAAAATCTTCATCTATCTATATAAAAAAAAATGGATCACCGAATGTGTTGATAAGAGAAAAACTCGAGAAAGTGATTGTCCGATTTAGGGCTGTCCTTATTCTATCATATTTTCTCCATCAAAAACTCATTCCATGTAACGGATAAAAATGTTATTTGCAAGTGGTCGAAAAATCTTGAACGAAAATTGTGTCTGAAAATAATCTGATATTATAATGACTAGTTTTGGTTGAAGTACTACGAATTTTATAGTAAAAGGTATATTTTTTTAATTTTTTTTTTTAATTTTAAAGGGTAGATTAGAAAATCAATCGATGAATAGTTCTGCGATTGGACCCATCAACGTGAGCTGAGTAAAAAAACCTGAATGTGATAACGAAAAATAAATTTTGGTCGGGACGAAGTTTGCTGGGTCAGCTAGTTAATATATATATATATATATATATATATATATATATATATATATATATATATATATATATATATATATATATATATATATATATATATATATATATATATATATATATATATATATATATATATATATATATATATATATATATATATATATATATATATATACAGTGACTCAAATCCGTAATCGTACTTCACCATGCAGATCTCTTTTCCCTTCTTTTGAAAGTCGAAAATAAGCTTTCGAAACATTCTATTTAGATAAAATTATAGTGTCATATGAGAGTTAAAAGGTTTGCTATCTGTTTGAATAATGATTTTTATTTCTCTAAAAATGGCGAATGTATGTGCTAATGTATGAAAATTGACTCAAACTCATAATCGTACGCTAGTTGAAATGCTACTCGATTTCCAAGGCTTTGGCCAATTCTCTTATTCCATCATTATTATGGTATCCCTTGTTCATTGCAACTATTTTTAGCTGTCTTTAGCCTTATCTACGAGTTGTTTTTTGTGTATTCGGAAGGTATATTTATCAATTTGTTCATAAAGTGGTTTTTAAAATCGTTATTCTTAGAAATTTTATGGTTTATAAATTTCCTACACAGATAACTTCCTAAGTTTTTTACTGGGATTGATGTCGGAAGATTGTGGAGGAATATCAATAACTTTTGAGTAATTGTAATATAACTATGTGCGAACTTCATATGTTTTGAGCTCTGGGTCATTGCCTCGGCAAAACTTGAATCCTCAATTCTATCCCATTTTGTTCACACTTTGCTTCATATTTTCCTTCAGGATGATCGAGTAAACATTCTGACCCAATACACCATCGATGAAAACCAAATTCCTCATACATGCACTTTCATATCATCCCATGTTTAAACATTGCTTTTGGATTTTTTTACGTTTAATTCATCGTTAGCTTCCTCCATATGAAACGATAACCATCGGAGTCAAAAATATCAAATTGGGACCCATCTATGGAAATAACATCTTACCAGTAAGACTTTGATGTGTTTCATACTGTTTGGATTAATCAAATTAGAGTTACTGATCTTTTTATGCTGAGAAACGGTTTGTTCCTCTGTGCTCGAGCACTCAAGCTGCCCTTCCTAGGCACATTACAAACTTTTTGATTGCTCAATTTGGTTTTTATCGATGGTGTAATAGATCAGAATGTTTAATGAACATCCTAAAGGTGTAGTATTTTACAAAGTGTGAACAAAATGAGATGGAATCGAGGATTCAAGTTTTGTCAATACAATGACCCAGAGCTCAAGACATATGAAGTTCGCACATGGTTCCATTACAATTACTCAAAAGTTGTTGATATTCCTCCACAATCTTCCGACATCAATCCCAGTAAAAACAAAGGAAGTTATTTGTGTAAGAAGTTAAGAAACCATTAAATTTCTAAAAATAACGTTTTTAAAAACCACTTAATGAAAAAATTGATAAATATACCTTCTGAATACATAAAAAAACTCGTAGATAATGCTAAAGACAGCTAAAGATAGTTGCAATGAGCAAGGGATACTATAATAATGATGGAATTAGGAAATTGGCCAACGCCTTCGAAATCGAGTAGAGATTTCAACTAGCGTACGAATATGTGTTTGAGTCAATTTTCATACATTAGCACATACATTCGGCATTTTTAGAGAAATAAAAACCATTACACCCAGGTTTTTTTTACGCGGTTTTTTTTACGAGGTTTTTTTTACGCGGATTTTCGAATTAACGCGGTTTTTTTTACGCGGATTTTCCAATTAACGCGGTTTTTTTTACGTGGATTTTCCAACTAACGCGGTTTTTTCACGCGGATTTTCCAATTAACGCGGTTTTTTTAACGCGGTCACCGCGTAAAAAAAACTAACATGCTTCCTGAGACCATATGACGGAACTTAGTGCTATTGACGGATATTAGTGCCGCACCTATGTGCCAGGTTCGATGCATCTGTAGCGAACACAGATTCAATTTGCCCGCGTTGTTCACCACCGCCTATGCCAGTTTCGATGGGAACGACCACGTCAAGTCGGAGGACAGATTTTGCAACGCAAATGCCTGACAGAACAGAAAGAATTAGACCAGAAGCAGTTAGAGTTGGAACAGAGGCAATTAGCGCTGCAGAGAAAGCATTTCCAGGAGAAATACAAGCTGGGTCGCTAGCTGATGAATCTGCAAGTGCAAGAAGAAGTATCTCGAGATAGCATAAAGCTTGTGCAAGAATGGGTTGATGAGCACACCACTGCGAAGCAGAAATCCTCCGTACGATCTTCGTGTGCAACGAAGTTTCATCCAACCCCACATAACGGCTGGGGGAAGAAAGATTCATGTACATGTATTTAAGTCCGCTCGTCGAGAGCCACACACAATGAAATTCATGCATAGCATCAATCCCAATTAGGAATGAAATAAGCGCGATTTTTGCGCGTAAACCTGAGCAACATCACTTTTCTCTCTCAGTTCATATCTCTCCCTTTCAAGCTCCCTCAGAGCGTATGCCGCACCCCATCACGATTCTCAAGAGGATTTTTATGTGACCTTTTTTTCTTTACGGGGAGTTTCCAATTAACGCGGATTTTCCAATTAACACGGTTTTTTTTACGCGGATTTTCGAATTAACGCGGTTTTTTTTACGCGGATTTTCCAATTAACGCGGTTTTTTTACGCGGAACTTCCAATTAACGCGGTTTTGACGTAGGACTACGTCTAACCGGAAGATATAGGGGGTGAAATGGAAATCTAGGCACTGAACAAGTAGGAAAAAATGCAAGATTTGGAACCCTTATAACTCGAGCATTTCTCAATAGATCGCATAGGTTTTTGCATCAATTGATAGGAAATATATCTACGCATCTATCATGATGAATAACATTTCATTTTTCTTGATATAAATAATTGAATAATTGTGAAATATCAAGCATTGTCAAAATGCATTATGTGCCCATTTTTGATTGGGTCATTTTGTGCTCCTTAAATCGTACCGACCAAAACGGGCAAACAGAGCAGCAGCGAAATAGAATGAAGCACGATTGGAAAGGAAAAAGAAAAAAAAGAACGAAACATTGGTCGCAGTCTCACACATGCGTAATTCTCGAGAACACATTCGGTTCGGCGGACATCAAGACAACAGGCAGTTGCAGCGAGTGGCGAGTGGCAAACGTAATCGCAAAACGGCATCAGGTAGCAGAAGAAAAAAGTTTGTTCTTTATACAAACTGCTTTGGTGGCAAATCCAGAACAAGGCGGCATCGAGGGCGTTCGAAATGGTTTTTTTCAAAACCACGAGTACTAAGTTTTCTAAATTGGAACCATTCCATAAAACAAGGCGCTTTTCAGGGCCATTAAACCTTCCAAAAAAGAGTTTAGGAAATACAGTTCAATGCTTTCTATAACATTATCCAAAATAATAATAAAACACAATTTGTTTTTTTATAATTTGTTTGCTAGGATCTGATGAGTATGTGAATTTGGCAGTTGTTCTGAGCTTATTGATTTTCACCAATTCTTAAATTGCTTCTAGATTGAAAGTACAGTAATTTACACTTATCTCGACATTTAGCTAATTGGACGGACCTGTAATGCGACATATTTAGTTGGACATTTTTGTAAACATAGAGTTCGGGGTCCAAATTATGACCCCACATTGAAAGTCGACACTGTACCACTGTCATCGCAAATGTTCAATTACAGGTTAAAATTACCTCCAATCCGATACTGAGTGGTGGTAATGCGACGTGCCATTGAATGTAATTTACTGTAAAATATGTCACAAGCTGGAAGGGAAGAAATTTTCCAACTTTGAAAGCTGTGGCGAGTGGCAAATGCAATCGCTAAACAGAAAGGTTTAGCCGAACAAGATGGGGATATCGAGTGATAACAAAACAATAAACTCTTTAGATTGAAGATAATTTTGTGATCCTGAAAAGGACCCTTTTTAGCCTGCATGTGAATCCAACGAGCGAACAAATCGTAATGAATGTATTTTTTTGCCATCGCTCCCTTTTAACGCTCATTCGTAACGATTTGTCTCTATCCTGTGAGTGTGTACCGCTAGAGTATAAAACACTCGGACCGCAAAAAAATATCTTATTTTCTTTCAAACCGTAAACCCGTTTGGTTGTACTGCATCGGCATCGTGGACGTACCAAAGGAGGACAAGTTAAGGGAAAGGCAAAGTCTCACTCGAACCGTGCAGGTCTCCAGTTCCCTGTTGGTCGCATTCACTGATTGCTCCGCAAGGGTAACTAGGCCGAACGGGTTGGTGCCGGAGCACCAGTATACCTAACAGCGATTATAGAGTTTCGGCCGTCGGAGTGCTCGAGTTGGCTTGCAAAGCATCTCACGACAATCAGAAAACCCGCATCAAGAACAGAGCAGCTTCGGTTCGGCGCTCATCAAGGCAACAATTAGTTTCAGTGAGTGGCAAAGTGTTTCTCCGGCACGTTGCATTAAATGTAATTTACTGAACAACATGTCACAAGCTGGATGGGAAGAAATTTTCCAACTGTGAAAGCTGTGGCGAGTGGCAAACGCTATAGCTAAACAGGAAGGTTTAACCGAACAAGATGGGAATATCGAGTGATAACAAAAACACAACACCAAAGGTTCTTTTCAGAACCATCAACATATTCATAAAGAGTAAACAGTAAACTAATCCGTTTTTCAGGTAGATAGGTAGGTATTCACGTAGGAGAAGAAAATAAAACAATATATTTAAAATATATATTTAACAAAAGCTGTCCCCTTTGTATAGTCCTACGTCACTCCGGTTATGTCCCCGACATTACCCACCCGTCTTTTTTTTTACGCGGTTTTTTTTACGAGGTACGTATCCCCCGCGTAAAAAAAAACCTGGGTGTATTCTGAAAACAGATAGCAAACCTTTTAACTCTCATATGACATTATAATTTTATCTAAATAGAATGTTCCGAAAGCTTATTTTCGACTTTCAAAAGAAGGGAAAAGAGATCTGTATGGTGGAGTACGATTACGGATTTGAGTCACTGTATATATTAGGGTGCCAATGAATGTTTGGGAAAAAATCGACCCTAAAATTTCAAAAAGTTACCCTGTACAAAATGTTCACCACCTCGAAAAAACACCCTATGCCAAATTTCAGCTCAATCGGACTTAAGGGAGAGTGGCGCAAAGCGGTCAAAGTTTGAGTTTTTTGAAAATCGAAAAATCACCCAAGGGGGGAAATCGGAAATCGGGGTTTTTGCATGAAACGTCGAGATCTAGTGTCATATCGAAAAAAATTTTTTGTCGAAAATCACTCTGGGACTCTGGGTTTTTTTTTCGGCATGCGAAACGAAAAGTATGGTTTAGGGTAAAGTGACCAGATGGTCAGAGGTCTAACGCGGGACACAAAAAAAAAAAAAAAACGTTATGTGAACACAAATCATAGTTTAGCGAGTCTGCAATTAAACCAGATCTGTATTATTTCTTTCTAAGTAATGGCACTTGGTTGTGATGATGATTTTTTCATACTGTCAGCTCCACTCTACAGCGAAGGAGTTGAACATCCTGAGGCACTTTGTGTTCGCCAGATATAGCCAATCTGGTATTTACGACATCCTCTCCCTGCCGCTCCTTAAGCCGGGAGATCGAACAGGCCAAACGGTGAAGGAGAATCTGGCCGAAATGGACATTTTTATGTGGAAAGGTCAGACCTTTCCGGCGAAACAAGTGAAAAATTTCTCTTCGTTCTCATAATGAAATACGAGACGTACTTGATACTAGAATTGAACGAATGGCAGGAGACCGGGTACTTTACGGTCTACAGGTAAGCGATGACGTCGAAACTATCATCCACATTAAGTTCTCGAAGAAGGTCCTTCTCTGATAGATGAGAAGGGAATGTCCAAGTCGGTCTTCTTTCGAGTCCCATGGTGAACGGGGAGATATACAGTACGAAGTGCTTGCCGGAAGTTGGGATCAGCCCATTATGCCAAAAGATCACTGGAGGATGGATCGGCTGGAGATAAATATCGTCGCCCGATAGAAAGCTTTTGGGCGAAAGCCCAATTTTTTGCAATTTTTTGGAATTTAAAAACATGGAATGAAGAATAGAAACAAATGTAAAATTGAATTTCTAACAGCGAAAGCGTTTAAGCGGAATCCCAATGCTTCGGTCAGGGACGTGGCCGAAAAGTTGAATCTGTCCAAGTCTTTCGTTCAGAGAGCCAAGGACCGGGAGGTCATACGTGCAAAGTGCAGAAGGCTCCAAATCGTAACGAACGGCAAAATACGGTGGGAATGTCACGGGAAACTGTACATCCAGATGCTGACGAAGCCTCATTGCCTCATCATGGATGACGAGTCTTACGTCAAGGCGGACTTCCGACAGCTTCCGGGTCTACTGTTTTTCACCTCCCAGCACAAGTTTGATGTTCCGGAGGAAGTAAGGAAGCAGCGATCTGCTCATCATACGGAGTGCGCCGTTTGTGACTACCGAGACTGTAAATGGGCAGGACAGGAACCCCCCCAACGCATCGGAGCTAAGGCCAATCGAAAAATATTATGTGTATTATGAAGCAGGCACTACGGAATCGTCCCAAGGAGGTCAAATCTGAGGAGGACATGAAGAAAAGTGGGTTTCTGTACAGTAGAAGCTGCAGTCAGATGTTGTACAGAACCTTATGAGTGGAGTTAAGCGTAAGTTGCGAACATACGGTTATAGTATTGAAGTTGAATGAAATGAATATGCCAATAGCTTACTAATGGGTTATATTTTATTTTTCCGTGGTGCAATTTAATGTGGGACACCCTTTATATTCCTGATTTTACACTACGTGCCAATCCACAAAGAGGTGAGAATCTGTACAGGTGGTGGGGGTGGTGGTATCCGGAATCGCTGACCCAGCTTTGGTCCGAGGTTTGGTTCCCAGCGGTGGACAAACCTGGGAAGCTATTGTGTAAACAAGCAGGATAATCTATGAGTGATTTACCGCTAAGATAGCGGTTTTGGACTAGGATTTTCTGATTTTTAGAAGATTGATCTCTTCCATTCCGATTTCCGATTTTTTGGATCGATCTTTTGTACTCAAGAAAAACGAGAAAATCGATTCTTTTGCCTTCGATCTTAGAAAAACTTTTTTTAGATTTTTTTTCATTGTACATCGATATTAATCTCACCAAAGACCACCTAACCACCTTTGGATCGTTTCTTCGACGATTTGCTTCCGTACAAATGCTGACAAAGTTAGAAAATGCGGCAGCTACTGAGGGGATGTACATAACCAGTGGCTAATAGTATCAATAGTAACTAGATGTTGACATCAATTCCAGGCAAAAGGTTATTTCGACTAGATGTCAGATGTATGGTATGATTGGCTTCCATGGGATTGTCATCAGTTGTGTTCTGGGCATAGACCAGTTGTTGAAGTTCTAATAATGTTTTTGACGTGGAACTACGTCCATCCGGAGTATATGGGGGTGAAATGTAAACCTAAACACAGAACATGCAGGAAAAATGGAAGATTCCGAATGCTTATAACTCGAACATTTCTTAATAGATCGGGAAGATGTTTGTATCAATTGATAGGAAATATTCCTACGCGTCTATCATATAATAAAATGTTATTTTCCATGAGATAAACAATTGAATAACTGCAAAATGTCAAGCATTATCTAAACGCCCTATCTACCTCGTTTTGATCAACCCGATGTATGGTTTCTCCAACACAGATATTTTTGTTCCCGCCGAGCTGTGTTTCCCTAACACGGACTTCAAAATCAATGTGCATGTGGAAATTCGCTTTGAAAATCATGCAAGTCGGGGGTGTATTTGAATGGTGAATGAACTTTCGCGGTTCGAGAACTAAATATGAGAGATGCAATAATTTCAGAGGGAAATGTAAAATACAATGATCGTTTGACAATTCTTCTGTTCACATATTTTGGTAGTTCTAGGCATCATATCAAACGTAAAAGGATGGTCAACAAACTTACTTGTAACGAAGAATATATTTTTTTACAATGCATGAATTGATCTTACATGACAACTGTTCAAACTTTTCACTTTCACAGCAAATATGTTAAATTCAATTGAATTCGAAAATTGTTGCATTCAATCGATAATTTAATCAATACAATACAAATGCTTACTAAAACAAAGGTAGTCTAACGTCAACCTTGCGGTTATGTTATATTTATTACACACCCACTTTTTTTCAATTAATTCATTTAATACCCACTGATGGCACAAAATGAGATGGAAAATGGTTGTTGAAACTGTTGAGGAATAAAATGCTTTTGATGTTTGAATAGAAATATGAATTTTTGTATTCCCCGTTTAAAGCAAAGACGACACTCTTATGAATAAGCAGATAAATTGTAAAAAAGTGGAGACCGATTCGGCAAAGATCGATTTTTTGGTACCGATTTAATCAGTGGATCGATCCCTACGCTGTTGGGGAAATCGATTCGACAAGATTGATCTTTTTATAAAGATCGCCCAATTCTTTTTTGGACGTTTAACGCGAGATGGAGGAAGCTGAATTATTGAGCTTGCCTTGCGTACGGAGCGGTGGTTACGACAATTCGGAAATAGTAGACTGAGAAGGAAAATTGCTATTGCGGTATTAGATTAGAATAAACCAAACGAGGGGCTTAGAATGCAAGGGGTGTAAGTGACTTGATCGATTTCTCTCCATCGACTTTCTCTTTTGATCATAACTTAACTGCAAACACATTTCCAGCTTATTTGACAATAACGTTGATAGGTCGGAACCTCAATTATCGGATTCTATAGCAAAACCAAACTGGATGGTTTTTGTGTGCTGAGTTATTCACGAAAGATAAAGTTGATGAAGAGAAATCGATCAAGTCACTTACACCCCTTGCATTCTTAGCCCCTCAAATTAGACTTTAACATTAATTGAATCAAGAACACATGGATAGGAGGGGGTATCATCGAACATAATGATGATGACCAATATTTTTTTTAAACTTTTTTTTATCAAACCAAAAACCATGCAGTGTTTATATTGCAAAAAAAAACATGTCCTGTTGATCTGTGAATAGACATGTGAAATTTTTAAGCGTTTCCTATATATTTGGACTTAGCTCAGCTCTCAAAGCGGAAATTAGTGCCGTTCAGCTCTCGTTCGATGAATGCATCGAAACGCTCGATGTACGTTGCCGGTAGTTCGTTTTTGTAATCTCCAACCAGACCCTTTCTCATGAATCTGTCGAATGATAGGCATTATTAGAATCATGTTGAGTTTAGTGTTGAGAAAAAAACTCACTCGAATGACTCGCCACCTCTTCCGTTCATCTGCATTGCGCTCTTTACCATGTCGACATTATTTGTGGCGGGATTTTCTGAAAAAAAAAATATTAGAGAATTAAAATATTTAAACCAGATATACCAACTTTTCATTTGATCGAACGAGAGATGATCTGCAAGTTCATCCAATTGCTGGGTTGTATACATCTTGCCAAAAAACTCGCAAACCTTCGGTAATAGATTCCGCAAATCACGTTTCATTCTTTCGAAAGACAGGAATAACACATTCGGTTGGTCACGTATGCGCCAAAAATCAAGCACATGCTGGATCTGTGGACAATACATGATTTTATCGGCGAGCAGTCCATCTAGGAATTGTTCTTTCGTCCCCCGGTAGCCCATTATCATTTGATAGTGGTGTAGATATGAAACGGCCACGTCTTTGGGATTCCGCGATACGTATAAAATTTTTGGTTTCACCGTCCAGAGTTGCTTCGGAAGAAGAGCCAATGGGAGATGGGATTTGATATGTCGAGGACGTTCGAGATTCTCTGTTGTAGCTATGGAGTCTATCGGTAAGTTGTGAGCGATGGCACCAATTCTGTTCAAAGTAGAAATTGTGTTACGTGCACAAGACAACTGTTTAGAGCGACTTACTCAAGAAACACTGATCGCCTATTGAGATTCACACTATTAGCAGTGTCGTAGTCTAAATTGTGATCAATCAACCAAGCCATTTCTTGGGTCCAAGTAGTGCCACATTTAGGAAATGTAACTATCCACACATCGTCCTCGTACACTTGCAAATTTCTGACTCGATCGGCAAAGTTTGCATATTTGCTAGGTAGAACGCAGGGCTTCGGGTTCCAAGGTTTGCCATCGGTAAATGGGCTCTCTTTTAAATCTTCCAGTTTAACCTCCACGAATGCTGGCGCCCCAGGGCAGATTAGCGAACGGGAGAGATCGCTTTCTAAGCGCTCAGATGTGAACATTTCGCTACCTTTGCTTCTCACAGCGTTTGCGACCGATCGGATTGATGTAGCTGACTGAACTGAAAAGTGAAGGAGAAAGAAATTGTTCGATTGCGTTGACGACCTTGAGCAGAGGGTCTGTCTGCTACACACAGTTGAATAAGTGTGTCACTGTGCTGCGAGCACTTAAATTTTGGAGAAACGGAAACCACAGCGATAAAGCGGTTAGTGGTCACGAAATGGGATTCTCGCACACGTTGTTCTTTTGGGTAATTATGATTGACCATAATCACAATGAATTGTTGCGATTCCAATAGCTTACACACTTATTATCGTAGAGTTCTAACGAGCTTGTCATTGAGTGAAGTATGTTATTGTCGTTTTGAGGCGTCACAGCATTTCATTTCCTATTCAACGTTTTCTGAATCTGGTCGTCGCTCTGTGCGCCCAACCCGCTATAGTATGAGTCAACAAACTGGACTGTGCTAATTGCGCTTGAGGTATTGTATTTATGATTTTTTTTCCTAAGGGTAAGCCTTACAGGTGAAAGAAAAAAATAATACTCTTACTCTCGTTTCGGCCCAAGGGATAATATACACCTACTGGCAATGGGTTAAGGCGACTCTAGCCGTGGTGGGTCAGTCTTTATGCGAAGACGCAAATAAGTTATTTTATTCATTGAAAATGTGTATATTCATAAATCGGCTTTACGATCGGCCTGGGTTCAATCCCAGCTGGCGTCGTTGGGATTTTCTGAGGCGAAAAATCTCTGGTTACGTCTTCCTTCGGAGCGGAAGTAAAAGAAGTTGGCCCGGCTCATGAGTTGTTGAGTCTGATAGGTAGGAACAGGTGGAGTCGCCTCCCTGATGTCGGTGATTGGCACTAAAGTGGCGGAAATAGGCCGACGAAAAATAAGCGAAGATAAAAAAAAAAAATAAATCGGCTTTAAAACATTATGGTTCGCACTGATAGATTAGGTGAACTTTTGATAGCATTCTTGTGAAAAGGCAAATTTTTTATGTTTCTTTCAATACAGAAGAAGCAAAAACAAAACAAGAGATCAGCCGATAGCCTCTTCTGAAGGATTATTTTTTTTTTAAATACGTGTTGGTCTTTGCGACTCTAACCACCTGATTCATACTTTTGAGAGTCATTTTTCTATGCATGATATTGCAATAATTTTTACATGAAATTAGAAAGTTCACCATAGTCTCTTTTTTATCCTGATTTGAGGAGGTTAACTCCGTTTATAGCAAAAAACGAATAGCTTTTTTGCACAATAGAAGGAGACTCATCCTGTATCGTTTGAAAAAAAAAACAGTAAATGGGACCGTTTCGTATTCAATAAATAAGTAATTTTTTTGACACTATATCTAAGTTAACACCCACATCCCCATGTACTACACGAACAGATCAACTAACCACCGAACAACAGCGGTGACCCACTTCCAATAGAGCTAACGCATCAGTTCTCCGGGCGACACATGAACAAACAGCGCATCATCATTGACGGCGCATCGACCTGAATATTTGCACCGTCAACATCATCGATACCAACGACCCATCGAAACATCGACCTATCGTTCGATACACAATCCTAAGGCTCAGCGCTTTGGCCAGGTCGAAGTCCACCACGATCGAGCTCACCGGAACCAAACTGGAGAATCAGCATAACCGTACGCCGCGTTAGGGAACTCAGCTCAGGCTAATTAGTAAGGAATAAAGTCAGTCATAATTCGATGTTCAAGTGAGGTAGTTCGTTTATAATTTTTTAAAAACCTTCCCAAAGGCCTAACTTCTTTAACTGGCGCAGTCGGTAGGATGCGATTACCGCTCAAGTGTTTCGAAATAGATATGAAATAGTGATCGAATTGATTAAGTGCAGAACAATATCGGATTAACAGAAAATAGAAATAATCTAGTGCAAAGTGAAGTTTAACTGAATAACGAGAAAAAGAGGCCCAAATACAAAAGACAATACGTGTGCTTCGAAAAAGACTTGAACATTACTAATGTTTGTTTCAAAGAAGAAATTTATCAGATCAATCAATGAAGGTGCTATCGGGAAGAACCACTCTGCGAATATTAGTTTTATTCTCCATGTAAGTAATTCTCCACAATTATTATCTTATACCTCCTATATAACTAAAGTTAAAACACCCAATGTGGCAGAATTGATATCTGCATAAATATTAATAATATCATTATCAAAAGAAATTAAACGTATGTGCAAGTAGACCACCTCGCGTAGCGAGTAACTAGTGTGTAACAAACAGAGAGCATATCTGTAGTTCCACTAGTGCGGAAAGTTCTTATCAGACCATCCAACGGTGAAGTGCTAATCTCACACCGCGTAGGAGACTGATCGCATAGCAGAGTGAATATCTGTGGTAGATGCGATCGGTACAATAAGATTTCCCCCGGTCGAAAGCACAGTGTCTACACAGCAGAGAGAATATCTGCGCCGTGTGTAGCCAGCCGCGTTTAGATTGTAAGAAACAATCGCCACATAAAATATCGCGTTTAGATTTAAGAAAATTCTAAAGAAAAACTAATCAAATTTCTTCACCCCCGAGATATAGGATTTGATGGACCGTTTCCATCCCTATAATTTAAGAAATCGAGAAATGAACACGGAAATGAACAATTCTCCTAACCCAATACCTCCTCCTCCACCTCAACCGAATCCTTTACTACCCCCTAGACAGAACATGAATCGAATTGAAGAAACAAACAGAATATTCGAACAGGCTGAAAAGATTACGAAATCTCTCCAAACACCCCAAGCGGTGAGAGAACTGCAACCATTCGACGGCAATCCCGTTAAGTTGCATAGTTTCATTAGGTCCGTCGAACATTTTATGCCATTCATGGAACCTATTAAAAATACACCTTTCGAGCAAATTTGGCTTCAAGCTATAAGAAGCAAAATAATTAATGAAGCGGACCAAGTCCTAGAAACTTATGGAACTTCTCTCAACTGGGATGAGATTAAAGCAAATCTCATCGCTTATTATAATGATAAACGTGACTCAGTCACACTTACCCGCGAGCTGTTTCAACTTCAGCAAAACGGATCAGTTGAACAATTTTTTGGACAAGTACAAAATCTTCTATCCTTACTAATTAATAATACTAATATTTCTCCAAGAGAAGAGAATATTAAAAATGATAGAAACTCGACGCATAAGGAAAATGCTCTACAGGTTTTCCTAGCAGGGCTGAAAGAGCCGATTGGAGGGAACGTGCGTGCACGTCAACCCAGAAATATAAAACAAGCATTTGATGCTGCGGTAGAAGAACGTAACTATCAAAGTCGTACGGGCTTAAGTAAACCGACTTTAACACCACGTTTACCCAAACCAATACATTTTTATCCTCAATTACAAACTCGTCAACCGATGTTTAATCATCGACCATTTATTCCCCGTCAACCATATCAATCATATCAGCATGAAAGTATTCCAACCAGACCAAACTTTACGCCTCGTTTTCCAGCTCCACCTCAGGGCAATAATACCAACAATGGACAACTTCGGAAAGCATTACCGAGTCCAATGAATGCTGATAAATCCATTCGCTCTAAATATGTAAATTACGTTAATAGACCACCGCATAATTATAATGCAAGAAGCCAATTCTTTCCTGCTGTCCCACCGAGACCAGCACGGATAACGGAATTAAGAAATATTGAACAAACTCAACAAAACGCTCAAGAGTATCAATACGAGTATCAATGTTATCCCTTGGCAAGTTATCACCACGATTACTACCCAACGCCAATGGATAATTATTCATACGAAGAAGACCATTCAGAAATACATTTAGAAAATGAGCAAGAAACTTCCAATGAGACCTACGAACAAGAAACTTCTAGCGAAGCAGTCGATAACCTAAATTTTCAACTGGAAAGCACATCCCATTTCCCCAGGTAAACTCAAAAAAATTTCATCCCTTACATGGAAATTCCCACACGTCAAGGGTTTGGATTGAAATTATTGATAGATACGGGAGCTAACAAAAATTATTTATGCCCCCGATTTGTGAAAAAATCCTTTGCGCTGCCTACACCAACTGTTGTCTCCAACATCTCAGGCACTCACAAAATTGAACGATATGTCGACTTCAATCCATTTCCCGACTTAACTGATAAATCGTTCAAATTTCATATTTTTGATTTTCATAATTTTTTCCACGGCCTTATTGGGTATGAAACGCTTCAGGAACTTAAAGCGAAGATTAAAACAGATGACAATTCCATAACCATATTAGGAACAAAACTTCAGATGCTCAGAAAACATCCAGAACCTTTCTCAAAGGAAATTTCAAGAGAAACCATTCATAATATAGAGATACCAGTTTCCGAGCAATCAGGTGATTTTTTACTAGAAGATGATCTCGAAATCAATACAAACCTTTTCATATGTGCTGGTTTATACCAAGCAGTAGGTCATAAAGCCATTGTCAGTCTCAAGAACAGTTCAACTGAGAATCAAACACTTTCATTAGATTATCCACTTGAGATCACTCTTAATAACTTTGAATGCTTGGTTGAGCAAAACGAATTCAATTTTTTGGAAGCTCGTCCTGACAGATTCAGAAAACTTATGGACCAACTTCGTCTGGATCATTTAAACAGAGAAGAGAAAAATAGTTTGATCAATGTCATTGAGGAAAATCAAGATATTTTTCACCTCGACAACGAACCCCTTACAGCTACTAATGTTGTGAAACATAAAATTTTGACCCATGATGAGATACCTGTGTATCAGAAAAGCTATAGGTATCCTCATTGCCATAAAGAGGAAGTCGGCAAACAAATTCAGAAAATGCTTGATGAAAACATAATTCGTCCTTCTACGTCACCATGGAATTCACCCATTTGGGTCGTTCCGAAGAAAGCGGATGCTGCAGGTATTCAAAAATGGAGAATCGTCGTTGATTACAGAAAGCTCAATGCTAAAACTGTGGATGATAAATTCCCCATACCGAATATCACGGATATCCTAGATAAATTAGGGAGAAGTAAATATTTTACAACCCTAGATTTAGCTTCGGGATTCCACCAAATTCTGATGGAAAAAGACGATATTCAAAAAACTGCATTTTCAACTGAGAACGGCCACTACGAATATCTAAGAATGCCATTCGGGCTGAAAAACGCCCCGGCAACATTTCAGAGAACAATGAATGCTGTGCTGGTAGGCCTAGCCGGATTTATCTGCCTAGTGTATATGGACGATATCATTGTATTCAGCAGCAGTTTACAAGAACACTGCAACAACTTAAATAAAATTTTCGCTGCTCTTAAAAAAGCCAACTTAAAAATACAGCTCGACAAAAGTGAATTTTTGAAGAAAGAGGTCTCCTTCCTCGGTCACGTGGTGAATGAAGAAGGTGTAAAACCAAACCCAGAAAAAATTGAAGTTATCCAAAATTGGCCAATTCCCAAAACCGAGAAGGACATTAAATCCTTCTTAGGAACACTGGGATACTATAGAAAATTCATAAAGGATTTCAGCCGGATAACGAAACCGCTAACACAATGTCTTCGGAAAAATGAGAAAGTAGAACATACTCCAGAATTTCTAAAAGCATTCAACAAGTGCAAACAGATACTTTCTAGCAGCGCTATTCTAATACACCCAGATTTCGAAAAAACCTTCATATTGACAACAGATGCATCCAAATACGCAATAGGAGCTGTTCTCTCACAAGGTCCAATCGGAAGAGATAAACCTGTTGCTTTTGCATCGAGAACACTCAGTCAAACCGAAGAAAAGTACTCCACTATTGAGAAGGAGTTACTAGCTATTTATTGGGCAACCAAATATTTCCGACCGTACCTTTTCGGAAATAAATTCATTTTATACACAGATCACAAGCCGCTTACTTGCGCCGTGAACTTGAAAGATCCATCAAGTAAAATTGCCAGATGGATGATTGCTTTAATGGACTATTCCTACGATATAAGATATCGTGCCGGAAAACAAAATGTCGTTGCCGATGGCCTCTCTAGAATTCCCCAAAATTTAAATCTGAATGAAGAACAAAATGATTCTTCATCAGACGCTGCTACGCAACATTCGGCAGACACCGATGACTCGGAATTTATCGCATGTACCGAAAAACCGGTAAACACTTTTTCCAATCAGATCATTTTGAAAATAGATGGAACTGAGAGTGAGACCACCGGAGAACAAGTTTTTCCCAAAGTCCTAAGACACACGTTTACAAAAGTGAATTTTGGTGTACCAATATTACTAAGAATATTCAAAGAATTCATGGATCCTAAAAGAGTAAATTGCATTTACTGCCCAGAAAATCTCATCAACACCCTTCAAATTGTGTATAAAAACTATTTTTCTCGCGTCAAAACGTTTAAAGTAGTTATTTCACAAAAGTTCTTAATTGACTTAAAAACTGAAGAAGAACAGAATGAAGTCATAAATACAACACATACAAGAGCTCACAGAGGCATCGAAGAAAATCTGATGGCTATCAGCCAGAAATTCTACTTCCCGAACATGAAAAGGAAAGTTAGAACACACGTCACATTGTGCAATACGTGTAAAACTGCTAAATATGAGCGACATCCTTATAAATTGAACCTAGCCCAAACTCCAATACCTAAAAAGCCGCTAGACATAGTTCATGTTGATATATTCATATGTCAACCAAACACGTTCATATCCGTGGTAGACAAATTATCGAAGTTCGGAATGCTTTTTCCAATTAAATCGAGATCGATTCCTGACGTCCGTTCAGGACTGACAAAATTCTTCTCAACATATGGGATACCCAGACTTTTGGTCAGTGACAATGAACCAGCACTAAAGTCTGTTGAAGTAAGAGGCATGTTAGAAGAACTAGGAATTGAAACATATTTCACACCATCTAATAAAAGCGAAGTGAATGGAATCGTTGAACGATTTCACTCAACAATTGCAGAAATGTTTCGCTGTTGTAGATCGAAACATGAGGGATTAAGTAAGAAAGAGTTGTTTAGAGTCACTGTAGCACTTTATAACGACACTATTCACTCTTCAACCAAGATGCGACCCAAAGAAGTATTCTTTGGAATAAAAGAGGGAGAGGTGAGACCGAGTAACATTGAAGAAATTGTTAGGAAAAGGAATGAAATATACAATGAAGCAACATTAGCTCTCATTAAAAAACAAAAACAAGATTTACAGCACCACAACAAAAACAAGGAAGCTGACCCATCACTGGAAGTGGACGAAACTGTATACGTCGCGCGCCAAGGGGTCAAAAGTAAAACAAAGGATAAGTATAAACGATATCAAATCGCAAGAGATAACACAAAAACCTTCCAAGATCAGAATGGAAGAACGATACATAAAACAAAAATAAGACGTCAAAGAAAATGACGTCTCGAAACCCAAAGTAGTACTCACATATTTCTCTATTCCAGATTAGCCCTTGATGTTACAGCAGAAGTGACGATAACAGACCTCTCACGACATGATGGAATAATAGCATTTAGCGAGAGAGAAGCGAAGATTATCACATCTCAACATTTCCATCTCCACATCGTGGATTTGGAAAAGTTCGAAAGTAGTTTCACCAACCTCCAGTATACGTTACACCAGTTCGAACGACAAAATTTCACGAAACCATACCTTAAAACATTGGACATTAGGATGAAACAAATTTCCGACAATTACAAACAGTTGAAACCCATACACCGACAGAAACGAGGACTCTTAAACCCATTAGGAACGTTTATCAAATCATTGACCGGCAATTTAGACGACGACGATTTACAATTAATCCGACAAACGATAGAAAATTCAAAAACCAAAACCAACACACTTATTGACAACAACAACCGACAAATCAGAATCAATCAGGAATTCGAAGCTAAAATTAACAATTTAATTAGCCACGTAAATGAAAACCAAATTGAGGTTTTAAGAAGAATATCGAGAATTGCCAATAACGTAAACACAGAATATGAAAATCATTTAAAAGGAATAGTTCACGATCTATTTTTCAATCTAGATCTACTAAACAACCAACTAAGAGACATTTTTGAAATTGTACAACTATCGAAAATAGGGATTTTATCTAGGGCAATATTAAACAATAATGAAACAGAGTTTGTACTAGAAAAGTTAGAAGAACAAAATATTCACATTAACAATATTGACCAAATTTATGAATTTCTTAGTATAGAAACACATCATGAAAGTACAAAAATAATATTTGTGATCAAGATCCCAATATTTATGTCAGAAAAGTTCCAATATATTAGATTTGAAACATTACCAAGAAAAAACAGAATTATATCGACACCCTACAACTCAGCTGTTCTGAGTAAAACACTGACACTAGGAATAAATAACGAATGTACAATTGTTGAAAATTATAGAATTTGCCAAAGACAGGAGCTCACGAATTTAACAGGCGACGGTTGTATCGACAACGCATTAAGAGGAATCAACGCATCTTGCCCCTACGAGGAACATCGCATCGGAATGGACATTAAGCCTATCGACGACCACACGCTGATCGTGAGAAACGCTGATAAATCCGTTCTTCTGGATTCAAATTGCAACATCAAATCGAGACAGATAACGGGAACTCTACTGATCAAATATCCAAACTGCTCTGTTTCAATCAATGGAAGCAAATACGACGACAAGAGGACAATTAATCATCACGAGATCAGAACTATTTCAACAATTGGAGTGAACTTTCAGCCAACAGTAATCTTCAACCAACCTGATCTGCAACAAGTAAACCTGCTTAGAATTGAAAACCGAGACCACATCCATAAACTGCAAAGAGACCACATAACACTGCAACATACTACGATTGGATTCCTGATTCCACTCGCAGCCATGATCATAGGATTGGCAATCATGAGCCTGAAGAAACATATTGGAGTATACACCACACCACGAAATGTATCAACAGAGGTAAAACCCTATGCTAACACAAAAAGCATGACATCTTCCCTCTCCTCAGATCAAACCCAACAAGACAAATCACTAGAAAACCCAGCACAAACAACTTCAACGATACTCGCAGAAGTTCATCTATGCAACAATCAACAACAGCGGTTTCAATTCTAGCAGCCTCATCGAATTGTACCTCCGAAGAAAACAACTTAAGATTCGAGACGAATCTTCATTAGGGAGAGAGTAGTTAACACCCACATCCCCATGTACTACACGAACAGATCAACTAACCACCGAACAACAGCGGTGACCCACTTCCAATAGAGCTAACGCATCAGTTCTCCGGGCGACACATGAACAAACAGCGCATCATCATTGACGGCGCATCGACCTGAATATTTGCACCGTCAACATCATCGATACCAACGACCCATCGAAACATCGACCTATCGTTCGATACACAATCCTAAGGCTCAGCGCTTTGGCCAGGTCGAAGTCCACCACGATCGAGCTCACCGGAACCAAACTGGAGAATCAGCATAACCGTACGCCGCGTTAGGGAACTCAGCTCAGGCTAATTAGTAAGGAATAAAGTCAGTCATAATTCGATGTTCAAGTGAGGTAGTTCGTTTATAATTTTTTAAAAACCTTCCCAAAGGCCTAACTTCTTTAACTTCTATATCCCAAGACATGAGACAATCTCTTCAAGGGACAATGGGATGTTGGGCGTTTGTGATAGTTATTAATTGTAGACTGTCGTCCCCGAACCATATCTTGTGATTAAGGGCAAAAGAGCTCTTGCTCGAAGATATAGATTATAGACAGCTTGAAATACTAATTCTTGGTGTTGGCTGATCACAACATGAAATTAATCGCATCATCATATTCTGAAGGATATGCATCCTTCTCTTTTGTTGTTTCGATGTGTGGAACAATATGAAATGTTTCAAAGTGGATAGCTGATTTTTTTATCATATTTTTCGAATCTGTTTTGGGAATCCATTGACTCTGCACAGTACACCAAATTTTCGTCGACCTTACGTATCACATAATCAATGTGCTCTAGGGTGCCAATGAAAATGGTCATCTCGAATTTCAAAAAGTAAAACACATAAAAACGTCCACCACCTCGAAAAAATACCTATGCCAAATTTCAGCTCAATCGGACTCAAGGGAGTGTGGCGCAAAGCGGTCAAAGTTTGAGTTTTTTGAAAATCGTGTAACTACACGTATGTCACTTTCGTATCCAAGGACATGAACCCCCTCAACGCTCCGGAACTATGACTCATCGAAAAATACTGGGCTGTTCTGAAGCAAGGAGATCAAATCTGAGGAACACATGCAGAAAAAAATGGGTTTCTGTACAGAAGAAACTGCGGCCAGATGTACAGAACCTTGTTAGTGGAACTAAGCAGACGGTTGTGGTATTGAAGTTGAATGAAATAAATATGCCAAAAGCTTACTTATCGGCTATATTTTATTGTCTGAAAATTTGAAAACGATCGGCCCACTAGGTAATTTTCTACAGCGTTTTTTCCGTGATGCAATTTGATGTTCAATAATCACTCGAATTCGTAAAATTGTCTACGCCCTCGCAATCCTTCAGAGATGTAACCGTTTAGTTGCCTTCACAGTACATGGAACGGCGGATCCTTCGGCTCCAGTAGGCACGTCGGATTTCCATTATCCACAGTTAGTTGTTTCATCATATGCCCACGATTTTATTTAAGTCTCATCATAGCCCTAGATTAATGAAGGAAGGGATGTGATAACTACTAACTGCTACTTGCCTAATTATTTTCTAGCTTTTAGTACATTAAACCGTTTAACTTAAAAAGTTTTTTTTTTACTTTTTTATTATTTCTTACCTAATTTTCTTCGGAATATTTTGGTGAAGTACTGTATTCTATTAGTCAAATCATTTCATTCGATACCGATATTGAGGGGATTACAAAAAAAAAACACCTTTTTGAATTTATGTTGTTCATAATGTAGTGTGTTTTCCAAGTCAAGCCATTCGGCCATTTTTTACCGGCGTCCAATTTGGATTTTTCAAGATAATAGAATACACAGTATTATAAAGACAGCAGAGATAAAGATTTGTTCCAAATTTCAGATCCATAAATCGAAAACAACGGGGTCAAATTTTAATTAATGAGGGACAACCCTACAAACATTCAAACACGCATACAAACAGGTCAAATTGAATGGAACCGTTTAAAAAAATAAATTGGCAACTTTGTTACAGCAGCCATCTAGGATTTTAATTTTCCCAAATAGCTGGGATCTTCTGGTCAAACCCTTTCGCCCCAGAAAATATGTAATCCGCCGTTCAGTGGTGGCAGACATTTTGAATTAGCATTTTTTATATTAGGCTGTCAAAAAAGTCCTGCGGTATTTCCGCGAGGTGTCGTTGTAAGCGCGTAGTTCTAGTTGTATAGCTATAGCTTGTTGGAAAGGTATTTTTGCGCGCTATAATATGTGTTTTGTTTGGTTAAGTCGTTCGTGAGTTATAGTGTCGCAAATATGGAGCAAAATAAAGAGAAAATCCGAAATATTTTACAGTACTACTATGACAAAGGCAAAAATGCATCTCAAGCTGCCAATAAAATTTGTGCAGTTTATGGACCCGATACAGTTTCCATTTCCACCGCACAACGATGGTTTCAACGTTTTCGTTCTGGTGTAGAGGTCGTCGAAAATGCGCCACGCTCCGGAAGGCCTGTCGTCGAAAATTGCGACAAAATCGCTGAATTAGCCGAGAAAGACCGGCATAGTAGCAGCCGTAGCATCGGCCAAGAGCTGGGGATTAGTCATCAAACCGTTAGTAACCATTTGAAGAAGCTTGGATTCACAAAGAAGCTCGATGTATGGGTGCCACATACGTTGACGCAAAAAAAAACATCTTTGACCGTATCGATGCATGTGAATCGCTGCTGAATCGCAACAAAATCGACCCGTTTCTGAAGCGGATGGTGACTGACGATGAAAAGTGGGTCACTTACGACAACGTGAAGCGCAAACGGTCGTGGTCGAAGCCCGCTGAAGCGGCTCAGACGGTGGCCTTATTAACGGCCAGGAAGGTTCTGCTATGTGTTGGGTGGGATTGTCAAGGAATAATCTATTATGAGCTGCTTCCCTATGGCCAAACGCTCAATTCGGACCTGTACTGCCAACAACTGGACCGCTTGAAGGTAGCACTCATGAAGAAGAGGCCATCTTTGATAAACAGAGGCCGCATTGTCTTCCATCAGGACAACGCCAGGCCACACACTTCTTTGGTGACGCGCCAGAAGCTCCGGGAGCTCGGATGGAAGGTTCTTTTGCAACCGTCGTATAGTCCGGACCTTGCACCAAGTGACTACCACCTGTTTTTGTCCATGGCGAACGAGCTAGGTAGTCAGAAGTTAGCCACAAAAGAGGCCTGTGAAAATTGGCTATCCGAGTTTTTTGCTAATAAGGAAGCAAGCTTCTATAACAGGGGTATTATGAAGTTGGCATCTCGTTGGGAACAAGTCATCGAACAAAACGGCGCATATTTGACTTAAAACAGATGATTGTAACTAATTTTATGAACAAATGAAAATTCAAAAAAAGAATACCGCAGGACTTTTTTGACAGCCTAATAAATAACTGTATTCTACTAGTCAAGTCCTTTCATTTGATACCCATATTGATAGGGATTTGGAAAAAATATGTAATCCGCCATTTTGTGGTGGTTGCCATTTTGGATCTGCATTTTTCATAAATAACTGTGTTCTACTAGTCAAGCCCTTTCATTTGATACCCATATTGATGGGGTTTAGTGGATATATGTAATCCGCCATTCTGTTATGGCGGCCACTTTGACTTTGCATATCTCATATATAACTGTGTTCTACTAGCTAAGTTCTTTCATTTGATACCCATATTGATGAGGTTTTGAGAAAATATGTAATCCGCCATTTTGTAGCGGCCGCCATCTTGGATTTTTAAAATCATGGAATACACAGTTTCGTAATGACTGCAGGGATAAATGTGTGTTCCAAATTTCAGATCAATCGGTCAACAGGAAGGGGTTCAAATTTCTGAAGCGCTACAGGCAAACATGTTACAAACATACAAACATACAAACATACAAATTACGGGGCAAGCTAAATAAAACCGTTTAAAAATGAACTCACTGCATGAACTGAAGGAGCTATAAAAAGTGTTTCTGCAATTTCCCGGTATATATTTGACAGAACGCAACACAGTTTAAGGGGCAGTACACTATAAACTTCATAAAAAGTTTGTGCTTTTCACGATTTTTTTTCGACGAGAAAATAAATTATTATGATTAATCTGATATCACAGTTTTATTAGGTGTATATTACTTAACAAACAAAAAATTAATTGGTGTCAATTGGACTGTCTCCTGAATAGCCGCAACCGGTTTGTTGAACCCTTGCAGCCAAAACCTTGTAAACTGGTGAGAGTTTCTAGTATTTCTAGTGGACCGATTTCAACCAATGTTTTTTTTTGCGTAATCTTGGATAAATTTCCTGTCATCGTACGTAGGATTTTTTCAAAATATTGACTTTTGACGAAATGGCGATATTTTTTGTGAACAAATTGCGTTTTTGCCTCAAAAATCGAGACAAAAACATTCATCAAAATTTTATTTTTCAAAATATCAAAAAAATCGTACGTACGATGACAGGAAATTTTGTGGAGAATCTGGGAAAAACTATTTCATCAAAATCGAATGGACCGCTCCGGAGGGAGAACTCCCACCAGTTTGCAAAACTTAATTTCGAGAAAAACGCGTTTTAAATTTTGGGTCCACGCTTTTTACGCAAAGACTTAGGTCCACTAATTGGCTTGTAACTTTGGAACGGAGTCTCGGACAACCCTGGGATAAAAACCACTGTAAAGTAGACATCCCAAAAAACATTTTAGGCCAGAAATATTTTTTCAATTTTCTCAAGTTTCCATAGTGTACTACCCCCTTAAGTCGGTGCAATTTCTTTGACGGAAAATTCCTAGGTCTGAATGGAACTCGATCCCGGAGCCTTCAGCATTATATGTGTGATGCTAACCACTCGACCACGTGAACTCCGAGGGTTATAAGAATGAATATTTACCGATAGTTTCCGACGCGACGAGTGTTTCCTCCTTTTATATAGTGGCGTAATCAAAGTGGTTTTCCATACATCTGGGAATACTTACCCTTATCAGAATCGATTGAAAACGAAAGTGATAGGTCTGATTAATGAGCTCGCGCACTCTCTCATAGGAGATTGGGTGGGCAGATTATCACTGTCAGCATCTTCCTAGCATCACTAGTGTGCATAGGAAAGTTCAAGGTCGTATGTGGAGAGTTGAACGAAGGAAAACCCATGATTAGGCTCAGTGCAAACGATTTAAAATCTGATAAACGTGGAACGTTTATCAGATTTTAAATGGAAAATATTACAACTGATGTCGATAATTGACTATCCCTGCTCAAGTTTCAGGGACGAGTTATAATATACAAAATACAAAATAAATATACAAAACAGTGAGTTGTGTTTGTTTCTTGGGTTAGGTGTTTAATTATATATTGTCGTATCTAATAAATTATATTCCCTCCACGCTATTCATATTCCATATTTGAAATCTGTGCCACCCAATTGTTTCGCGATGAACTCGTCCAATTTATCCAAATATTCTCGTTGTAATTCCCTCTGGTAAGTCCCAACTTGTCCATTACGCATGAACTTGTGATTATGTGGGGGAATACCCATCGCTTCCGTTGTGGATTCAACTAATTGTTGATTGTTTGCTGCTTTGTTCTCTGCGGAAGATGATTAGCATGTTATTGAAGTTTACCTAATAATTTGAAATCACTGTTTAACCTTTCATCACATCAAATGATAGATGATTCTCCAGGTGCGCCAATTCTTCCGCGGTGAACGATTTTCCGAAGAACTTACAAACTTTTTCCAGAACATCCGCCATGCTCCGCTTCATATCTTCGAAGTGTAGAAATAGCACGTGGTGGAGTTTCGCCACGCGCCAGAACTCGGTAGCGTGCCGCACCTGCGGACAGTAAATCAACTGATCCATTAGGATGCCGTCGAGAAAATCCTGCTGCGAGCCCTTGAATCCATGCATGTACTTGTAGTGGTGCATGAACGAGATGGTAACATCCTTCGGATTGCGTGCCACGTACACAACTTTTGGCTTCACTATCCACAGGTCTTTGGGAAGCAGTGCTAGAGAAAGATGAGTTTTGATGTGCCTTGGACGCGGCATGTTCTCCACTAAAGCAATCGTGTCTGGCAGATCTATGTTGGTGACGAATGCAAACACTCTGAAAATAATGTCACAAATGCTGCTGTTTTAATGAAGATAACACACTTCAAACTCACTCCAGAAAAACTGATCGTTCTTGTAAGTTGACTGAGGAAGCCTTTTCATAATCTAGATCATGGTCGATCAACCATAACATCTCCTGGGCCCACGTCGTTCCTGCCTTGGGGAATGTTACAATCCATACGTCATCTTCGTAGATGGTTAAGTTTCGTATGCGCTCTGCGAAATGTTTGTATCGCTTCGGTAAGATACAGTGGACAGGAGACCATGTTCGGTCTCCAGTGGGACTAACCGATACATCGGTTAAATGTACTTCCACGAAATTTTCATTGAACGGTGTCTCAAATCGCTTCACGTTGTCTTGACATAGGTCTTTGTAACGAAACATTACGTACTTACAACTGAAAGTGCACTGTTGTACTGACGAAACTGCTGACTGCGAAACCCACCTGAAATAGAACCGCAACTAACGGATTATTCTCGCGCTGTTTTCGTTTCAGATCGATTATCGTGACAGAGAAATTCAACGTTTGGGAGCTCTGTTCGCAGGCGGTCGCCCTGCAGCTGCGCTTGCGAAAGACTGCTGTTATCGTAGCGTAAATTCACTTTCCGAAGACGTTGGAAAGCTGCAGGAGGACAAAGTTTCGATTCAGAACAAACTGGCCGAGGTGATGGAGAGTCAGCAGAGTGCCCACAAGAAGATACAGAAACTTACCGAACGGAATAAACAGTTGGAGCAGGAATTGAAGGAAATTGAAAATGTGGCCCTGAGTGTTGAGTCAGAAGCGAATTTGAACATTTTGGATAAAGATAGACAAAACTCCGATCTGCAGATAAAGTTGCAACAATCGAATATGAGGGTTAAGGAGTTGGAAACACTGTTGGACGCCAAGTCACTGGTGTTGACGCCGACCGGCTCATCCATATCGTCTTATTCGGCAGACTCTACGTTGCAAAATGCTTTGAGACAGGCGAGTGACGAGAAACGTGCTCTTTATAAGCAACTGAATGAATTGAAACAACGCGAACAATCGATACTGGGAGATTACGAGAAAATAAAGACTAAGTATTCTAAATTAAAATTGAAACTTACAAACCAAACCACTTTACCTCCTACAAGCAATCAAGACTGCCCGGAATTGGAGGAACTGAAGCAAAAGAACACGTTGTTAGAAGAATCTCTTGGCAACTGTAGAGCGGAACGGGAGCGTCTCGGTAAAGAAGTTGCTCGGTTACAGGAAACTATTAGCAAAATGAAAAGTGATACTACGGAGAAAGATGTACGCATAGCGAAACTGGAGAGCGACATTTGTCTCAATAATAGACAAAACGCGACGTGTTCCACGAGCACTGGACGGCTAAGGACTGCGCAGTCCGCAGTGTCAACACAATCTTCACTATCAGTCCAATCTGCCTTCCATCGGGTCGAACGAGAAAGAGACGCGGCTAAACGAGAGATTGAGCAGTTGGGATTAGAGAGAGACTCCCTACGAAATAAGTTGAAGCTGGCCACCCAGACTCAGATGGAAACAAAACATAGACACGAAGAAACTATTATGGATTACAGTGCTAAGATCGCTAAACTCGAGGCGGAGAAACGTGATATACTGAGTGCGCAGAGTTCTTCTCAAGCGACGGTGCAACTGTTGCGGGATGAGAATGCTGAGCTGAAGGAACGCTTGAAAGAAGTGGAAAGCAATTTCAGCAAACTTCGCGCCTCTCATGCGCAAGTGAAGATTTTGCAGGAACAGACTGAGAGAGCACTGATGCAACATCAAAATAGGCTGATGTGTTCGGAGAATCAACTTGGTAATGCTGAAGCAAAGCTGAACCATGCCGACGACAGTGTGGAGCATGCTCACAAGGAAATTGGAAAGCTCAAAGGAGACATCTCGGTTTTGAAGGCCTCCAATATGTCTCTTCAGCGTGAGAAGGATAAATTATTGGTATGTTTGTGTATTTTTTCCATATACAATTCCACGCTAAATCAGCCAAAAAACAGCAAATTTTGACGCGACC
This sequence comes from Toxorhynchites rutilus septentrionalis, assembly GCF_029784135.1. Lineage (NCBI taxonomy): Eukaryota > Metazoa > Arthropoda > Insecta > Diptera > Culicidae > Toxorhynchites > Toxorhynchites rutilus. The sequence continues at coordinate 11,456,992 of NC_073745.1, read as the reverse complement.
CGCTTTGATTTTATTGAAAGTTGGTACATATGATGGAAGGTACCCAAAATCACAATTTACATTATCATATAACCAATTGAAATTAAGACTGATTTTTTAAAGGGGCGTTTTTAAAATCAAAATCATTTATTCTTTCGAAGAATCTTCACTCTAGATCTTCAATCTTCAATCTAGATATTAGCATTAGCATCGAGCAAGTTGCATCATATTCAGAACTGTTAAGTTAAAAACTAGCCCCCATCCGTTGCTGAGGATTGATATTACCTTTTAGATGAGGAATCATGACCTAAAATCTAGATATCTGATTAGAATATGATGTTTAACAAAGTTGTTGAAAAAATAATGAATTATTTAGGAAAAACAACATTTTAAATACACTGTTAAAAAATCTTACTCGAAAATGAATTTAATATTAAAGACTTTCATATTTCGAAATTATTATATACTTAAATTAAGCGCATCATATACCCAATATTTTGGAAGGTATATGATGCACAGTAGCATATACAGAAATAGCATTCGGGGCTCGGCAAAGTCATATTTAACTGAGAATAGTCAGGGGACTATGAAGAAATTCTTATTCAATTGGGAATGAATTTTGGCTTCTTCCAGCAGTTTCTTCGTCAACATGGCTCAACAGTCATTCGGGCATTTAGTTGTTATCTCACTCTACGACTCGACTTTCTCATTTCATTCTTTCCCGTCAAATGGACTTGATTGCATATTGAAGTGGCCTCTCCAAAATAAACTCGTCTCTCTCTCTCTCTCTCTTTCTTCTCATGTATCTCGTATACATGTTTCGATGTTTACAATTTCGGACAATTTTGGAGATTATATACAGTTTAGATTTTTTTTTAATATTTCAAATATGATTTATTTCAAAAAAAATGTAACCTTTCTACCTTAAGGTGCAATTTAAGTGGCTGTTATAAATATAGTGGGGTAAAAATCATTATTCATTAATAGAAATAATCAAGTTCAATATGCATTTTTGGGATGAAATTGATAATAACACAATAAAGATTACTAATTTTTAAGTTTTCCACTACCAAAATGTTATTTGTATCATACACGAAAATTACGGTGTTGTGTTCAGAAACACTGACAAATTTTGTAAACTTTGTGATATGAACCCGTTTTTCTGTATGTTTGTTTCGCAAAATTGAGCTCTTTGACAAAATGAACTAAAATTTTGTTCAGAATTCCTCCCAAACTGCACGCTATTTCGCACGCTAAATAGCTAACGCGAAGGCCTTTATAGCATACCTGGTAACTGTCTAAGTTCGTTGGGTTGAGTTCACGGTGGGTAAACAATGAAGCCGTCTATGAATGGTGCAACTACTTTTTTGCATCAGAAATCAAGTTTTCGTTTCACTTTATATGGACGTTAAAATGAGATTTTGTACGCGGAAAACGAGATTCGTGTCAGGGAAGTGGTAGTGTAAGTTGAAGTCAGGTTGAATGAAGAGGCGGCAGATTTGTATTAATTCGTCACGTCAATTAGGATAATCATTTGCTAGACTAGTTCATCAGTCATCCTCGCTCTTAAGGTGAAGGTGGAAGCTAGCCACAAATGGCTGCTACAATGGCTGCTCGTCCGAAAATCAATAATTTTGCGAAACAGTGTGAAGAAAATGATCGTTTTCGCACACTTCCCATCAAGTAAACACAACTCTAATCGATTACTCACAGAAATTAAATTTACATCTGCTGTCGCACTGTATAGTGAAAAACGTCGGAAAACTCGAGCTAGTGCTCTGAAAGTTGAATTTTCATTTTTCAATCTTTGGTTTTGGCAATGGTTTTGTTTGGATTGGTGAAAGCATCGTTATTTTTTCGACACTGATGCCAGACAACATCATAGAAACAGCTATAAAAACCACTCAATAAAATGTTCCTAATAATTATTCCTGAGTCATAGCGTTTCATGTCATGAAAATCAATAAAATGAAATTTTGTTGATATCAATACAATTATTATTTTCACGTTTAATGGGTCTATAATGTAAGTTTTAGCAACTTCAACATTGGGTAAGAAAATTGTATTGCAGAGCTCGGAACACTGCCACGGCTGCCTATGCTTTCAAAAACAGTAAACGGAAAAGTATTACTGTTGCGCCCTTTTCACAAAACAGTCTTCTTGATCCCAAAGGATCGCCTTCGATCGGTCATCAGCGTAGGTTAACTCGAACAAATACGCACGCATTTACGCTACGGAGGAGGTCATAGCACTTGCGTACTATTGTGTGAACATGGCATTGTGCTATTGAACCTCGAGTCGACTGCATGTGATAGCTCTTAACGTACAGGTGTAAAAAATTCAGTTATATTCAAGCGCAATAGGCAGAAGTTTTCTAAATTAAACTCTTAAGTGGCTTTAGTGAGGTATTTAGTTTATCCAACTGCAAGTGAAATTATTAATAACACATACTTATTTTGATAGCCACTGATTGCGAAAAGTGACGAACAATCGATCATATAACTTAGATTATATTCTTAAGAATTGATTTCCTAATCAGGTATGATTAACAATTGATGAATAATTATTTTAGTTTCTCATAAAAATAAAATCCGCAGTGCGAACTAGGTCACAGCTAAGAAAGCAGTTACCGTCCGGCAGTAAATTTTGGACTGCATTGAATAGATGGGCACCAATGTGAGTTGAATTAACCACTGCTATGAACTATTATTGAAATCAATGTAAATCGTTACAGGAAAATTTAATACGTCTTAATAAAGAAGTATTCAGGTTTTGGAAACCCCGTCTTGTTACTTCATCGGTAACAATTACATTCAAACAAAATGCCTCGGCCAACGAAGAGAAGGGTATTGGCTCTTCAACGTGAATATGTGAAAACAATACGATCAACGGAGGAAAATATTCAGGAATCATCAACATCGAGTTACTATGCGGAAGAACTTGTTGATACCAAAAGAGCCCCAATTCGCATGTGTTATAAATTTGCTCATGTTACGCTCGCGTATGATCAGAATTTTACTTCCTATGCATATTTATATTTGCAATTGTTCATCGGAACATATCGTTCATACAATTTACTTTAGCGTTGAATTGTTTTTTTTTTCAAATGGATTCAAAGACTCGTGTCAATGAAGCGCCACACAGTCTGATACGTGAATTGATCTATTTACGTGTGCTTTGCTCTTCTCTCACAAACACTATTACCCCATTTTTACACGAGGGTTTACCTATACTACTACAAGCTAGCAACCTTCATCTTAACGCTCGTCAATTCATTGTCGAAGTAGTCCTAGTCGAAGCGAAGCTACTGAGAGCAGAGTTGGTTTTTCCTCTTTGCTCGTGAACCGTTTGTTTTACATAAGTATGATATTAGTTTATGACTGAACATATCGGAACGAACAGTGCGGTTGAGACTATAAAAGCAAGGATTAAGGAGCAATAAATACGTTCACAAGCCAATCTTGTTCCGGAGAAAGGTGCTGTGATCATGCGGGCGCTACACGATTCGTCCAACGTTTCACTTGAATGTTGGACTCAAACATTTGACTCGATGAATCGTCAAATGTTGTGACGAATGTGCTGCTACACGGTGAAGTGAATATTCGATTCAAAGCAATCGGCCCAAACAATTGGCGAGTATTTGGATCGAATGTTTATTGTTTTTATTTACCATCAAAAAGGTTAGAAAACGAATGACGATGCGAGTATTAAAATTGCTGACGTAGCAATAGTACTGATATCGGGCTGTAAATTAAAAATGCTTCAAATCAACATTATTAGAATGCAATATTTCGCCGAATATTTTCAACTTTGAGAATCAATTTCACAGTTCCTTATGCACAATATGAAGGGCTGATCACGGAAGATTGGTTTGCCGAAGAATTGGACCTTTCAGCAAGACAACGATCCAAAGCATACGGCACACACAACGTTGTCCTATTTTCGCCAATCTCGTGTGAAGTTGAAGGATTGGCCGCCACAATTATCCGATCTGAATCCGATCGGAAATTTGTGATCAATTCTTGATAAAAAATGGATAAATGCACGATGACCAACAAAACTCTGCTTTTTGAGTAACTTTTAACGACGTGAGAACAAATTGATTACCATTATCTGCGAAACTTGGTTGAAAGCATGCCCCAAGGCCTGAAGACAGTTATCTATGCCAAAGGAGGGCACACGAGATACTAGTGATTGTTTTTTATATGCTTCTGTTTCAAATACACGACATGTATTCTTTTTAGTTGCCAAACCAATATTAGCAATTAATATTCATTTCAATATTTTGAAGAACAAATTGTGCAATTATAATTCTAGAAAAATAAAATATCGAAAACTGCTTTGAATTCGCCTCCCTTTTGATTACATTGTGTTCTTATTTATTGCCAGTACTGTTCATGCAAAAGTGACAAATGCTTGTGAATTGGTTTGGATAAATATACTTTTCATATTAGCTCTTATACGACTATTATCGTAGGAATATACGATTTCTTACAGACATAGAAAAAAAAACAAATGTCGGAAATTATTCGTGAGGTTATAATCACATTTATAACCTCACGAATCCCCATTTCTATATCTGACAATATTTGATGCCTTAGAAATGGAGACCATTTAATAGGTTTCAGTGGGAGTGGAATATAAATATTTAAATTAATGGTGGTGACGATTGAGATTTGTTCCGAAGGGTTTCGAACTCCAGTTCTTTGGATTATTGAGCAGTAGCTACCTCGCACGGCTATCTGAAATATAATGTTGAAACTCGTACTATGATACTTGAGAGAATCAATCGGATTCCCCATTTATGGTTGCCGATCCTGAGGAAAAGGAAGTCATCACAATTAAAAAAAAAACTCGTCAATTGAAAAAAACGTATTAATTCGAAAATCCCCCTCGTTATTTAGAAAATCTGCGTAAAAAATCGCATGGAAAACCCCTGGTCTACTAAATATAAAGTCTGCTTCATTTAATATTGGAACAAATTCTTTTGCTCATTTTGGCGCTCCTAGTGGACGGATTTGGAAACTTTTTTCACCCACGTGTCGGGAAATTCATTACCTTTCACCATGTATTTATGTCATAACACCAAACGATAGCATTTTGTAAACAACCGCCATGGAAGCCGAACGGAGAGATAAAATTGTGCACAGTTTTCTTGAAAATCCATTGTTGTCGACATCTAAGCTAGCTAAACAGCTTAAAATGCCCAGAAATACCGTATGGCGTGTTATCAAGCAGTACGAGGAAACATTGACGACGGCTCGGAAGCCGCATTCGAAGCGTCGGAGTGGAACTGTCGACCGGAAACTGCGTGGAAAAGTCATCAAGGCCGTCAAGAGGAATCCCAATCTTTCAGACCGCGATTTGGCCAATAAGTTCCAGGCCGCTCACAGTACGGTGCGACGAATTCGTCTCCGGGAAGGAATAAGGTCATTCCGAGCCAGCAAACAGTCAAATCGGACGCTGAAGCAGAACAATGTGGCCAGAATCCGTGCTCGAAAGCTGTACGACCAAGTGCTGACCAAGTTCGACGGATGTATTCTGATGGACGATGAGACCTACGTGAAGGCGGACTTTGGGCAAATCCCAGGTCAAAAATTTTATTTGGCGACGGCTCGGGGGGATGTACCTGCAAAATTTAAGTTCGTGTTTGTGGATAAATTCGCCCGCAAGTACATGATTTGGCAGGGGATATGCAGTTGTGGACAGAAAACCAAAGTCTTTCTCACTGACAAGACAATGACATCAGAAGTCTACAAAAAAGAGTGCCTACAGAAACGGATTCTGCCGTTTATTCGTGCCCACGACCGTCCAGTAATGTTTTGGCCGGACCTCGCCAGCTGCTATTACAGCAAAACGGTTATGGAATGGTACGCAACGAACGGGGTCAGCGTAATACCGAAGGACCTCAACCCCCCAAACTGCCCCCAGTTCCGGCCGATAAAGAAATACTGGGCAATCACGAAGCGGAGGCTTAAGGCAAAGGGAAAACTTGTTAGGAACATGACTCAAATGAAGAACTGGTGGAATCAAATCGCCAAAACGGTGGACGAAAAGGGTGTGCGCCGCCTAATGTGCCGTATTACGGGAAAAGTACGAGAATTTCTTCGAAACAGCAATGAATAATTTTTTTAATTTTTTTTTATGAAAGAGTAAAGAAAATGCTACATTTGTATGAAAAACAAATTATGAATTCGTTAATAAATGACTGAACTACACGCAATTGTTTGTGTTCCAATATTAAATGAAGCAGACTTTAGTTTATTCGTAATGATAAACCACTGCAGCCATCTTGAAACTCTATTGTGTTTTGTCTTTAAGCAAAAGTACTAGTGCTAATAGCTGCTGAATACCGCTCTTGAGAAAATGGAGAATTATGTTTAACCTCTCTCTATTTCATGTTTCAGGTACATGCTTCCTTTCGTTTACCTGAAACATGAAATTAGTTGATGTCTCATATTCATAATATGATGTAACATGTGTTCAATTACGATCTGATGTGATTCACTTTTCAATGATATTCCACAGCATGTAACACGATTGTACGCTGTAATACATTGATTCAAATTATACGTTTATGTGACTCTCGAACTGTACTTGTCTGATATGCATATATGATGTCCATTAGTTGAATTTTACAATAGTTTCACGGCAATTACGGCTTAATCTGCCGTCATAAAAAAAAATCATTTTTGTCACATGTGTACGTTTTATACGTTTTTAGATATACACGATGTATGCTTTGATTCATTTGGGATTTGATCCCACTTCATATACGATCTATGCAAAGTTATACGATTTAATGTTTGCTGGGTTTATCTCGAGAACGGTTAGTCCTAGGATAAAACGTTCCATGCGGTTTTTCAGATTGAATCGCATGTAGATTCCATTTTTTGTTGTTGTTTTTTTTTAACTGGCTATGATTTCCCAAAATATTGGAATTTCATAAATTTTCAAAAATTATTTTTTCCATTTTGATGAGTTTTCCACGGCACCACTGTACGTCAAGCTCTGTTGAACTCGAAGGCTTTCCCAATAATATCGTAGGGGTAGGTGTTTTGAGATATATAGGATTTTAATATCAAATTAAATTTTTGCGAGTGCATTTCAAATGCTATTTTTCCTAAATATTTCATTAATATTCCAACAACTTCGTCAAACATCATATTTTAATCGACCATCTGAATTTTGAGTTATTTTTGATAGAAAGACCAATGATTTTTAATACGCTCCTTTAAAAATCAGTCGTTTTTGATTTGATCATGATAATCATAAATTGTGATTATTGGTAGTTTTCATCATAAGTACCAACTTTCAAAGAAAAAAATCGGAGAGGGTCGAGTCTGCGGTCGCCTGATTTGGCGTGGAATTGTTGTTGTGTATTCTTCTCCATATTAAGACTCTTACAGATGGACCTCGACAAGAAAACTGAGAAACTTTATACAGTGGAAACTGAACTGAATAGTTTGAAGTCTTCCAAAACGGAAATGAAGGATACTATCGATCGGATGAAGAAGAAACTCGAGTGAGTACCTCTTAATATACTTTGCTTTTTATTGTCACATCATTGAATTACTCTATTCAGTCGGTATTGGCATTTAATTCACATAGTATATTATTATCTTACAAATATTTTACAGTATTTTGCATCTATGGCACAATCACAATACTTATCCTCACACCTGTTCGCACTTAGTGGTGCGCTGAGCAGTTTCGAAGTATGAGTTGGTCTGATTGTCGTGATATCCGTAGTTAAGTATCGTGAATGTCTCGAAAGTGGTTCCATATGTCAATTGCTCTTCAGTGTTTGGTAACTTAGTACTCTTCTGGCGATGTAGTCCCGAATCCTAATAAGCTCATGAACCACCTGCAGAAGGAGCACAATATGTATGGATTTCGTTATTGGAGTTAAAGGTGTTATAATTGAACCCAAATACCAGCTTAAATTCAGGTTTCATGCTTTTAAAAACTGACCACAATTAGCCGACCAAAACATTGATTGCCCATAGGAAAAATTAGATTTTTTTTTTCTGTTAGACCTACACTACGCTAAGAAGTTCCCAACTTTGATCGATACAATTCGTCTTCCGTTCAAGTACCTGGCAAGTCCGACGGCTGGAGGTTGACACCCAATAACGCCGTTCTGATGGGGAGCGTCGTATGGTGTGTATCCTGGACGACACACACAAGTGGCCGCACGTATTTTGACTGGAGTTTTCTTCGGCTCTAGCCACTGTCCTGGACCACAAGGACCACGTGTATAAAGCTTAAAGCATTGTTTATTTATATCTACCATGTCAGGTGTACTATCACAAGCACTCTTGGAAACATTGTCTTCGGAACAGGATTGATCCAAATTGTTTATTACACCTGCACAGCCACAAATTCCGTTGTACGAAATACCATCCAGCGAAGGTCTGGTCGTGAAATCAAATACAACCACCTGATGTAGGCTACAAGGACCTTGAGAACCTATTCGGTAGCATGTCTTTTCCTTAGGGAAGTATAGCCGTCCCTTTTCGCAAGGATTTTGTATGCAAACGTTTGAGTCTATTATAAACGAGCCTTGATCACATGGCCCTTGCGTGTATAGCTTATAGCAGTAGCCATTTTTCCACAGGACGTAATTTTCTTTACATCGACACTCAGCCTTCATATTGCTCACCACCTGTTGGCCTCTTCTATCGGCTATAATGAATGTGTGTCCAATCGGACATGGTCCTATTGTCCCCAACTCGTAACACTGACTGGTTTCATTGTGAAAATGTGGTAATCGTTGATGGCAGGCGCATTTCTTCGAGGGTAGAAACAGCTCGCCCGTTCGTGAACACGGTCCTTTGGTGAAAAACTCATGACAAGTTTCCGTTTCGTCGTGAAAGTAATTGCTGAGTTCCCCAACATCCTCGCACTGAAAGAGAAAATATAGTGAATTTTAGATTGAATCGCTTGCGTAGAATACGATTCTCCCACCTTGCACTTTGCAATCCCGTTGTTATCCAGACTAATTAATTTCCCTTTGGTACAAGGTCCTTTCGTGTGTAATTGGTAGCATTTGTTATCCTGAGGCCAGTAAATCATCCCAGCATCGCAGATTTCTGTCGATTTGCAAACTCCCCAGCGTTGCTTTGGTCTGGAATTAGAGAAATAAAACAACTCCTGAAAAGGATGGTCTCCAAATTATCGTAAACACTTTTTTTACATGGCACTCTTCACATCGGAATCCGCAATTGGTGCGAAGTATTCCCCGAAATCGCAGGGCCCTCGTTCGAACAATCGGTGGCACTGCTTGGTTATGGGGTACTGTGCGGTGCCGGGTGGGCAGCGACATTCAGCCGTCGATCCATTGCTGGTGGAGCCTACCCCGACTGGACTGAGCTCCATAGTCTCGGGGCATGGGTAGCCGAGCTGGAATATTTTGAAGCATTTTTTCAATGGCGGCCAGTAGAGCAGTTGCCACCCGCCAGGCTGGGTAGCGCAGGGATTTTTGTTGGGATCACTCCACGGCGGTGGTACGATTGCGGCCAGTGCCGATGACTGCAGGTTGTAGAATGTCAGGATGCACACCCAGACGGATGCATGCCTCATCACAGATCTGGAAATATAAGTGTAAAACCACAGGTAATCGATTTTAATGTTGACTGTACTGCCGTTCTACGCATAGTTGTCCCATGTTACTTTTTTACAATTTTCACTTTTCTTCATAAAATGTTGTTTTTATGCATAATCTTACGGAAAAACACAAAAAATATATAGTTTATTCCCAACTTTTAAAAAAACAACATCAAGCTCAATAGTCCCATTATAACTGTCCCACCATGTATTTTTCGTAGATCCATATCGAATAAGTCGGTTCAAGTACAAGAATTTCATATCACACTTTCAGCAGGCCTAATGCACTTTTTCCAAATTTTTTTGTACTGAGTGGCACCATCTTTTTGGAACTACAGTAGAACCTCGATTATCCGCGAAAGCGGGTTCCCTAGTAATTCTGTAGACCTTCCCGAAATTTTCCAGTGGGTGGCTCTTTTGTTTTGATTTTCACATTGTTAGTTGAATGCTTTCTATATTGATGGACCATAGTTTTCATGCGGCCTTCAAATGTCCAAGGAATTTTGGTATCTCTAGGAACTACTCGTTTTCCGTAACTTTGTCGTAAAAGTTTGCCAGTTTTGGAAGCAACGTTTTTATTCCGCTGTCAAATGCTGCAACATATGTCTTGCTTAATTTACAAAATCCGGATTGTTAGCGTTACGTAATTTGTGCACGATTACACTCAAAAGATTTCATTTCTATAATCATATGAAAAACTTAGAAGAAGCCAAGAAAAAAAAACTAAATGGAAAAACAAAAGAAATGTGATTGAAGACAGAGATAAATTGTGATTGAAGAGGCCGATGAATGAATGCTATCACTGAGCGATGGGCAAGAACGCTTCGCGAAACAATAAAACGCCAATTCGAGCAGATTTTCAAATTTACTCTCAGTATTAATATGCACTATTGATTGCTCGCTGTCTAGAGCGACACTGAAACTTGCTGAACATTCAAGTGGTTTTCAGTTTCTCTTGGCAAAATTACATTTCTAACGCTATGAAAAACACTCAGAACGGCAACAGAAAATCTGATCCGAATCGAGTGTGTGGTGGGGTGACGGTGTCGACAACAACTGCTGCGGAACAAATTTTCACCTCCAGTTTTCCACCGAAGAACGCAGCTCTCACCACTGTAATAAATTCTTCACCTTGGACTTGAAGCGCTGTTTTTTAACGCACTTTTAACTCTGAAACAATGCTCGAATTCACGAAAATTAATTGATCGATCGTAAAAAGTTACCAATAAATCATTAACGAATTTTTAGTCATCTTGCTAGCGACCAGATGACAACGGCAGCGATGCTTTTCGAATTCCTTTTTCAAGACCGAGAGTTTAGTTTAGTTTTACAAAGTGGTCTTCTGTACGGCAAGAGACGAATGAACTGAGAAAGTCTGGGAGTCTTCGAAATACTCTATGATTCAAAACATCACTATCATTACATCAATAAACCCGAACGCTCCCGAATTCACAGATGCTCTCTTCCAGTGAAAAATATGTAAAATCAATTTGGTGTTTGTTACTTCAAATAATTCTTTTGTCGAAAGTTTTAGTGGCTATAAAAAGGACCAATGGGTTTGCGTGGTTTTTTAGAAACAATTGAAGATGAGTGATTCATTATTCATTGTTGCTATCGCGAGAAAAATAAACGAGAGTTGTGTCCTTATGCGAAATATTAGCTCAATCGGACTTCATTTACTAGTGTCGCACAGCCGTTTGAGTTTGAGTTTTTTTTGAAAACCGAAAAATCACCCATATAAAATTGGGGTTTTCAAAATCAAAAAATTAAATTTGATACCAATTGTCTTAAAATTGCATGAAACGAAATCTACTGTCATTTCGACGAAATTTTTTTTGTCAAAGTTCGACTCTCTGTCGTTTTTGGTCATCTCGAGTTTTCATACGGGACATCCTGTAAAATGTTTTTTTTTCATGATAAAATCCCCTATGCAAAATATTAATTAAAACGGATTTTATTTACTAGTGTCGCAAACGTCATAATTTCAGTTTTTTGAAAACCGAAAAATCACCCAAATTTGAGTTGAAATTGGGATTTAAAAAAAAATTGTTTTAAAATTGCATGAAACGTCGAGATTCACTGTACAACCAACCGCTGGAAGGTGCCATTTGGAAAGGCTCGTTGCCGTCTGGTCGCTAGCTGGAAGGATGAATCGAGAATAACTTGTTTATACTCGATAAATTGAAAATGGGTGGAGCTTAAATTGCAACATTTTCTCTGTCCACATTGTCTGTAGAACGAACACTGAATTTGCTATTTCTATTTAAAAAAAAGTGTCCTGTTTATTTATTTTGCACCCTTACTGTCAGACGCAGTCCTACATTCAAGAAAAAGCATAGGTAATGATTTCTCAGGTTTTCGTTATCATCACAAATATAAAATAGTTTAAAATAAAATAACACTAGATCGGCCAACCGGAAAAGCCTGCTGGGTCACCTTCGGCTTGCGGGCCGCGGTTTGGGTATAACTGTTTTAGATGAACGAATTGAGGGCACATCACTATACTGAATCACAAAATTATTAAACTGCATCAATTGTTCAGTATCCAAGGAGTGAAGCAGCATAATGATCTTATACGATAAACTCGATGTAAAAGATAAGTATCTTGAATTATGAGTTATGGTGACATCTTTCGAACAATGCTTTCCTAATGAGATGCACGTGTTGGAGGATTGTCACAGCTAACGAAAAAAAAAACACAATTGTGGCATGAAAACATACAAAAATTCGCTTCTTCACTTTTTGTGGCAATCGGAACGTGTGTTACCAAGTGTGAAACTATCACTTTCGATCGTCGATACAACAAAACGATTGCCACATATTATCAGGTGAGCCCCACCGGGTTTTATGCAATTGGCGAAGGGCTAACATTTTCCAATTTCGCTATTTCTATCGAGGTCAAAGCAGTTGAAATTAACAGAGCAAAATGTGTCAATAAAAAATAGAATTTTATCAATGCCGTTTTGTGTGAGTAAGAAATGTTTTTTGTCTTGGCTGTTCTGATTCTAAAGATGATAAAGTATTATTTTTTGCTGTTCGATCATCAATGACGTGTTGAGTTTTGTTGTTTTAAATTACTTCATTACCCTGTGCCATTTCATGACGAGATAATTGACCGGTAAACCGGACTATGTGAAATGGTTTTACACCAGCTTTATCGGTGGTAACACCGGTTAACAATAGAAAAACGTGATATACTAATCGTGATGATGGTTAAGACTTTCGAAAGGCGGCAGGAATGAATCACGCGGTGGGGATTTTCAAAACCCACCCAACTGTCGAATGCTGCAAGAATGTTTAATTGTGAGAAAAACGAGAAACGACAGTCGTTTGCGAGAACGTGGCTGGCGGATCGTGGGTAAAGTCTTCCACCGGGAGGTGTTCGTCCGGTTGCACAAATTGCTTTAATTTATTGACTCAAAGGTGTTTATATGCACATTAACAACGGCATGATACCAGCCGTTTGTGTTCTTCATGTGGCCACATTTACTGCGTATGTATGCAAATTTAGAGGAAGGATTGATCAATCCGTGTAAACAAAAAAACGGGACGTTTTCTTAGATGATTCTGGCTAAATTCGCTGATTCACACCGACTGATTTTGTTGTCAAAATGATTTCATTTATGTCACGAATTTTAATAGAATTTTTTTTTCTATAGATGAGATGATTGCTGTTCGAGATGAACGCAATTAAGCAAATCAAATAGAGAATTTTATTCTCGTATTTGAGAGTTCATTGACATTAGTTTTTTTCTTTGCTTCAATAAAAGTGTGTGCGAGTGGGCATTGATTACCAGTCTTTGGAACGTGTGACGCAAAACAAAGCGAAGATAAATATGAAACAAAGAACATAATTGAAGTTAACCACAATGTGGATGCGGATAAATATTTTAAATATATTCGTTCAAGTTTAGCCTGAAGTTACTACTTTTAACTGTTTTTTTGGTAAACAAAAAACTATTGTTATTTTCATTCTAGAAAAACGGAAGTGAATTTTCGAAGATAACTTCGAAAAGTTTTGACGCTCTCATGTTGGCGATTGTCATCGTTTCCAATCGTTTACAACAATCACGCTCTCATACTGCTTTTTCCTCTTTGAAGACAGTTATTTCTTCTTTTCATCCATTCAAATTATTTCGATTTGCTCCTCTGTAATTTCGTTTAATTCACACTTTTCAATGGCACTGTTGTTTCAACTTTTAAGAGTAAATATGGCGTAGGGCCGCATAATTTTCGACTTCTGTTATGCTGAAAAATAGAGTAAATGTAATACCTTTCGACGCATGTCTTTACGTTATTTGAGCCGGCTTCCATTGTTTGGATTGTTGTAATGTACCAAAAATGTGGATGGACGGAAAGAAAATTTAATTTCACTAACTAACAATCAGACAAATCGTTCTTCATCTGAGCATTGTGTATTTTTAGGTATAGTGGTTATGCAAAAAATCCTAAAAAGTTCCTTTGTAGATCGACTGTTTCCAATGCGTGGAATAGTAAAAAGACACCGGTCAATCCATTTCGAAGGTGGCAATAGTTACGGGGTTGCCTTATTTGTACCGTTGACTTCAATGATCTCAAAGCAAGCGTGGTTTGCTGAAAAGGTACACTACCGCTTGGTTTGGTATGCACTAGCAGCAGCAGCAGCAGCATGTAGTGCCTTGCCTGCATCGTTTTTCGTCTCCCACGGTTCAATGCGATCGAGGGCAGGAAGTATGTTTTAATGCATTGTCATAAGTATCCAATAATAAATGTGAGTCGAGGGCTTTTTGAGTGTTTTTCGTGGCACAATAACATCAATATATCGCTGGTGTCAAAGGGGCATTAGTTACAGGCTTTGCAGCTGGAAGCTGGAAGCGACTAGCATTGTCAAACTTCGCAGTGATTTTTGTCTCTCATAATTTTTTTTTTTGGTAATTTCGTTCCCGTTTTATATGGCAGTAATGTAGCATGAATGTTTCACAGAAAGTTCGTTTTTTATATTATTGTTTTATTGGCACAATACTTATGAGAGGTTAGTTTTATTGTCAAATGAAATGGAAAGCCTTGACATCGAACACTATGTTGTACAGTAAAACCTGTTTTTGTGCGGTTTTTTGTGCGGTGTATGAAAAGAAGCATATTTGACGAAGTTATCGTCAAATCCCTATCCCCGGACACAGCAAACCTTTGCCTGTAATATAAAGCGGCCCATAGACGTTCAATATTATTGATCAATAACATTGAATATTGCGCCATAATATTGATCGTCTATGGGCCGCTTTAGATTGAATGAGACTTCTGGTCCTATGGGTCATAAGATAAATGATGTCTACTCACTGCAATAAAATGTCCGGTGTTATTTTGCTTGGCAGTATGAACTTAGAACTGTCCAAAACCGTAATCTGGCCCCGAGCGGTTTTTTTTCATTGAAAAACTTGAAAAAAAAACAGTATTGATTCCGCAAGCTGTTCTGTATGGTTTCACCTAGATTGTGGAACACGAGTCACTGTATGTTTGACGAACGAGATCACTTTAGAAGATTTTTTAAAAGTGTAAAATAAACACATATCGGTTTTTGAGCACTGCAAAATGAACTAGATGTTCCTATTAGCCATATGAAAACAGAAACCCTACTCTAATGACCTTTAGTTAGCATATATTGTGATTAGATAGAGCCTCGGATTTCCGTTTTGGTCTGGGGATTTTTTAAGATAGTTCCTTCTAATTGTGCTGGTCCACGCATTTTGCTGGATATGCACTCTAGGTATATTTGTTGTGTTATTCGGCATCGGATTCAAATTAAAACAATACGATTGTAACATCATTGAGACTTCATCTATACAATGCGTTGCTAAGCGCGAAACCCGAGAAAGGAATCGCCCAATTGGAGCCATCTTTATTTTGTTGTATTCGTCTCTGCCCGTAGATCAATGTTATGGAGAGAAAAATTGGAAAATTTTCTAAAAACTCTGAACGAAGATCGGAAAATTGTATTCGCATATGTTTGACAATTACAGTGAAAATTGAGTGTTAGTCCATTCGATGTTTGTGCCAACGAAATTGATCTTTGTTCGAAAGTGGAAATGGATTTTCAGGTGAAATAACGTACTCCTAAATCTTCTATCTATATAAATAAAAAAGGAAGGCCAAATATTGGTAAGCGGAAAACCCTAGGAGGGAATGGTCCGGTTCGAGCTGGCTTTATTTTGTTGTATTCGTTCCTGACCGTAGATCAAATTTATGTTATGGTTGAAATTTTTTAAAAGCTTTGAGAGAAAGTTCGAAAAAATCAATTCCTATGTGTTCTACCATGACATCGTTGTCAGCTCAGTTGGATTTCACGTTAGCGGAATTATGCTTCGTATGTCGTAGTTGTGAAGCGGAAATGGCGATATATTCGCAGGTAGAATAAGGCGCTTCGAAAATAAAAATTATGAATGAAAAGTTACTTTTCTGTATCAAACATCTATTCCATGTAACGGAGAAACATGTTATTTGCAAGTGAATCGAGGATCTTGACATAAAATTGTGTCTGATATAAATTTATATTTCAATGACGAGTGTTGGTGGAAGTAATAGGAAAATTATAATGAAAGAAATTGTAAAGGGTCAATTAGAAGATCAAACAGTGGTGAGTTCTGCGATTGAACCCGCGAACGTTCGCTTAGTGAAAAAACTTGAATGTTCGAAAAAAATCAAATCAAAAAAATATTTTTGGGCGGGACGAAGTTCACCGGGTCAGCTAGTTTAGAATAGTGATGGTTTCAATATAATAAGTTTAAAGTGGTGGTCTGGTTGACTCGACATCATTTTTGGGGGACATCAAAAAGGCTGTCCACGAAGGTATATCGACAAATGCGGAGGAACTACACCGTATGTTTAATAAATAAGGGGACTTTTTTTTTAAATCATGGAACACGAACGCCATCTGTTGAACGTTGATAACATTAGAAAGGTAAAATTATTATTAATGACAGTATGTTTTGTGAATAAAAAAAAAATACAAAATACAATGGAACAAAAAGTAAATATTAAATTTTGTTTCGTGAATTGAACATACTGTGCATGAGCATTTTCCATCAATTTATCAATTATGTTGCAAACATTAGTATCGACAGTTGTAGGGAAGGTTCTCAATTTTGAAACTGTTTTCTAAAAATACACTCGGGAATTTTACACCAATCAGCAATTCCAAATGAAATCGACAAATGACAAAACATGAGTATTTTTGATTCGAATGAAAGTGTGTATTCCGTTTGGGGTAGATGAAATATGGGTTTTCCACAGCAATTGGGAATTTTAAAACTTTTTAAAACTATTTTTGACGAAATTTGTGGAACATCGAATTTTTAGGAATGTGATTTGATGTGATTTACAAAACAAAAAAGGTTATTATCAATCTCCTTCTAAATGTAGCCATTCTCGAAATATTTAAAAAAATACTTGTACTTTATTGTCTCTTTTATAGTAAATAATCCCTTTTAATATGTTTGTCGTGTTATACCATCATGTTCATGAAATTTTATGAATTTGCTTATAATTTCCAACAACTTTTCCAAATACATCATCATGGTTCATTTTTTGACTCAAGCGTAACTTTTTGAAAGGGCGTATCGATTTGAGTAAGAGAAATCTTTGATAATTTATATCTCAAAAAAACATGAGTCGTACCGAAATAGTGTGTTAGAAAGGGTTATAGAGTATTGTTGGCTTAATTTGAAAATATACACTGAGAAGAAAAATTAGCACTCTTTTTTTTCACAAAATAAAATTTTAATTTGTGATATTTAATTTTTTCATATAAAATAGAAGTCATGTAGAAAATTTAAAAAATGGGCCCAAGATGGTAAAACTATTTTTGACGAAATTTGTGGAACATCGAATTTTTAGGAATTTTCGAAACTTCGAATTTTTGTATATTAGCAATCATTCTTAGCCACAAATTATGATTCCTGATGTGATTTAAAACAAAAAAGGTTATTATCAATCTCCTTCTAAATGCAACCATTCTCGAAATATTTTAAAAAATATCTCTAATTTATTATCTTTTTTATAGTAAATAATCTCTTTTAATATGTTTGTCGTGTTATACCATCATGTTCATGAAATTTTATGAATTTTCTTATAATTTCCAACATTTTTTTTGATTGATTGAAGTTTGTATTAAGATAAAAAAGATTTTTTAGTTTCGCTACGTTTTGTATTAACCCACATGTCTTCGAATGTTTCGTAATAGTTTGTGATTAAAAATGACTGCTAACACACAAAAACTAGAATTTTCGAAAATTCCTAAAAATTCGATGTTCCACAAAGTTCGTCAAAAATAGTTTTACCATCTTGGGCCCATTTTTAAAATTTTCTACATGACTTCTATTTTATACGAAAAAATTTTAAAAAACACATATTTTTTGATATCGCAAATTAAAATTTTATTTTGTAAATAAAAAAAGTGTACTAATTTTTCTTCTCAGTGTATATTTTTTTTCAAATTAAGCCAACAATACTCTATAACTCTTTCTAACACACTATTTCGGTACGACTCATATTTTTTGAGATATAAATTATCAAAGATTTCTCTTACTAAAATCGATACTACCTTTTCAAAAGTTACACTTGAGTCAAAAAAAGAACCATAATGATATATTCGGAAAAGTTGTTGGAAATTATGAGCAAATTCATAATGTTTCATGAACATGACGGTATAACACGACAAACATATTAAAAGGGATTATTTACTATAAAAAAAAAACAATAAATTAGAAATATTTTTTTTTAAATATCTCGAGAATGGTTGCATTTAGAAGGAGATTGAGTTCGTCAAAAATAGTTTTACCATTTTGGGCCCATATTTTGAATTTTCTACATGACTTCTATTTTGTATGAAAAAATTAAAAAGAAAAATTAAAAATATGTATTTTGTATATTGCAAATTGAATTTTTATTTTGTAAATAAAAAAAAAGAGTACTAATTTTTTTTCTCAATGTACATTTTTTTCATATTCAACCATCAATACTCTATAACTCTTTCTAAGACACTATTTCGGTACGACTCATAGTTTTTGAGATATAAATTATCAAAGATTTCTCTTACTCAAATCGATACGCCCTTTTCAAAAGTTACGCTTGAGTCAAAAAATTCCCAATTGCTGTGGAAAACTCATATTTCCTCCAACCCAAACGGAATACACACTTTCATTGGAATCAAAAATACAAGTTTTTTAAATCTGCATTTTTAGGACTATTTCATTTGGAATTGCTGCAATGCAAAGTATCCATTGTTGACGTTTTTTTTTGTAATTACCCTTTGAATTGATGAAATGGACGATAGGTATCTCGTATTGAATATCTTTTAGACGTTTATAAGTGCTACATTTAGAAATTTTTATGTACGCGGTGTCAGGGTGGCCGCTAAACTCAACCAAATATGTATGGGCAGCGACCGATTGATCGCTAGAAATGTCCATGTTCTCAATATCTCCTCTCTTAATACAGCTGTACGGAGCTAGTTTCGCTGCGGTCTTCGAAAACGGAAAGAGCGGTGGGGCACCTGGACAGTTACAGGGCTTGTTGTGGGTTGTCGGATTTTCTATCAGTGATGCTGCTATCCAATGCTGTGTCGAATTGGAAATTAATCTTCATGTTACTCGCTTCCGCCTACACATACCTCCTTTGTTTCCGACTGCTCTTTACCTGCACACTTTTGGTCGCCATCGGCATAGACTCTTTTTGGCGCTAGGGCAGCATCCGTCTTTGTGGCCCACCTGACCATATTCCTCATATCGATTCTTTAGGGAGAAACAGTCCTTGCACCACAGTTCCAGCAAGAGGCTGGTCCGGCACTTTGCAACATAACCAGTGTGGCACAAAAAATGAACCGATTTAATCTACAGATATGAAATATTCTCTTTGTGATATCGGAATTTCACTAAGTTTTTATGCACATGCTTGTATGAAGTAAGGTTGTCTGCTTGATCCTTCAGGAGTCGCTCATGGGCCTTCTTCACTTAACAATCTTCGGTCTCTCGATCTTCGATCAAACCTCAATTATAGCTATGCTCCTTCGTATCAAGACTTACATATTCAATTCCATTTGAAGAACAATCTCTAATATGTTTCAATCGCTATCACAAATTAGATTTTTCATGGTTGCAATAACAAGCGCCTGCTCAAACTAACGTAGACTCCCTTTTTTCAATTTCTATGAACATCTATGAACATTAGTTTAAAATCAACTATTGTGGTTGCTTTTTGAATGCGCCTAGGTGTTAAAATAAGTAGCCCTTTTAAAAAATAGGGAGTTATGCGACATTTTATTCAAATTTTTTTTTGTTCGTACTTCGTCAGCATTCCTGGTATTTTATCGAATATCATTTTTTCTTTCAATTCGATCTTATAAACGACGAGAGGCAATCCATTTATGATTCCAAAAACAATCCTTTGCTTAACCCGTTTCATGCCAAGCGTTCGAAAAATCGAACAGCAACTTCGATAATATTTCATGCCTTTGGAAAGCAACCATATGGTAAAGCTTCGGCATCAAATGAGAGCTTAGTCTATTATCTAACATGAAGATTAATTTCATTCGAATTTGTATCACCAATCAGAAAAATTGGCCAAAACCTACATTTTTGTTCCTGTAGGAGGTTCAATGAACCATTGAATTGAACCTCCTACAGGAACAAAAATGTAGGTTTTGGCCAAGGTTTTTAATTGGCGTCTTTTTTGATTTTTTGTCATTTTCCGGAAAACAGAAGAACGGAAAAAAATAATTCTTGAAGATTGGGGTTTCTGTAACGCCAATAATCAAAATTACACCAATGGCTTTTGTTAAAAAAAAATTTTTACAGCTTGGTCGTGGGTTTAGCATGAGAACTGAAGAAGTGAATCTGTTACAACGCAAAATTAAGTGCATCACTTTATTTTGAACACGTTGTAACCTCAACATTTGTGTTTCATTAGCAAGGAAAAGAATGGATGAACAGAGGTTTATGTTTGTAATCGATTTATACAATTGAATTTTACTCGAAATAGTAAACTCATCCCTTAAACGGCATATGATACCGCATGCGACAATATTCGTATCAGAAAAACGCATTAGATCAAAACATCTCAATCATATCTCAAGATGACCCGGTGAACACCAAACCCCACAAATCTGTGCCACTAAGTCACCATCGCCTTGGCACATAATAGTGAAAAGAGAAAAAAAAAATATGAATTGGATCTGCTAAAAGCGAATCTAATAGAGTGGCTAGCCAGCCGGGTAGGTGATGCCCTCCCTGCCGCACGAACGTTGGCGATGCAAGTGAGATGGGAGATGGGGGGAAACGTGCACTCAAACATATTGCACTATATTGGATGGCGCAAGCTAATCTTGTTTCCATCGTGGAAAAAGCTAACAGAACCGGTTTCCAAACCGAAACAAATCAGAGGTCGCAGTGTTTGTTGTGTGGATTTGGGTTTTAGATTTTTTTTCTTTCTAAGTGTAATTTTGCTTGTATGAAATATAATACGAAGTGAGTGTATCAAATTACGAAGTGCTTTTGTATTCTGTAATTTATAGCCGTTTAATCAGACGATAAAGACAACCACAAGTGACGAGGCAATGCTATGGAAAAAGTAAAGGTTGTTGTACCCGTGGCGGTGAATATCTCTGCTGTCGCGTGCTAACCGACCAAAAATTCAACCTTGAGATTGAGTATTTATGAAATATCTATTCACGCAATAAAATGGAAACAAAACAAAATTGTTGTCGCGCTGCGAAACCGCGAAAGCAGAAACGTTCATCGAACAGTGAAACTTGAGTCGCGGTTTCAAACAATATCAGGCAGCACAACAACAACGAATAAAAAAAAACAAAGCTGCGGGCCGCTAATCGACAGCGGGTGTATTTGTTTGCCTTTAAGTTGATTTTTCATTGTCATGCTACAGGGCTGAGTAAATTGTCACAGCATTCGTCCGTAATATATGGAGGTATATGGAGAGAGAAGGTGCAAAATTGTTTACCCTGGTAGCCGATGCGCGCGCGAGTTATGCGACAACGTGGCTGGAATTGAATAATCGAATCCTGTGTTTTCATCCGCGTGGCTTCCTGCTCGCAAACCTCATTGCTTCCGTCGTTTGCGGTCGTATGCTACATATTTTGTTTTGTGAAATTTGCTGAAATGTCGATATTTGAGCAATAAGTGAATTTCGGTTGGGATTGAGAAAATGTTTTTTTTTCGCAGTGTGATTTACGTGAATATGATGTACGCTATTCACTTTTCAATTCCTAAGGAGATTGTGTTGAACATTGTTGAGCCATCGATTGATCATTAGATCTACATCGAATATACATCGAAAATACATCACGAATGATTTTACGTCATGTCGCTGAACTCTATGACCCTATTGAGACATGTTCTGATACTCACTGTCACATCCTTGACTTAGATCAAGTTTGTAGTCAAACCGGGGATCCGCAAATCTGATTGTAATATTATCATCCTCCCGAACTTTTTGTGTCTCCAACATCTGCGACAACAACTTCGTTGAAGAAAGCACAGAACTATCTATCATATGCGCAAGTCAATTGAAGTCAATTAAAGACTGTATTTGAAACATTTCTTTGATTAAAATAATAAATGAAAACAATCCGACTACCACAAGTTATGAAAAATTAGAGAGAAGAAAATTTGACTAAAATACGCCCAATGCGGGCGTGTTGACGTAGGACTATGAAATTATCCATTTGTATACTGTTTCAAAATGGAACGAAAATTGAGAATAAACTCAGAAAGTTTTTTTACGCAACAATTTTGCATTGACGTTATTTGGATTCGTGGGATATTCGGGTGGAATAAGTATCAACTTTTCCATATCGAATACATATTCTGTTTTACGTACATGTTTTTTTCATATAGAATGAAAGAAATTTGTACCAAAACTATGTCTGATAATGATTTTATATTATACTGATGGAGTTTTAGCTGAAATTCTACAAAATTTATAGCTACGTTAGGGTTAAGACTGCGTGTTTTCATCACGCTTTCTTTCTACATCAGACATTTTTTTTCTTTAAATTCTTTACAGTTTACAGTTGCGTTCGGGCTAATCTAATAAAGAGTAAATTGTTTGTCGTTATGAAGGTTTTGAACACATTTGTACAATGCGATTAGCTGAATTGGCAGTTGTAGCGTGTTTCTCCCCAGTATGCTTTGTGCTACGTACCCCTGGGATGAAAGTATGCAAAAATATGAATGCTTCCTATTTCCAAAATTCAAACTATTCGAGAATTGTGGTATCGTATTCAATTTGGCATCAATCCAACAAATTTCAGAGAAGTGCCTTGTCAATATTGTCAATAGAGGGTTCTTGAAAATTCGCTCAGTAAGCGGATAAAACCGTTTTGCTATTCCTCTCTTCTACCAGCTTAAAGAGATATTGTTAACCGCTCGCTGGCTGGAGGAAAAGAATAGTAAGCATCGAAGAATGATTTATTTTGTATTATTCCCCCGTTGCAATAATCTTCCAACGGGTGGAGTTTATGTTGTAATATTTCCCATCTCACTTCGTCTTCGGCTGATGGTAGTGGTATATAAATATCGCGCCTCGTTAATTACGAGGTAGGAAAGCACAAAAATGCAGCGAACAAATATTTGAGTAAATGAGATTGCTTCCAAATTTTTGTTATTTTAAACTTTTTAATGATTAGGGAATTGTAATGTATAGGATATTAAACGAATTTTAGAGAATTCACGATTCGATTAGTATGCAAATCATTAAAATTTTTAAATTTAGTCAGATTTCAGCTCGATTTCAATATAATCGCCTTTTTTTTCTTTTTCATTCGAGTAATTTTTTTTTTGGGTTTTTGTGACATTCTGATAACTAAGGTAACGTTGATAAGCTCACCATAAGTTAACTGTAAATATTGTTTAGTTTCTGTATAACAGAATCACCAGAAATTATTTTTATCAAGACTTCCAAATGATTTTCTAACTATACGGGATAAAATCTCCCAGCAGGGTCGTAATGGTGAAATGCAAGGTCTCTCGATAATAGAATTTGAAATTGAAATTTGGAAATTGGCATTGCTTTCATAACCTATGATAGTTTTGAACTATCCACAATTGGCTGTTGGTCCTACTAATATTTTTTTGAGTCAAAAATTAAATTTTCCGTGGAAGAAAAAAATATTAATCTGCATATCTAGTAACCACTAATAAAAGTACATTGTATGTGTAACGGTCTTGATATGTGGGGAATGTATTTTCAAAGAGCAACAATGTGAAAATTCTGCATAAAAGTGTTGAAAATCGATCTTATGTAACATCATGACATATCGAAACCACTTCCTCGTTAGATTGTAAATAGCGTTCAAAACGCTTCAGGGAGCGGTTGATCGGAAACAGAGAATCCGACAGTAAACGTAAAGACAACCGAGGCGAAATGTAGTACTCTGGGTGATGGATCAAAATCTGAACCATTCCGTGCGTTGTGTGACCAAAAAGGTTGAGATTGCATTGTCTTATGTCAAAAAAGTAAAGAAATCAGTAAACCGTTTAATGTAGTTGAAAATCCGAACCAAAACGTAAAGAACCAATGCAAAAACAAAAGCACGAAAGCACTTTATGACGCGATGTTCGTCCTTTTGAGATAAAAAAACTAGAAAATACCACCCGGTTGAAGGTGGTGATGTGCTGAACTATAAATATTACTTTTATATTCGTATGAATGTTTTTTAAAAAAATAGTGAACGTAATTGTTTCCGTGCATACCATTGATATTTTTCAATCAAATGTAGCGAACAATTTGAATATATTTTCTCATTTGTATTTCAAATTTTAGCTTATCTGCAGTGCCGTTAAGTGTTGACGTTGAATCTTCGTTTGGTATCCATTTTTGTTCAGATCACTTTTACTTTGTGAGTTATACTGTCACTTACAAAGTTCTAACTCTGATTCTAATCGTTTCGACAGAACGTCAGTGAAGGATGAACCTTTCTAACTCATTCCACTTTCAATAAGAAGTGTCTAATAGACTGTAATTTCGAAGACTAAAAAACTGATATTTGTACAAATGTTGCTACAAGTTACGAATTTTTAGACACTCAATAAAATTGCATTAAAATAATTGTTTTCTCATTAATCATTTTGCAGAGCACAGTCGTTTTGCTTGGTTGATAATTTAATTACAAGCCACGACTATAATTAGTTAGTTGTTAGTTTTCAAGCGTCTGAGCCCACCCATCATCGGGCAGTTGTGGTGGTTAGCAAGGCAAAAATGATGCGCAAGGCTAGCCGGTGTTGGTCGCCAGTGATGCAGAAATATAAATATAACGCCTTTGAGATGGGCTACAAACCATGCCGCCGAGATCGGCCTCGGACGGTCGCTTGCAGCCTCCTTGTTTACCAAATAATTGCAAAATTGTTAATAGTGGAGATCAACGAGATGAGGCCGCAACAGTCGACGGTTAGCCCACCCAGCCAGCAGCAGCAGCTGATGATGGGCCAATGTTATTGTGTCTTCGTTTGCGGACGCGGTACGCCCGCGAAGCCGAAAGTATGGCTTCGTAGAAGGCTAGCCACATCTCAGCGGCTCGCAAAACAGTTGAAAGTAAATCGTGCATCTCGGCGTTGCAGGCAATGAAACCGATAGCTTAAGAAATGAAAAGTGAAACCAGCTATACTTGCGAGATACTAGTCATCGCGAGAATTGACTGAGCGTGTACAATGTTGGATTCGTTACAAGAAGAAACTGATTCGTAGTTTGTTCGTAATGTTATTTTCATATACACTTTTATTTCTGTGTTACACAACAATGAGGCTTTCCAAGTTTGCCTGTTCCATATTTGGCGGGAGCATTGGGATCATGCCCTATTATTAAACCGCACCGTGCCCTTTTTCTCTTCGAAACACAAACACACAAAAAGAGTTGTTTATTGTTGACACCTTCGGGAAACCCACATAGCACCGTAGCGTAATAAACCGCAGCTAACCAACCGTTAGTGTACGGTAATGGTGAATCAAAGACGCGCAAATTTGATGTAAATTTATTCTTACCATTTATCACGATTTTACGGCAACGACACTTGCGGTGATTCGCTTCGTTCAGCATAGATTTTGAATACCACTATCACTGCGAAAAGTTTATCGACCTCGATTGTGGTGTGCTGAGAGAGAATTTTGGGATTAGGAAACATGTTCATTTTAAACTATGTGGCGAAAAGGAAAATTTGCCAAACTCTGAATATTTAAAAATACACGATGTATGGTAACAAAAAATTCAAAAGAACAAGCTCATTTATCAAAACTTAATCCTTTAAACTGGCTTCATTGACTGCAACGCATTTGTGCCAGCACCTCGATCCAATTCTCGATACATTTCTAGAACACGATTTGTGATATGGTAAAATCAGAGCCCATTACATCGTTTCGGCTGCTGAGATACGTCAGATGGATATGTGGCTTTCGATTTTGGTTTCGTGGTTCTGGAGACTCAAGAAATCGCGGATGAAAATAGTATTGTGCGACGGTGGGTTGTTGTTATGTAGATCAACGGGATTTTTTCAATGATTTTCAACTGATATTATTCTTGCTATCATCTTCTTTGACATAGGATTTTGTCTTTCGGAAATATGTAGGGGGTACAAAAGGAAAAACGGAAAATATTTTGCATTTCGAAAACTGTCCAATTTCGACCGCTTACTACTTATTCACTTATGACAAAAATTTAGGTACTCACTGAAAAATTATTACAATGATTAAAATTGTACAAATAATAGTTCCATTATCGAACTATCGAACTGAAAAATGTCGAGCATTATCTAAACGAAAATCATACGTTGTGATTGGTCGATTGGTACAAGCAATATGTGCTTTCTCAGTCGTGTTCACTATTGTCAGTGCATTTACAGAAGTATAAAGTGCATTTATAATTGAGAACACGAAACTTTGTAATGACATAATCTTGATTTTCTGCTACGCTAAATCCCACGTTTTGATTTTTCCAATTTGTGCTCCTCCAGTTTTGCTGTTACTCCAGACAGCGAGCAGTGTATATTAATTCAGAGTGGTAAATTCAGAACGTTTTCTACAAATGCTCAGTTGCCATGGGTACGAATATTACTTGAAATTATAACGACGATTTAGATAGCCACAATATTTTCAGGCGCCGTTTAGCCAGAAATGAGCCTGATCTTGTGATGAAAATATGGCCAAGTGGCTTTAGAGCAATTCCAAATGCAATCGAATTCCATTCATTTTTTTTTTCTAATTTTTTTTATATAAAATAGAAGTCATGTAGAAAATTCAAAAAATGAGTCCAAGAGTGTGAAACTATTTTTGACGAACTTTGTGGAACATCGAATTTTTATGAATTTTCGAGACCTCGAATTTTTGTATGCTAACAATCATTTTTAGTCACAAATTATGAATCCCGATGTGATTTAAAATAAAAAAAAAGCTCTTCATCTATCTCCTTCTAAATGCAGTCATTCTCGAGATATTTGGACTAACATTTCTAATTCATTGTCTCTTTTAATTTTATATTTTTTTGTAAATTTATATATGTATTTTTTAATTTTTTTATTTTTTCATATATAATAGATGTCATGTAGAAAATTTAAAAAAGGAGTTCATGATTGTAAAACTATTTTCGGCGAACTTTGGGGAACATGTGGAACAAAATATATGTTTAGGAGTTACCCATGTTATATTTAGGAGTTTTAACCCACATGACCTCAAATATTTTTCAACGTAACTCCTCAACATATATTTTTACGATAATTATTTGGAAAAGTTGTTGAAAATTATAAGCATATTCATAAATCCGAACAAATGAAGTGTACATGTTTGCCCCAAAACGTGCGATCCCAGGGGGTCTGTCTTAAAGATTTTTTTGCGGTCCTTAATATGTTAACGGCGGACACGAGAGTTTGCTTATGCAATGAGTATTATAGTGCTTGCCAGTCAAAATACTTTCAGGGCTAAAAAAAATTGATATCAGAAGTGTAGGAGAGTTTCTAGAACATCACTCTTCAAAAAAGTTGATTATGTGTTGCAGTTGCAAAGAATCAACAAAGTTCAGAACAACCTTAGGGATCTCTACATCAGACGTGTTCAGAAACACATTCAGAGATATTAAAAAAAGAAACGGTGCAAGGTCGAAAACTGAATCGGAAAATTTTACAAACAGCTCCTTGAGAAATTTGGGAACAGAGCATCCACCTGGCCTCAAGCTTTCATACACTGCATCCACCACCGCAGAAATTCAAAACATTACTTATTGACTGTCGAAAGAAATCGTTCAGTGATTGGTTTTTTAACGTTGGTATTTATCTTTCTGGAATATATTGGGGGTTCAAATTAAAAATCTAAACATCGGTCGCGTATCGAAAAACGTCCAATTTTAATCGCTTATTGCTTTGTTATATTTTGTTGGATTTACGATATTACTAAAGGGTGTGTCACATCAAATTGCATCACGGAAAAAACGCTGTAGAAATTCATCCAGTAGACCGATCCTTTTGAAAATTTTAGACAGTAAAATAAAAACTATTAAACAACTTTTGGCATTTTCTTTTTATTCATACTTCGAGCCCAAGCCCGTATGCTCGCACCTTCCTCTTTCCCCCGTCCATAAGGTTCTGTACAACGTCAGGTTGTAGTTTTTTTTGAACAGAAATCCATTTTCTCTCGAAGTCCGCCTCCGATTTGACAACTTTTGGGTTCTTCCGAAGGGCCTGCTTCATAATCGTCCAATATTTCTCTATTGGGCGAAGCTCCGGCGCGTTGGGCGGGTTCATTTCCTTTGGCACGAAGGTGACCCCGTTGACTTCGTACCACTTCAACACGTCCTTTGAATAGTGGCACGAAGCGAGATCCGGCCAGAAGATGGTCGGGCCCTCGTGCTGCTTCAATAGTGGTAGTAAGCGCTTCTGTAGGCATTCCTTAAGGTAAACCTGCCCGTTTACCGTGCCGGTCATCACGAAGGGGGCGCTCCGCTTTCCGCAAGAGCAGATCGCTTGCCACACCATGTACTTTTTGGCAAACTTGGATAGTTTCTGCTTGCGAATATCCTCCGGAACGCTGAATTTGTCCTCTGCGGAGAAGAACAACAGGCCCGGCAGCTGACGAAAGTCCGCTTTGACGTAGGTTTCGTCGTCCATTACCAGGCAATGCGGCTTCGTCAGCATTTCGGTGTACAGCTTCCGGGCTCGCGTCTTCTCCACCATGTTTTGCCTTTCGTCGCGGTTAGGAGCCTTCTGAACCTTGTATGTACGCAGGACCTCCCGCTGCTTGGTCCGCTAGACGAATGAACTTGACAAATTCAGCTTATTGGCGACATCCCGGACCGAACTTCTCGGATCACGTCTAAACTACTTAACTACGCGCTTGTGATCTTTTTCACTGACGGAGCATCCATTTTTGCCGTTCTTCACCTTCCGGTTGATGGTTAGGTTCTCGAAGTATCGTTTTAGTACTCTGCTGACCGTGGATTGGACGATTTCCAGCATCTTACCGATGTCCCGATGTGACAACTCCGGATTCTCGAAATGAGTGCACAGGATTAATTCACGACGCTCTTTTTCGTTCGACGACATTTTTCCAAATTTACGAAAAATTGACAGTGAAGCATGGCCAACATGATCTATACACTCTTATCTGATTATAAGCGAAAGCTGAAGATATAATTCCTAAAAATTAAATTTCTACAGCGTTTTTTCCGTGATGCAATTTGATGTGACACACCCTTTACTACTACGAAACTATTCTTGCATCTGAACGAGAGTATACTTTTATGATCCAACTTCAGTTTTATTATGTGATGTAATATTCTCGTGATTTAGTACAACTGCACCAATGATTATGTGGATAGCGTTGTCGTGTGGTACAGCCTTATGCCCCAGATGGTTCAATTCCTGCTTGGCAATTTTGCAAATTTTTTTTTTTGTAAAATTTCAAGCTGACATTCGGTCTGATAGAAAAAGAAGTCTGCGCCATACATGCAAACATCCAACACTTTTAAAAAAACGTGTGCATTTGACGCTTTAACACCAGTAAAGGCATCTTTTCTGCCAACGAGAGTTTGGGTGTAATAGGTTAACGTTAATAACTATTTTCACTGTGAACGAGTTCTCATGATTTGCATACCAATCGAATCGGAAATTCTCTAAGATTTGTTTGATATGCTATACATTACAATTCGCTAATCTGTAAACGGTTTAAATTCATGAAAACTGGAAGAACTTCCTCTTTTCTCATACATTTGTTCTGCCGATTTGTGTGCTAACCCTACCCGTATTTCTAATGCTTATACTCGAACGTTTCTTAACCGATCAGAAAGGTGTTTGCATTAATTGATAGGAAATATTTCTACGCGTCTATAAAATGTTATTTTCATGAGATGAACAATTGAATAACTGTAAAATGTCAAGCGTTATCTAAACGCCCTAACTGCCAAGTTTTGATTGGCCCGATCTACGGTTTCCCCAAAACAGACTTCTAAATCGATGTACCTGTGGAAATCCGCTTTGCAATTATACATGCAAGTCGGGGGTATTATTGTTCCAATCGAGCTGTCTTTCCCTAACATGGACTTCAAAATCAATGTGCCTGGGGGAATTCGCTTTTTCAAAACATGCAAGTCGGAGGTATTTTTTTCCGCTGAAGTCCCTAGCGCGGACTTCAAAATTAATGTGCCTGGGGGAATCCGCTTCGCAAATACATGCAAGTTGGGGGTATTTTTTGGTGTTGAGTACTTTTGTACTCGCTTGTCGTTGTGCAGACCGGAATATGTTTCCCTAAAACGTACTTTTGAACTGAGAAGCCTGAAAAAATCGTCATCTCAGACACTAGAGGCGAATGAACGTTCGCTGTTCGAGAACTACGTAAACATGAGATGTGCAATAATTTCAGAGAAAAATGTAAAATACAATGATCGTTTGACAATTCTTCCGTTCACATATTTTGGTAGTCCTAGGCATCATATCAAACGTAAAAGGACGTCCATCAAATTTATTTGTAACGAAGAACATAATCTTTTACAATAATTTAGATGCACTCTAAAATAATATTCAAAGTGGTAAACAAGTGGATTGCATAATATAATTGCGTAGTTCTACGTCGAAAATATGCGGTCGTGTCCTACATACACCCCTTACAATTTTTTCATTAATTTGGCGATCGTGAGCGTACTTTACGAATCTATTAGTAATTATCTTGACAAATATTGCGAATATTTTTGAAAGCCGTTTAATAGAAGACATATTTCCACAAATTCCAACGCATAATACTTAACTGTAGTACAAACAAATACAAAAAAATCAAAGATTGATGTGTAAATAGTCATCGAATAACACAGAACTACTAAAATTGTAAATGTTGGATAGGATTATTCTTTCTTGCAAATCTTGCCAGATGAGTCATTACTGATTTTGAAGATCAAAAATATTTTTCCGTTAAAATTTCAATATTTTCGAGATAATCTCTTATTTACACAGAGTGGGGGTGAGAATGGGTCAAGCACTAAATTGAATTCCATGCCAAACCGATATAGTGATTGTCAGATTTGCATGAAAATTGGTAGTTTTACTCCTCATCGTACAATATTAGACCCGTATTTTTTTCATCATTTCCATTTTATGGTGGTCCGAAAAATTATATTTTCCCCCTTTTCCCAAAAATGACCTTTTTCTAAATTTCAGAACTTTTGAACTACTGGGCCGATTTAGTTGATCGATATATTTAATTAAAGCCAATGAGCAATTTTGTTTGAAAACCATTGTTTTCGTAATTAATGATTGTAATCGTTTTTCATAGCTTACATGGTTTCGGAACTAAGGCCATATTTTTTATATTTTTTCTTGAAAGCTGAGGTCTTTTTAACATAGCATATCCGAATATCAGAGAGGTGTTTTTTTTCGTTTTCGAGCGATTTTGCAAAGTTAACATGTTTTCAATTTTCGTTCAATATTCCTATGCGACTGGACAACATCTATGCGTCTAGAATCCAATTTTCCTGCATATGTGGTATTTCATGTGGCTTCAAATTGGTATATCGATCATCTGAATCGGGCCGATTAGTTCAAAAGTTATGAATTTAAAAAAAAAGTCAGTTTTGGAAAAAATGGGAAAAAATCTAAAGGGGAATTCTAACTTCTTTTTTTTATGCAATGCCAAGTTAGTTTACTCATTATAAAAAAAAATCATTATATATTTACATTTATATAAAATTCTAAGGCTGAAGTATCTATCAGTGAATTTGTTTCATTGACGAATTCAATATAATTGATGAAAGTTCTCAATAATTTAATTCTCTGGTTTTCTCGTATGTTGTGTAAAATGGGAATGGTCACCCTAATGATAAAAAATACGGGTCTAATGTTTTGCGATGAAGAACAAAACTAACACTTTCCACGAAAATCTGAGAACCACTATATCGGTTTGACATGGAATGGCTGTATCTTCTTCTGTAGGAGCATTGTACCACTGTGACCATTAGTTTGATCTATTGTAGTGAAAAGTGGCTGTACATAAACATTTCCATCGCATTTCTAGGTGGATTGACACTATTTTCGTAACTCAAATAATCATTCAAGACACTAGATGTTGTTAAGTTAACTTGAAATTTTTGAGAAATTATTACTAAACACAATTCCTAATAGAAAGTAATATTCACTACTTTGACCCATTGTCATCCCATCCCATCTAAGTGGTGAGATTGGATCAACTTTCATTTAATCGTAGTTCAGTGAAAAATTAATATTCATCAACAATTCCTTGAACACTTACGAGTGTTCATCATTAGAGAACATTTCTGCGCAATCAGAATTGTGTTTACTCTAATTTACGATAGTTATTCAACAAAAAGTTCGAAAACTACTCATTTTCACCCCCATCGACGGTACATCGATTATATAGTGTAACCCTCGCGTTCTTTGATTTGCTCATTTGAATGGTCCGAAAAACCGAATAACCCAAATTGGAAGGGTTGTTTTGCAAGATATGGATTCTTTGTATGTTGCTATGATCGAATTATTAGAATGAGTGTCCATTTTCGGAATGGTCGGTTTTCAGAAAACTCGCCAAATGCATTTTCACTCAACCAATTAATGATCAATAGCCATCACGAAATGATTGCACCTCGATGTGGGACGCGGTGCCTCCTTGTTTGCGAATCTAAAAGGTTTAATTTTCATTGAACCTAAATCTATCACTGATGGGAGTACTCGAAAACGAGCGTTAGGTTAGTTTACGGAGCATTGTCGAATTTCAATTGCAACGTCCAATTGCACCACGGCAATTACATTTCCTTACATTTCCTCCTGACACAATTTCAATCCACTTCGGAGCCCGCGTTGGTAACCGCAGATGCAACGTCGTTTCCCGAAGGAGGTCCATTAGCCGTCGGAACAATAATCATTACCGTCATCATCTTCTCAAATCGCCAGTCATCAACAGCAGCCACCCCACGACCGTTGGAGGTAACCCTCAGAGCGCTGTGTGATATTATGCAATTGCGCGAAATGTCATTTATCGACGATTGCTTCTCGTTACCTTCGGTAACCCTTTACTTCGGCAAATGTATCTTTTCCAGTGCAGTCACGACTCACGATCGAACCGCGACCATAGGAAGAGGATCTTCTCTCGCCAGTTGTGGGCGCTCTCCCTCACGTTTGGGAAAAACAAACTGAAGGTCGTCCACAAGTTACGTTATGGTTCTACAGTGTTTCTTTTTGACATTTTGCAACTGGAATATAAACAACGTGCAATGGAGCAAAAATCTCCTTATTTGTGACGGTATTTTTACACTCCCTCCAAATATGCAGTTTCACGCTAGATTTTTTCGCGAACTGAGCAAAAACTGGTTAATGAAATTTAAGACCTCTCTGCGCCAGGCAAAACAAGCCCAGAAGCTGCAACAGCAACAGCTACACAGCAGCCGATATGAAGTATGTTGCAGGTTGGCTGGTATCACTGCAGCATGCTTTTGACATGGTAGATTTGCGAGCGAATACCTTTCGTTTTTTATCCACGCGAGTTCGTTAAAATCTAAATGTAGGTTAGCGAGTTGGTCATTTCGCACCCTACTTTGGAACAGCACTCACACTGGGATTGAATAATAACCGGCATTGGAGACCTGTTTTGGGTGCTAGAAGGTATCTAGTGGAAACTTTGCAGCGGTAGAATCGAGCTTGTTGTACAAAGAACACTTGAGGATCAGGATAATTGCTGTTAAAATTATGACAGATGCGAATGTAGACTATATTTTTTTCATGGAAACTAATTCTTTTCCTTGACAAATATTTCCCATAGTCCAATAATATCCATCGATTATAATGATCGCCACGATACAAAGAATATAATGTAGTCCTCTTTGATCCGCTTCGAGCGAATTAATTAAATAAGGATCGGTAAGGTTCCGAGCAAAAAATAAAACACTTTGAACATCCGTAGTCAATTATGGCTGTTTTTTTGTCCTGCGAGACACATGAATGGAAATAATCAATATTAATTAGGGGCACTGCCAATTAATGGTTCTAGAATGATTTTAGAGTTCACCAAACCCTTCCTATAAATAAAGTCTTCGTTATTGAGATAATGATCAAAAAATCACTCTGTTCCGAACGAATAGCATGTAGAATTTTATTGTGTTCAGCAATTCGCATCATTTACATCCAGAATCGCTTATGAACAATGCGAAAGATCAAGGTCACCGACGGCGAAGACACGTTTTATGCCAGTTCCACGATTAAGTTAAAACGTGCGAACCAGGAACCAGCTTGAATTTATTCCAAGTTTAGTGCATACATTCTGGACAATCATAGTTTTTTTTCTACATAATTAATTTACGGTCCTCATTACCTTGTGGATGTTCTCCGGCTCAACTGGTGAATCCGTTCGAGTGAGCAGTGCTTCGCGAGTGCATACAATAATGCACCGCCACCATGCCTTATTATATCCCTGCGTCTATATTGCTATCAATTCTGTTGGGCCTTCAGAAGACACGAGAATGGGGCAGAACACAATTTTACCACCTACTCACTCACACATAACCGAATGCGACAGTCACTTCTGAACTGGACTCAGAGCACGAGGGCGTATGGATAGAACAAAGAAAACCTGTTCCAGGATACCATCAATCAACGCCAACAGGCTCGGAAATGAGTTGTTCTATGAACAGAATATCTCAACCATTTGTCACTTTGATGTGCAACTCGGGTATTACTTGTCTTCCAAAACAGCACCGTTCTTTCACTGACCATAAAAGATCTTTACTATTCTATGTGTTACAAAAAAAGCTTTAAGATATATCTCAATGGACATCGAGAGGTGTTTACGCGGCGATCGAACAAGAGAGACTAAATGCTCTGTTGTTGATCTGTGAAGAAGGTTTAGCTCGTTTCGGCGTGTGCAGCTCGATCGAAGGTAGAGAATGAGAAGAGAGCAAACACTGTGAGTGGGAGATGATGTTTACTTTGATCACCTTCTTACCTTACCTCCTTGTGTTTGTGTTGAAATTTAGATGTTCTATGCGAGAGAAAAGTGGATGATCATTGAGACTTGCGTGTATTCGGCATGATCATGCTAGCTCCTGTATACTAGTTTGGTTTGAGATTGAGTATTTTCTTCTGGAAATAGAATTGTGTGATCAGATCTTGTACATTATTTTAATTGGTAAAGGTTTGGTGATTTGCATGTTTCGATATTTCTTGGTTTAAAGTATTTGGTATTTTTTATTGGTAAATTTCATTCTTGTCGATTCGAATCATTCACTTTTGTTGCCTTTATGTATGAAAGAGAATTTGATCAGAATACCGGTAGTTTTTGTCATACGGCATACAAAACGAAGAACAAATTGAGATACGAGTTTAATGAGTAATTAATCTCTCGTTTTGGACCTATAATTTGGCCGCTTACGCCGTGTGATTTTTTCTAAACAATTTTTTTTTGTTTCTCGTCTCTACGGGAACCAGCAACATTTGAGCACGGGATATTGGTGAGAATTCTGCTAAAATGCTTGCATTATATTATCATTATTAAGCATTTCACAATTTTTGTGAGTTTTATTTTGAAATGAAATTTGTACCAAATTCTCGAATGATCGATAAGTTTTTCATGCATTTAATGGTTTCGAATTATGGTCTTAAGTTGTTCATTAATTCAAGGATAGCCCCGCGAATGAAAATCCAGCGGTATCGAATTACTTGCTCTCGGTACCCAATCGAAAGAATGCGATTTGAAATTTTCCGTTCAAAAACCTAAATACGGTCGCCATGCGCCAAAGGTAGTCACTTCTTACAATCTTACAAGTCTCTCTGTATTTTTTTAAGATTAATTGTAAGTACAACACATGAGGATATGCAAACAATTTTGCACCAACGAAAAGTTCGCTATATGTATGTTTCAAACAACGCCTCTGGAGATACAATTTTAAATATTTTCATGAATTCTTTTAAATACAATGCAAAGCAACTGTCGACAAAATTAACCGTTGACGACATGATATGCCATGAATTATGGTTTCGCCACCATTCAATCGGAAGCGCCAACCACAGTTGAACGGTGTGACAAAAGATAACGATCGGGCGATGAAAATCGGACCGATAGCAGCACCAGCAGAGCTTCTTGGGGCGCAAAACCGCTGCCGCATTTTTTACCGGATCGTGCAAGCATTTTACTCGTTTTGTTTTCTTAATTAACTTGTACGGTTGATGTCTCACAGCGGTTTGACGGTACGCCGTTGACTGATTCCGCGTAGTTCGTTGCATTGCTGATGGCCACAATGTCAATGGCGCCTAAACACTTAACATAAGTGTGATGTACATACGCAGCGCGGTTTGAATGATGGTCGTTTTTACGTAACGAGCGCATTCCCTTGATAGTGAGCTTGACCTTCGCGCAGGGTATTTAACAAATAAATGCGAATCAAAACCATTAATGCTGCAAAAACAAGTGCAGTGGAGCGATCAGATGTTAACTTCTTGTTATCAATAATGAAGGAAGAATGAGAATACTCAATATTGAATTAATTTCTGTTTCTCGGTTAAACAATCAATTCAATTAAGTTGAATTTCCATCGGTTGTCTCTTGTCTAGGGGTACAATGCTACCTGTTGACTAAATAAACAAACAAACAAATTCGTTTCTTGAAGCCCTCTATTTTTATCTTTACAGAAACGCTAGTGTAGACAACATCCAGAAGGAAAGCACACTGCGAAGCGTAGCTACCGAAACAGACACGTTGAAAAAGCAGGTGGCGACACTGAAGCGTTCACACGATAACGCCGTTACGGAGAATAGGTAAGCGTTTTTTATGGTTTTGTATAATTTTACAGTTGAAGAATGAAGGGTGTAGTAACCCACTCTACATTGTTGTGTCGAATTGGTCCCAACAAACGGTGTCGACAACGAAACCGATATCGTGCCATTTTGCAACGATTTTGTCGACCTACCCTTCGTATTCGACAACCAATTTCGAGCCAAACCTGTGCCAATCTGGCACCGCGTCGACCGATTGCAGTACTGCTCAACCGTTTTTATGGCTGTGTGTTTTCAAAAAGTTCAATGTTAAGCAAAAAAAAAACAAAAAATTGCGTTGTTTACAAATATTTATTTATAATAAATTCATACAATTGTGCACTGTTGATATATACTATTCGCAGCGATTATACCGTCATCAGTAAACTCCCGTCAGCTACAAATTTCTTCATCGGAATCGCAGTCGGCTCAATTATTTTTATCCCTTTCGTTCCCTCTAGCAGACACACCTAACTTCGTGGGCAATCATGACTGTTGAGATGGATGAGTTTTTTTATTCTGAAATGAAATAAAGAGAACAAAATTCATATCATAAGTAAAAATTAAAACCAGTCATACTTACGGGTATTCAAATTGGTTACGTTCGTGTTGAAGTTGTTGTTGGTGATTATGGTGAGATGAGCGCTTTGGTCTGATCCCAAAAACAATACTTTACCGAAGCTGCAAACTCCGTTTTCATTCCATTCAGATCACCGCTATTCTTTCATTTTCATTTATACATTTTTGCTGTTGCTGCTGCTTTCCTTCCTTTCACGCGATATATCAACAAAGACTAGCTGCGTTCACCACAAATTCGCCTGTATTTTGTCTTCGTGTTGTTGAATTTGTTACTGAAATTAATCAAGGAAACATCATTTATATTTTATTATTAAATATCAAAATTATCCTTACTTACAAAATTTAGTTCTCGAGTCATTCTCTGTTATGTTTTGAATGACAATTTAGAGAGAAAGAGAAAAAGCAATCTCTACAGTGATGCCGTTTCGCTCAGTACCAAAAAATTGCATACAATTATAGTTCAACTATAGTCAGTGCTGCCTGCGGGGGGTAAAGCGGAGGTAGATTCCAGCACTTTTGTAGCATGTTACTTCGTTTCGGTCGACATCGGGCCAATGACTACTCGATTATGTTTGGAACTGGGAAGCTACGAACACCATAAAAAGTATGTATGTGATTTTAGCTATTTTGTTTCAACGAGAATAAAAAATTACTATGATTAATCTGATATCACAACTTTATTAGGTAGGGAGAGGGTGGTACAGACTAGGATTGGGCGATCTTTATAAAAAGATCGATCTTGTCGAATCGATTTTCTAAACGGCATAGGGATCGATCCATTGATTTGATCGGTATCAAAGAATCAATCTTCGAAAAATCATTCTTTTCCTTTTTCCATTTATCTGTTTATTCTATAGGAGCGTCGTCTATTATTTAAATAGGGAATACAAATTTCATATTTCTATTCAAACATAAAAAGCATTTAGCTTTGACCCTTAGCAAAGTCCAGCAAAAAAAATTTTTTTTCAAGGGTCAGAGAGTCGTTTTATTTAATAAATAATGAATTGAAGAAGTATTATTAGAAATTCAACAACTGGTATTTGGCCAGAACTCAACTGACAACGATCCCATAAAAGCCAATCGTGCTCAACGTCTGTCATTTAGCCGAAGTCGATTCTTCATTTTGGCGCCAGTTCTAAAAAACAACCTGTGGCCTGGAGCAGAGGTCAACATCTAGTTGAGCTGCCGCTAGTTCTGTCTCTGTCAGCATTTGTACGGAATTTAATCGTAGAGGAAACGATCCAAATGTTGACATTATATTGAAAATTGTTAGGTTAGGTTAGGTCTTTGGTGAGATTAAAATCGATGTGTACGGAAAATAAAATCTACAAAAAGTTTTTCTAAGACCGAAAAAATCGAAAGGAAAAAAATCTTTTTTTTTATTTTCTCGAGTACAAAAGATCGATCCAAAAAATCGAAAATCGAAATGAAAAAAAAAAACGATTTTCTAAAAATTGATCCGAGATCGTCCAATCCTAGTACAGACGAATGTTGATTTTTTTCTTGAATTGATTGAACAAAAAAGCTTGACTAAAATCACCTAGAAGGGCTTTATAATTCTTTTTCATGTCTAAGATAGCTTCCGGTATCCGGAATGATAGATTCGGATTATTTTTTAAAAACCAGTCGGTTTTTTCCACCAGTTCGAAAGCCATTTTTCTGATTTCCGTCACGGACTTCCCATAGATTCTTCTTTCTAGGTCGAGGAGGTGTTCGATACTTACAACAGTTCTGTCACTTTATTTGAGTTTTCTTGTTCCTGCTGCTGACTGAAAGCTGTCGGAAGTGGTCCTAGGTGTGGAAAAAATTTGAGGTGTCTTATGAGTGTTGTTCTTGGAATGTTGGAATTTAACGCAGCTGTGTTCACGGGGCACGGGGCTTCCTTAACAGCTTATTTCATCGGCCGGTTCGTCCATGACTACCAGTTGATCCTGCAAACATAGTTAGTGAGCAACTGTTGAAAAAAGGAGGGGATAATCAAATTGTTTTCAGAACAACAACATTCGTCCTTGCTCATTAGATAGAGAATTGAATCATTCATCTTTTTGCATAATTCATTTTTTTCTTGATCGTGACGAAGAAAAGTTATATACTGAAACGTGTGCATGGGTCAATATAGGAAAATATACATTTTGAAAATCAAAAAAAGTTGTTCGAATAGAGTTATCGAAGTTATCCGATAGAGAAATATTTTACCTATCTTCCTGCCATAATTTCATTAATCGGTAAAGGGTCTGAGAAAAGTTATAGGCCAAATTGCATGGGAGAAAAAAATTATTTTAAAGAGAATTGAAAAAAAGTTATTTGAAAGGAACGAAAACACATTCTCGAGATAGTACTCATTCGATATAACATATTTTTATTTATCTTTACCCAAATTTTCATTCGTCGGAAAAGGGTCTAAGAAAAGTTATAGGCCAAAACCTGTACAACTTGTATGGGTAAAATAAATTAATTTAAAGAAAATTTAAAAAAGTTATTTGAAAGGATTTGAAAAAAAAATGAAAGTGCATCTTACTATGATATATCGAGAAATATAATCAAAAAATAAATTCCTAAAAAATTGAAGTAAAAAGTAAAAAAATCTTGAAATATTGATTTTTTTTAGGATTTAGAGATTAAGTACTACTATAACTCGTATTTAGAAGAGTTCCTAGGCATTTTATAGATATGTGTGATTTTTTGAAGATAATAATAAGATAATTCTCCTATATGGTTCACTATTTTTTCTTTTTTTCCCCATTCTCAATAGGATTAGAAATGAAAATTTGAGAAAATACTATATATATGTATATCTATTATGGTGTACCGCGACAAATCATAACAAAATTCTATCCCGCGAGTAAAACAATCCTGGGTGTATAGAATTTATTAGAGTTTTCAAAACTGTTTTTCGATGATTATTTATTGAACTATTTATTATCAAATATGGATTGGAAATTTTTCGTTCATACAATATCTCAGTACTGAATGGAATTTCTACAACCACGCTATAGAAATCAAATGAAAGATAGTTGATAACGTTAATTGGATTTGCTATCTTTAAAAAAACAGAAAGAAATTGATTTCTCATTTCTTCCCGATATTTTTGTCCACATACATCGAAATAAAAATTTCTCTGCTCAAGCAATTATCGATAAAAATTAAACAAATCTATCAATGAAAACAAGTGGAATGAAAATCAACATAAACATGCTATGAACTTCATTTTGCGTTGCATCTTCATTTTCGTCTTGATATCTGAATCCTCAGAATTGAACATTATTTCGTGCTAGTAATTATTTTCACAATTTCGTCAACGTTATTTTCAATTGAAAAAACTTTTCACTGCAGAACAAATGCGTACTATTTTTTTTCGCAAATCTTTCCAATGTGTAAACCTTTTTTAAATTTTCTTATTTTTCTGGAATATTCACCTGTCGTGCACGAATTACGTAACATGAGAAGGGGAAGATGAGGCGGTTAGAACTTGCGTTACATACTGTGTTCGAAACACGAACTTCGTTACGTAAGAGAGGGAGAGGTGTCCACAATCCTAATCCGAAAGCTAAACGTTTTTTGTACTCCACATCTTTATTCTATAATTCTAAGTTGGGTGGAGACGAACACTTGAAATACTATTGCTGCAACCCTATTTTTAATGAATGTTTCAAAAAATAAAAAATGTAAAAAATCTTTTCTTTCTTCAATATATTGAAGAAATATTTGACCTTAAATCAATTGTTCTTCGTTTCATTACTCGAATGCAATTTGACTTCCGCTCCCGCACAGTTTATATTCAATGTTTGTTATCATTCGCAGCCGTCTGGCGAATGGGCTGAGTGATGCCACCTCGGAGCTAACACTAACGAAGCGAAAGCTTGCCGACTGCCAGCAGGAGGTGGAAAGGATGAAGTCACAATTACGCGAATATGTTCAGGAGATTCAGCGTGCGGAGGAGTTGTTGTGCACTAAGGTAATTAGGTTTAGCATAGCGACGACTTGATTCGGAATGCAGAAGAAAATACGAGACGGCTGGAATGACGATTGCAGTGTTTATCTATTAAACGTAGACTGCTTCAAAGATATACGTTCGCGAACAGATTAGCTTGTTTATTTCAATTAGTAGATTTGTATTGTGAGAACAAATTAAGACAATGTTGATTGCGAATCAGAGTCAATTTCTGTTCGTTTCGTTTTTTTTTCTCAGGAACGGGAGCGTGAGTCGATGTTGGAGCACTACAAATCCCTCTCTGAAGGGGTTAACATGCTGGAAATCAGCAATCACACCTTGGAAGCTGAGAGTGCAGAAGCAAAGTAAGTATTACATTCTATTAATAGTCAATCTACGTTATGTTGCTTTTTCCACCATCATTTGACATCACACAATACTATACACAAATACAACCGACCAAGATCATACCTTCTATCATTTTATTTCCTTCGAGGAAGCTTCAGGTTGATGCACTTCCGCTCATCTATTCGCACTCTAGTATCATAAATTAGAAAATAACTGGAATTAACTTTTTGCCCCCCGGTTAGTGATATCCTTGCTCTCGTGTTCTCTTTTTTTCTGTCTATCTCTCTCTTGCCCGATTCCATTTGTAATCCGTTCCCCGTCTAACGTATGGGAATGGGTTGGGTCCGTGTGTGCGGTGAACCACACTTATAACACACGGTCGCCTCTCGTGTTCGTAGGTATAAATATGGCTATAGGAGATAATTAGTTTTTCCAACGTTTATTGTTTTATTGCCAATTTATTTTTATACTTATATCCTTCTCTCGTATCAATTTCTCACTCACTTACCGTGCGCTCTGGTCCTTCGCTGCATCGTTCGGGAATGGAACAAAAATTTCCTCTGGGAATCCCATTCTCGCGCATCGTGCAACGTGCAGAAAATTGCTCCAGGAAGCAGAGGGCCGCATTAACGGACTCCAGCAGCAGGTCGGATTGCGCGAAACAGAGATTAAGACGCACGAGCAGCAGATTAATGAGCTGTCGACGAACATTGTTTCGCTCGAGTCTGAGGTTCAATGTCTCAGGGAGGAGAAGCACAATCTTCGTGAAGATTTGGAAGCCACCAAGGATTTATGTAATAAATTAGACATGCAAAAGGATAAGCTAAACGATGAGCTGAATGAGCATTCGAATATTCGCCAACAGCTGAACAGAGAGAATGACACGCTGAAGCGACAGTTATCGTTGATGAAAACCGGTGACAAGGCAGCGATTGACGGGTTGCAGGAACTGCTGGCCGCAAGTCGCTCGGAGGTCGAACAACAGAGAATTGTTTCGAATCAGTTGAACCAGGAGGTAGCTTCGTTGAAGCAGCAGATGGATGATTTGAGTAGAAAGTTGATAGAAGAGCAAGGCAATGCTGCTCGATGCGAGGCACTGGCGAACGAATACAGTGTTCAGATACAAGAGTTGAGACGAAT
Source organism: Toxorhynchites rutilus septentrionalis (assembly GCF_029784135.1). Classification (NCBI taxonomy): domain Eukaryota; kingdom Metazoa; phylum Arthropoda; class Insecta; order Diptera; family Culicidae; genus Toxorhynchites; species Toxorhynchites rutilus. Next base: position 11,414,144 of record NC_073745.1, on the reverse strand, counting down.
GGTTACAGACGATCGATTCGCACAGCTACAATCCAGAGAGGAAGATGATTATAATAGGTATTCTACTTTTTAGTTATTTTCAAGACAATCTTTACTGCCATTTTAAAGTGTTATAGAAAATTACTGTTGATATAATAAACTCGTAAATAATTGTATACCGATAGAATTCAAAGCTATTTGAAAACTGCATCAAAAGCATTGAAGTCTGAAAGTTCGGCTCAGCTGGAAAGTGTCACAAGCGGAATGACTATTTCAAGTACTTTATCATCCGAAATTCCTCTCCTACCTTCGATTATAGAAAAAACTGGGAATATAATTTCAAAGCAAAGTGAATCGAAGCTTAATACATCCCAAATTGATGTTGGTTTGAAACATCAACGAAAAACTTTAACCAACAATCGCGAAACGCTATCTGTTCCCGAGAACGCTAGGATACATAGCCCAAGTAGTGATTATGAGTCGAACAATATCAGCCTACCAGTGAAATCACAAAAAGCAGTAACAAATGTATCAGCAATTCCACCTACGGTTGAGTCCAAACTGTCGAATGAAAACATTCAAAATGCTCTATCTGAGAAGAAAACATTTCGTGATCAACAGCTACAATCCCGGGAGAACCATGATCATAATAGGTATTTAACTTCACTGCCATTTCAAAGGATTATAGAAAACTCATAAATAATTGTGTACCGCTAGAATTGAAAAATATTTGAAGTCTGCGTCCAATGCATTGAAGTCTGAAAGTTCGGCTCAGTTGGAAAGTGTCACAAGTGGAATAATCATTTCAAGCATTTTATCACCCGAAAGTCCTCTTTTATCTCCGATACTAGAAAACACTGGGAGTAGTGTCTCAAAGCGGGGTGAATCAAATTGTAAATCATCCCAAAGTGATGTTGGTTTGAGACATCATCGAAAAACTTTAACCAACAATCGCAAAACATTATCAGTTCCCGAGCATGCTGGGATACATAGCCCGAGTAGTCGACCGATGGAATCCCAGAAAGAAGTGCTAAAGGTATCAGCAATTCCATCTGCGATTGTGCCCACACATCCGAGTGATGAGGACCAAAGTGTTCCTTCTGAGAAGAAATCATTTCGTGACCAAGACACACAATCTAAGGAAGGTATACGATTTTGACTAACTATCAGGAAATACGGATCAATATGCATCATCTTGCATTATAATTTCCCTTGTTCGTGTTATAAAGCCTTTAAGTGTGATTATACGTATATTTTTATGGTCATGATATTTTCAGATGCACCTATTGGTTGGAAAGTTATTCCTTACAGAAAGTCACACAAAACAAACATTAGGAATACATCTGAAGAAAGTAAGGGCTTTTCTTAAATGAACTGTTGAATTCAACATGTTTACCTTTTTGTTGATTAAAATTTTATTTTGCAGAGAACAAATCTAGGAGGGGTAAACAAAATGTCTATGCCGATTCGAAAACGAGTGAAGATTACGAAGGTAGATAGACGTCCGTGACCATGCCCCATGCATTTGTTTGTGAATCTCATTTTATATTTTAAAGAAAATCCAAAACATCGACGATGTCTTCCAAATCCTTTAAATCGTACGTCTACCGACCCAACAGATCTTGTACCTCTAAAAAGAGAACATTCTGGGAAAATCCATAACAGCAAGAACCCAAAACTTTATACGACGACTGGAACAAACGATAGGAACCGAATTGTTCAAAGTAAGTGGTTTTTTGGGAAATAACTGTTGAATTTTGTTATTCAAATATAATTTAACATTACTTTCCGCAGAAAAACAAGCCGAGAACGGTTATACCGATTTGAAAATGAGTAATGATAACGAAGATAGATGTCAGTAATCATATTTTTTTTTTATTTGTATGCCATTCTTCTTTTCATATTCCAAAGAGAATCCAAAACGATATGAACGATCCCCTCCAAAAATATCAAACTTTCCATCTCCTAACCAACCAAATCCTATGAGTTTGGACATAGAACGTACTGAGAAATTTGGCGAGGACAAAGGAACGGTTGAAACACAAAATAGGAATACAACTGTTGAAGGTAAGCGCTTCTTGTGAATCAAGTATTAACATTGGTTCTACCCCAGTGTATGCATACTAAAGGGTGTCAACTAAAATTTTGGATTTTCTTTCTCAATCTTAAAAAAAAAAGACAAACATATTTGAAGAAGATCTGATTTATTGACATTAAAGATACATTGTCCATTGTTGAAAAAAGTAGAAGGCATTGGCTGAGCCTAGGGGCATAGACGGAGGTTTGACGTAGGACTGTGATTGTTCAGACCAGTTGTTTTTTTAATGTAATTCTTTTAATTGTTCAGAAGTCTGTTAGTTTAAAGAACGATCGCTGTATGTGTGACACTTGATAGAACGAATTATTGCACATAATTGCATGATACATGATTTACCTTCGCATCCGCTCGCAAAACATACCTCTTCTATTCGATAAATTGCTCACTTGTTTTATTATTTCCACTGTTAATGTCTCAGGCGAAAAAGATGCTGGATAAATTTGCCGTCTAATGGTATATATTATAACATATATCGTGAGAATGATTCTGCGTAGTATGCATTTGAAAACTCTTAACAGACGTTACATTTTTCGTAGTTGACCCCTAGGGTGCCAATGAATGTATGGGAAAAAATCGACTCTAAAATTTCTAAAAGTTACCCTATACAAAATGTCCACCTCGAAAAAACACCTATGCCAAATTTCAGCTCAATCGGACTTAAGGAAGATCGGCGCAAAGCGGTCAAAGTTTGAGTTTTTTGAAAATCAAAAATCACCCAAGGGGGAAGTAAAGGAAATCGGGGTTTCCAAAAAAAAATTTTTGATGCCAGATGTCTTAAAATGGCATGAAACGAGATCTAGTGTCTTCCCGAAATTTTTTTCTTGTCAAAAATTCTTGGCACTCTTTTTGAAATTTGAGTGTCGATTTTTTTCCATACATTCATTGGCACCCTAGGGGTCACTCTACGAAAAATGTCCCAGAGTGCCGATTTTTAACAAAAACAATATTTCGAGATGACACTAGATCTCGACGTTTCATGCAATTTTAAAACATTTGACATTAATTTTTTTTTTCAAAAAACTCGATTTCCTTTAGTCCTTTAGTCCTTGGGTAGTTTTTTGATTTTCAAAAAACTCAAACTTTGACCGCTTTGCGTCACTCTTCCTTAAGTCCGATTGAGCTGATATTTTGCATAGGGTGTTTTTTCGTGGTGGTTTACATTTTTTATGGCGTAACTTTTTGAAATTCGAGATGACCATTTTCATTGGCACCCTAGTGACCCCCTGTATAGGAATCAAAAACATCGTTTGACATCGGGACAGGAGCGTTGTACGCCTTCATGTCAACTTTAGGAATGCATCTCTTGATTCTTCCAACCTCCTGTTTGCAATTCGTGACTCTCCAGTTATTTTTGTGCACCGAGGAGCTCAAAACTCAGAAGAAATCTTCGATTGGGCGGCACTGAGGCAAATTTGTTTGTTGTTTTTTGCGTAATGTTATGACGCTTTATCCGCCCAAAACACATATTGTTCATCTGCATGAGTATGTTTCATCTTTTCGTTGAAACGGGATCAAAATTTTCTTCAAACACTCGTTCTGGTACACATCTTGATTGATAGGCAACCGGAGGGCTTGAACCATGGCCTAGAAATACCTCTCTCGGAAATGGCAATGTACATCATCACTTTCTGTTCAAATGTTCAAACTTGTATTTTATGTACGGAGATGCAGTAGAGCTATCAATGGAATAGTATTATTGAGATTACAGCGATTTCATCTGTTTCTCAGCGTATCCCGGGGCTCTTGTCTTCTTTCGTCTCTTTATTCTAACTTTTTTGATGTTTTGCAGATGTACTGGTGAGAATAGTTCAATCCCATTGGCTCAGTGAATCCTTGATGTTGAAGGTATGGCGGTATAATAAGGTGGAGCGTTAAGTCAGAATTGCTCTTCAGCCATTACTTGAGTTTGGATTGACAGCGGCCTAATGTTTTTACAAACAAACGGATAAAGTTTTTCGAGGAAGAGGACAATAAATGGGCAATGGGGATAGCATACCACTGTGTGTTTGTTGCGCATAAACGGCGTTTTACGCTGTTGGCATCATCGTTGTGATTCAATGACTGCTGCAAGTTATTGTTTCCATTGCTTTTACGGGACGTGAGGGATGTTGCCGTTGCTGCTGGGATTAGCAATCCAGTGATTGTGGAAGTTTTACTGGTGGGTATATGGAAGAGCCGGCGGACTAGTGCCGTACTGCTTTAAGTTCCTTTAAGTTCGCTTTGGTTAGTCGTTGGCGACCCATTACGATTGAGTGAGCTCAGCGGTACGCTATTCACCAGTGGGTATTCAGGCATGTCTTTCCCGGCGACTGCTGCTTCAGCTGGAGATTAAACTGATCGTACAGGTTGTGGGACACTAAGCTGGTTCGGTTGATACCGGTTCTCAGCATAGATAACTGTTGGTGTGGTGTGAAAACGCTCTGTAGCATAAAAATTAGACCTGGTTTGTTTGTAAACAAAAATAGTCGCTGTCGTTTTTCTTCCCCTCTCGCATCTTCTATGCCTCATCCTCATACTGTTGAAAACGAACCACCTGTCAATTCCAGCTTCTCGAGGTTGAAGGCACGAAAAAGAGAAAAGAGTCCTTTTGCGTCATCAATTTGTTTGGTCTTCCACTACCTTGCTTGCGAATAGTTATTAAGGATCTTAGGTTATGTTAAAAAGTCGAAGCCGCAACATTTTCCCTTTTCAAATTTTGAATCGTAAACTTTGTGTAGCTTGATACTGCCGCTGGGAATCACCCATTGCGCCCGGAGCACGAATGTACGTCTTACTTGGCTGGCTGTTTGACTCTCTCTCTCTCTCTCTCTCTCTCTCTCTCTGACGTGAGCTGCGATTGTGATAGTTGATCGAGTTCAAGCCATATAATAAAGGGTGGTATATGAGACGGCACGTCTTGCCTCACACACACTTTTACCGAGATTTCTATGCAATTCTAACATTTTCATTTCTCTCTGAGCTAGTTTGTTGTTCAGCATAGGGGGCTTAATAAAAATTCCAAAATTTTAGTTGCCACCCGTTATAACTGCTCAAACATAGTGACATTATTTTTTTCATAAAACAAGTATCTATATTGTACAGGAAAACAATCCGCGAAGGGAAAATACAGTGTTTACGTCTATTCGAAAACGATAGACGATCTCAAAGGTGGATGTCAGCAACCCTGTCGTATGCATCTGTTCAATAACTAGATTTTTTATATTTCATAGAGAATCCCAAACATAGAGTGTCAGATCCCATAATTTCAAATCGACAATCTGATCACCGGTCTGACCATGTGCCCTTGGGAGTGGAATCTCTTGGAAAATCTTATAACGAAGTGAATTCATCAAATCATATGCAATCATCAAAAGGTTTAAACGCGATTATATTCTTGGTACATATATAAATAATACAAATTTCACTAGGCCATTCTAAATCACATTCTTCAAACGTGGACTCGAAAAAGGAAGCTACCGCCATGAGGGTCGATAAAAGAGGTAAATTGAATAGATATTTTCTCAATTTCAGCGTTCTTAAGACATTGGTTACATTTCTGTGATTTCATCGAAATATCCACCTACTATCTCTAACATAAAATTATAGAGGGTGTTCGAAATACGATCGCATTGTGGTCGTAGGACTATAAATGTTCATTCAATTCGCTTACTGATGTTACTGATGTTACTGTTGTTACTGATGTTCGGATATCCACGAATGCAAATGAAGCATGATCCGAACCCCGAAATTGTCCGTTGCACAGATAAAAAAATTATAGGAGGTTGTGTCCAAGATACGATCGCATTGTTGACGTAGAACTACGCTGTTATTTTATTTAAATCGCTTGTTTATACCTTCGGATATTATTCTATAATGCTGTGAAATTTTCGAAACAACTGCTTAGTAGAATAATCTCTGAAATAGTTTTTGACGTAGAACTACGTCTTTCATTAAGGGTGTCAAATCAGAAAACAGGTCACGTTTTTATAAAATAAAGTTAACGTTGATAACTATTTTTGCCGCGAACGGATTTGGGCGATTTACATACTAAACGAATCGGAAATTCCGTAAGATTAGTTTAATATGCCATACATTAGAATCCCCTGGTTAGTAAATGGTTAAAATTCATGAAAACTTTAAGTGTTTCTATTTTCCCATACATTTGTTCTGTCCATTTGAGTGCTTTCCCGAACACAGCTATCAATAACGAGCAACTTATCGACTACCAACGGAGGGGAAATCGTAGGATTTAAAGTCTCCGTGAACAAAGGAAAAGAAGAAGAATGAAGGGGAATACTTGCCTAGAGTATAAACAGTAGATCTCGCTGGGGCAAATTTTCATTCGGCATCGGACTGTTGAGTAATCCAGTTCACTTTGCTTTCGCTGCGCTTCGATCTAAGATTGGACCCCACCAGTGGTAATCCAACTTGGAAATCGTCGTTTGATTTTTCTGTTCGTTTTTCGCGTTATTCGTATCGTGTGTTCTTCTTTCCGCGTCATAAATTGGACGCTTCGCGTAGTGCGCGATGAGCAAGAAGAAGAGGAAGGCAGGCTCGAGCCCTGCATAAAACGAACGCATTGCCAGGGGCAATAAAATTACGAGGTAAGCGTCATCTAATGATGCACGCGGTGTTGGTGCGCTCGCACTGAACCGAGCCTTCGCGAATGTGACACCGCACCGAACAACAGCGAAGTAGGCGATTTCGGCGCGTCGGTCGAAAATGTAAACGCCCAGGCATCAACCAAAATCAAGCTCCCCCCGCTGGTGGTGAAGGCGGTCGCTCTTGACAAACTCATCAGCAAATTCGCATCGATGGGTGTTACAGCATAGTACAAGCTGTGTGGCATAATTCAGTCTTTTTCCAAGCAGTTAACATTGTTTATTTTCCGTCTTCATACAGGCTTCGTTGGTGCCTTTGATAATACATCAATGCATTAAACTAACGTTATGGCGAAGCAGGCGTTAAGGTTGTGCACCAAAAAATTATTTAGGATTACCAAGCATCTTGAATGTCTTACTGGAATGTTATAAGTTATTTGGGTTCGCGTGCCAGTCGCAAAACTGCCTTCAACTAGGATTGCATTTGCGCTCGCTAATCGTGATCATAATGAAGCAAAGCTACTCTTTTCGAGGTTGTTGAGATGAACAGAAAGAGATTATTTCGTTTATTTAGTCACCATGAAAGTAAATGTCGTTCTGGAATATTGTATGTGATTTGGTTTCGCTCGCCAGTAGTAAAACATTCTCCACTAAGAATGGCAGATGCGCTTATCTTGAGCATGAGAAAGTAATGCATCTTTTTTCGAGGCCAGTAATATTAACTGAAGCGTTTCTTTTGAGAATAGCGCAAAATGATGAGAAATGTTTATATTGCTAGTAGTTTCAAGCCACCAATGTATGGCTCTGTATGCATGCTATGGTGAACGCTTGTTTGGCGCTTGGTTTACGCTTAGTTTGTACGAACGATATCTAGAGGTGCGATTCCTTTGAGGCAATACTAAATAACATGTAGCATGATATTTGATACTTGCAAGTGTTGTCATTGTTGTTGTTTACATGCGGTGCCAAAGATATATTGATGTAGTTATGAGATATGGAATAATGGTGCTGCTGCAACATGTATATAATCGACTGTTGCCGAGTCTATGTCAATTTCGAAAAAGGCCACCGGAATAGCCTTCGAGGTAAATTTTCAATGCATTGACATGAAATAAATTGCGACATACGATTGTTTTGCGAGGGCAAGAATGAATCATCAATCAATTATCGTCAACTGATTCTACAATGAAAAAATTATTTCAGACATTATTCTACTAAGCAGTTGTTTCTAAAATTTCACAGCATTATAGAATAATATCCGAAGGTATAAACATGCGACTTGTATAAAATAACAGCGTAGTTCTACGTCAACAATGCGGTCGTATCTTGGACACAACCTCCTATAATTTTTTCATTGTAGAATCAGTTGACGATAATTGATTGATGATTCATTCTTGTTCTCGTAAAACAAAACACTAGCTGATCGTATGTCGTATGCAATTTATTCCAGTGGCTGTTTTCGCAATTGACATAGATTCGGCAACAGTCGATTATATACATGTTGCACCAGCACCATTATTCCACATCTCATAACTACATCAATATATTTTTGGCACCGCATGGAAAGAACAATGACAACACTTGCTAGTATCAAATATCATGCTACATGTTATTTAGAATTGCCTCAGTGGAATCGCACCTCTAGGCATCGTTCGTATAACGTAAACCAAGCGTCAAACAAGCGTTTGCCATAGCATGCATACGGAGCCATACATTGGTGGCTTGAAACAACTAGGAATATAAACACGTCTTATCATGTTGCGCTATTCTAAAAAAATGCTTCTGTTAATATTGCTGGCCTCAAAAAAAGTTGCATTACTTTCTCATGCTCTGCATGAGAAGCGCAGCTGTAACCCTTAGCGGAGGAATTTTTGCTACTAGCAAACGAAACCTAATCACATACAAAATTCCAGAACGAAATTTACTTTGTTGGTGACTAATCAAGCGAAATAAACTCTTTTTGTTAATATCAACAACCTCTAAAACAGTAGCAATGTTTCATTATGATCAATATTAGCGCAAATGGAATCCTAGTTGAAGGCAGTTTTGCGACTGGCACGCGAACCTAAATAACTTATAACATTTCAGTAAGACATTCAAGATGCTTGGTATTCCCCAAATATTTTTTTGGAGCATAACCTTAACGCCTGCTTCGCCATAACGTCAGTTTAATGCCTTGATGCATTCTCAAAGGAACCAAGGAAGCCCTTATGAAACAGCCCTTATGATTATGATGAAAAAGAAACAATGTTAACTGCTTGGAAAAAGACTGAATTATGCCACACAGCTTGTACTATGCTGTAACACCCATCGATGCAAATTCGCTGATGAGTTTGTCAAGAGCGACCGCCTTCACCCCCAGCGGGGGGAGCTTGATTTTGGTTGATGCCTGGATAACGGCGTTTACATTTTCGACCGACGCGCTGAAATCGTCTACTTCGCTGTTGTTCGATGCGGTGTCACACTCGCCAAGGCACGGTTCAGCGCGAGCGCTTTTCACTGCACCAACATCGCGTGCATCATTAGATGACGCTTGCCTCGAAATTTCATTGCCCCTGGCATTGCGTTCGTTTTTTGCAGGGCTCGAGCCTGCCTTCCTCTTCTTCTTGCTCATCGCGCACTACGCGAAGCGTCCAATTTATGACGCGGAAAGAAGAACACACGATACGAATAACGCGAAAAACGAACAGAAAAATCAAACGACGATTTCCAAGTTGGATTACCACTGGTGGGGTCCAATCTTAGATCGAAGCGCAGCGAAAGCAAAGTGAACTGGATTACTCAACAGTCCGATGCCGAATGAAAGTTTGCCCCAGCGAGATCCACTGTTTATACTCTAGGCAAGTATTCCCCTTCATTCTTCTTCTTTTCCTTTGTTCACGGAGACTTTAAATCCTACGATTTCCCCTCCGTTGGTAGTCGATAAGTTGCTCGTTATTGATAGCTGTGTTCGGGAAAGCACTCAAATGGACAGAACAAATGTATGGGAAAATAGAAACACTTAAAGTTTTCATGAATTTTAACCATTTACTAACCAGGGGATTCTAATGTATGGCATATTAAACAAATCTTACGGAATTTCCGATTCGTTTAGTATGTAAATCGCCCAAATCCGTTCGCGGCAAAAATAGTTATTAACGTTAACTTTATAAAAACGTGACCTGTTTTCTGATTTGACACCCTTAATGAAAGACGTAGTTCTACGTCAAAAACTATTTCAGAGATTATTCTACTAAGCAGTTGTTTCGAAAATTTCACAGCATTATAGAATAATATCCGAAGGTATAAACAAGCGAATTAAATAAAATAGCAGCGTAGTTCTACGTCAACAATGCGATCGTATCTTGGACACAACCTCCTATAATTTTTTAATGCAACTTTATTTTCTAGGGTTTTTGTGTTTTTGCCAAGCACTACATCAAGTCTTGAATTGTCAGGGTAAATGACAAAAACTAGTCCAGCGGTTGACACTTCTTTGAAAAATTACGATTTTTGTGCCAGTCTAACTTAGAAAGTCTCAGTCGATTTTTATATAATTTCGAAAAAAATATTTTTTCATTCTATATTTCCACCGAGCATCTCTGTAATTGTCTAGATCAGAGAATCTCAAACTATTTTAGGCAAGAGTCCCCTTTTTCCAGAATGAAGTGATACCATCGTCCCCTATAAGCAAATTTATTTAATTTTTTTTCTTTATCTTATTCGTACAAGTTACTTCCCAATTCAAAAACTTTGCGGTTGTGCAAGTGCGATATTTTAAAGGTTAGCTCATTGGCTTCAATTTGATATATCGAACATCTAAATCGGTTCAGTGGTTCGAAAGTTATGAATTTAAAAAAAGTCATTTTTGGGAAAAAGCGGAAAAAAATTTCGAACAACCCTAAAATGAAAATGGGCACCCTAATAAAAATGAAAATAAAAAAATACGGGTCTAATGTTTTGCGATAAAGAACGAAATTACCACTTTTGCCGAAAATCTGAGAACCACTATATCGGTTTAGCATGGAATGGATGATATGAGATATCGATCACCTCAGCCAATGGATTTTTTTTCACCTAACGTCTTGTCATAATGTCTTGAAGAAATATCCGCACGAAGGTATTGTTCTACTTCCGTCTATAAATTGCAGGTAAACAATTAATATAGCAAAAAAAAAAAATTAAATTCTAACGACTCGCAGATGAGTGTCATGGCAAATCCATCGAATGGAATTCGAATTTGCAACAATTTTAGAATTGAAACTATTATTTTGGAAGTGCATACAAAAAATAGAAAACAAATTCTTTTCCCAATATTGTAGATCCAGCATCATTCAAACAGATCAATTCGAAAAATGGTGAAATCAGAAGCGAAGTAAAGCCAACACCGGTTTTGAACAAAAGTATGTCTTTTAATGGTTTATATTCTAACTGAAATAATTGTTTATTGCATTAGCGCTTTCAAAAATGTGTACTGGGTCGTATGATAAAAGACGTAGAAACGAAACCACAATACTGAAAAATGTTGAGAAAGGTTTGCTAGACAATAAAACTTATTCATATGACCATGACGATAATTTCGGTACATTTTTTTGCCATTCTCAGAAGCGATATCTCAACCAAATGTTGACCATGCAGGGAAGAATTCCACTGTGTCAACGCCAGCCGATTCTCTGGAAAACTACACGCCGAGTGGCAGATTGATTGATTCGGTGTTACGTGGGCGCAGTAGTATCTCTTTGGAGCGTCGAATAATACATTCTGTAACCAACGCAACAGATAAGAACGATGTGCAATCTTTGGAAATCACTCCCGTATTTTTTAGAGGTACATCGTTCCAAAGTTGTCACAATTTTTTTTCTCTAAATTGATCGTACCTCTCCGCAGGTCGTCCATTATCATCATCTGAATCGGTAGATTTAGACTCCGGTGAAGAAATATCGAATTCAACCCGAGTCAACTTCGGTGACTCAGGATATGAGAAGTTCAAAAGAACCCTTCGTAGAGGAGTGCGTTCTTCGGCGAATACGTTTCAGAACGTTAGTGCTATAGAAGTAAACTCCATATCAGTTCCTCCACTTCCGGAATCTATTGGAGTTATTTCATCGAATGATGCCGCGAGCAGTGTTGAGAACAAAAAAGGTGAGTCTAAGTTCTTCACATATCGATTCTTTCTCCTATATCATTAACAGCTGAGAATGAGAAAAAAACATGCGCTACAATTGGGTCAATTATACGATACGTTTTTTTTCTTCAACGCTCGTGGCTTTGCAACACAAAGCCTCAACTACTAGTTTCCCATTAACATTAAACTTCAACCTATATCCGATCACAGTTGCGGTTAGCGAGAATGTCGTGCAAGCTGTCGTGAAGCAGCCGGAACAAACGAGTAACCGGGCCGACAGCGATAAAATGGATGGAAAGAGTTCAACAGTCGTCATTTATAAAAATTCACTGGGCGAAAAGTTAATTTTGGCGAGCGACCAGAGGGAGGACAGTGATTACGATTACATGACTGCATGGGACACCAGTGACATAATGGTTATCGACGATTTGCGTCAATTTAAAACACCAATTAGGACATCGAAAGCGAGAAATGGAAACCTATCCTCTCCGTTAGTGATTGAAAGAGACGGTGGTGGTGGCAGTGGGATCTCTGCCACTACGACCGCCAGCAGTAATTGCGAGCAAAGGAAGTGGGGAGAGATCCTACAGCATCACCGAAGCAGGCGGCAGCAAAACGCAAAGCATCCTTTGCCCCTATCGGGAACAACTAACGACGGGATAACGACGATAAATTGTAAGTTAAATGATTGCGAGAGCGAAAGCGTGCAAAAGATGCTAATATCTTGTGCACAGCTACCTACTTGACTGCATAATTTCGCAAAGTTTCAGTTTTCGCCGGATCTATGCAGCGTCCTTGATTCCAATTCAGGTAGCATGCACGTGCGTTGATGTAATTTAATGAATTTCAGATGGAATACTTGAAGCGAGAGGACGAAGAAGGAATGCTAGTGCTAGTAAGTCAGTTGAAGCGAATGATAGTGGCGAAAAGCCTGCTCCTCGATTCTATGGGGCTGGAACGTCTGGCAGGAGCGTTGGTGGAAATGCCGCTATTCAGAAAGCAACGCCCGCGTGTGATCCAAAGAAGTACGTGCTTAACTTTAGGATTAAGGTACCAACAGAGGAAAAGAGGCAGCCGAATATTGGTCCCAGGAAGTAACTGTAGATTTCCATTCTGGTAGATTTATTTTAGAATACTTGTATTTGTTAGTTCGTTATTTGAATTCTTTATTTTGTTGGGAATATATAATGGAAGTGAAGGTTATACAAGACCAGCAAATAGACTTTGAGAAACCACAATTGACATGTCAACATTGAACTATTGCCGTGAAATATTTCTTTGCGATGAATATTTCAACATTTTGTGTCGAAAAGTGTTCCCGTGGCCGAGTGGTTACCGTGCCACACTATCATGCCGGGGGTTCGGGTTCGATTCCCGTTCTAGCTGGGAGATTTTTCGTCAAAGGAAATTCTACCGGCTTGCACTGTGGTCACGCGTATTTTAAAGCTTGCCACTCCAAAGTACATTATGCGTGTTATTCAGCATAGAGATCTCAACCAAGTACTATGTACTAATAAAAATGACGTGATGCTACGTTGAGAAGGCAAAAGTTCCACTGGAACGTTAGAAGTGTCGAAAATCGAAGATGGAATTCGTGTTTGGTCGATGTTCAGTCAGACCGGACAATGTAACATGGAAAGGAAAAAAATGTTCATGATAGCAAAAAATCAAACTACTTTTATCAGATCACACTAATGTTGCAGATAGCCATGTTTAAGACATAAATTTATTTTGAATGATCAGCAGAAGCAGTATGCAGTGAGAGTGGACCAAGTGCATACGAAAATGGAAGGGATTTCAAATGAAATATTCCCCTTTATTCTGCGCGGCGAATGAGGTGAGATGGCAGAGTTTCTCGCTTTATTCTGGAAGCCACCCTACTTTTTAGCTCCTATTTGATACCGTTTGATAGTCGATAACATATGAAGACACGACTTCAAATCTTACCTAGTGACAAACTATAGTCACCCCGTTCGCTTCCGGGAACATCGTGACTTGAGCAATCTTACGTCATTCGCCGCGTAGAATAGGGGGGATTGAATTTCTCCACATCAGAGGATACTTCTCTTTTGAACACGTACTCATATTGAAACACAATGCTTACGCTTTTCGGATAAATCATAGTTATTGAAAAGTTGATCGAATATATTATTATATCTTGTTCAGACAGAGTGGACCAAGTACCAGAGAGTAAAAAATTGTTATTATTACACTTTTCATGATCGATTTCAAATCGAACCGTGGACTTTCATTGAGTTTCAAAATCATGCTAACCCGTTTGTCGTTGAAGCATTTTTTTTTTATAAAATCGAGAATTATACTTGAAAATTCATACAAATCGATTATTTTTGGTAGATAAAATACTGTTTACAACTATAAAACAACGGTTACAACGGTTTGTTTCATTATAAAGTTCATTGTAGGAAACTTTACAGTTTAAAATCCACGTCGATTGTGTACATCATAAATGATCAAATTGTTCAGTCTGAGTGGACCAAGTATACATAGCCGGTCTATTGATTGACCCTAAGAGGTTTTTTTTTTTGTAAAAATATAATTACACGACCTTGTTAAAGATTAACTAAGAGTGATAGAAAAACAATAGGGGAGAGCGATTGAAAGCCCCTAAAAATACATAGCATCAAATATTAAGTTTGATTTTGTCGAAATCATAATCATTGTACTGGACAAAACGAAGTACGCACCCACTATCTTAATGTTGAACTCCTTGTAGCTTTTCTAATGTGATGAATTCAGATGAATTGTAGTATTTTTGATATACTAACGATTGGAGTAATAATTTTGTCAAAGATTTGCATATGTTACTCATACTAAAGCATAATTGTAGATAAATTCTATTCACGCTTTGTCAAAATTATTAGTAACATTCCTAGTAACATAATCAGATCACTATTCCACAGCTCAGAAAATTTCTTTTCAATAGTGCTCTACCCTTCGTAAGTCTAAAAAAACTTATCCCTGCAAAGAAACGTCGAAACAATTTGTTTGATTATCCGTATATCATTATTAGTGCGCGATTTAATCAGATAAAATGGGGGTAAAGCAAGTTTCCGTAGATATCCGTAAACTTTTAGTTAAAAACCGTCAAGATGATCTTTCTTCTAAAGAAATTGCTCGAAAATACGATTTAAGTGAAGCGGGAGCACGAAAAATATGCAAAAAGCATGGAGAACTAGGAGGCGTAGCGGATCGGACCGGTAAAGGAAGGAAGTGGAAGACTACAACCAGCGATGATCACCGAATTTCTCGAGAAGTGATTAAAAATGACAGCTTTATACACATTTCATCGATGGGTTAAAATCCTGTTCTAAATATTTCAGTTTCAGCGGAGTCGAACTTTATTGAAGCTTAGGGGATTATCGAAACCGTGGTGTACTGGGTGTACTCCCTTATATATGATTCTTCAAATCTGTCGCAAAATCGAGGTGATTATGGGCGGTGTTCAGTAAGACCGGACTAAGTAGAGATGTCTAAATTTTTCGTTTATTCGATTTTCGATTAATCGTGGTGTGGTTTTTAAATATTCGATTCATAATTCATTTAATTGATTGATGATGGTCCCGCCTTCTTCCCCTACAGAGGTTTGAGCAAGACGAGTTATCTGAAAGATATTTTTTTCTCAGCATTTAAATCAGTTTAGCAAAAAAAAAACGAACTGATTTTATTTACAGATATAAGTTAAAAAAATTGCAATGTCAAAAGACAAGCCAATACTCAGTCTTGTCTGCCACAGAGCCGATACGGTCTCAACAAGGCCCTTGCAGCCAAATGGTCCACCAAGACATAAGTCCAACCGCCAGCCTTGTTTTGAATTAACTTTGAATATCCCGGACGATTGAAAAAAGAGCACATCATGAAAATGATGCACAATATTTTGACGTAGGACTACGTCTTTCATTTCTATACCGGGGTGTAAAATCAAAGTTTCGAAAACGAAAGCGTTACGCCGGAGACCGAGATTTTGAGCGTTAATAGCTCCTAAACAACTGAACGAAATGGTATGATAAACACTTCATTCGAAAGATAAAATGTCTACGCGTTACATACTTGTTACTTTTTGATCCAAAAACTTGTTTCAATAGTCTTAAAATTGCTTTCAAAACAGGCTATTGAAATCACCAATCGGTATATAAGCGAGCGGCGCTCAGAAATCCACTCAGTTCTAATTGAACAGCGATTGGAGCATGTTGTCGCTGTTGCGGTGAAGCTCTTTATTTATCATGAAAGCGCGGATGAACGGTGTCACCAAGAGCCTGTCCCACCATTACACCCTAGGCCAGAAGGGAATCTATCAGGAGTAGAGTGATGCCACAAACGGTTCCCTGGGAAGACATCGCTACACACACATACACGCGCGGCTATTAACAGGTGGTTTTCGAGTTGGCATTAACCACTGGTGGGCTTCCAGTATCGAGGAAAATGTGAAAATATCTAATCGTTACTGAAAATAATCTGCCAGTTCCTTTGGGAATTTTCAAAATATATTCATGTGAAAGAGTTTAATTGAATGTTTTCTATCCATGTAACACTGTGACCAAATATGTTTCAATCAAGTGCTATTAACAGGTGGTTATCGAGTTGGCATTAACCACTGGTGGGCTTCCAGTATCGAGGAAAATGTGGAAATATCTAATCGTTACTGAAAATAATCTGCCAGTTCCTTTGGGAATTTTCAAAATATATTCATGTGAAAGAGTTTAATTTAATGTTTTCTATCCATGTAACACTGTGACCAAATATGTTTCAATCAAGTGCTATTAACAGGTGGTTATCGAGTTGGCATTAACCACTGGTGGGCTTCCAGTATCGAGGAAAATGTGGAAATATCTAATCGTTACTGAAAATAATCTGCCAGTTCCTTTGGGAATTTTCAAAATATATTCATGTGAAAGAGTTTAATTTAATGTTTTCTATCCATGTAACACTGTGACCAAATATGTTTCAATCAAGTGCTATTAACAGGTGGTTATCGAGTTGGCATTAACCACTGGTGGGCTTCCAGTATCGAGGAAAATGTGGAAATATCTAATCGTTACTGAAAATAATCTGCCAGTTCCTTTGGGAATTTTCAAAATATATTCATGTGAAAGAGTTTAATTTAATGTTTTCTATCCATGTAACACTGTGACCAAATATGTTTCAATCAAGTGCTATTAACAGGTGGTTATCGAGTTGGCATTAACCACTGGTGGGCTTCCAGTATCGAGGAAAATGTGGAAATATCTAATCGTTACTGAAAATAATCTGCCAGTTCCTTTGGGAATTTTCAAAATATATTCATGTGAAAGAGTTTAATTGAATGTTTTCTATCCATGTAACACTGTGACCAAATATGTTTCAATCAAGTGCTATTAACAGGTGGTTATCGAGTTGGCATTAACCACTGGTGGGCTTCCAGTATCGAGGAAAATGTGGAAATATCTAATCGTTACTGAAAATAATCTGCCAGTTCCTTTGGGAATTTTCAAAATATATTCATGTGAAAGAGTTTAATTGAATGTTTTCTATCCATGTAACACTGTGACCAAATATGTTTCAATCAAGTGCTATTAACAGGTGGTTATCGAGTTGGCATTAACCACTGGTGGGCTTCCAGTATCGAGGAAAATGTGGAAATATCTAATCGTTACTGAAAATAATCTGCCAGTTCCTTTGGGAATTTTCAAAATATATTCATGTGAAAGAGTTTAAATGAATGTTTTCTATCCATGTAACACTGTGACCAAATACATTTGGTTTTGTGGTTTTTCAATCAATTGCAATCAACAGGATAGCTTCTGAAGATTATTCTTCCCCATCAGTAGGATATTTCCGTATCCAATATTGGATGCATAAAACCTTGTGCCTCCAACGTAACGCTCTCGTTTTCGAAGTTCTCCAAATATTCATTCATTCAGAATGAATTCAGATTCAACTTCATACAAATGATCTCTAAATCAACGATAGTCCTACGTCACCCTTGCGGTTATACCATAGATATAACCCACTTCCTGTTTTTATTGTACAAACATCCTTTTTTTCTGCTCAAAATGACCTGTTCTTCGAGCAGAATGTTGTTGAAATAACAGATTTGAATTTCTTCGTGATCCCTATAACTACTAGTTCAAAAGAAGTTTATTTATAGAATCATTGACCACTAGTAGAGTAGTGCGGGGCGAAGGTGCGCACGGGGCAAAATTCGTTTTCGTGAAAAAGTTCAAGACCTTTTTTTTAAAATTCGATTAGTTCAAAAATTGCTTGTGAGGCAAAAGTGCTCTGTGACTGTGGGGCAAAAGTTCGCACCAGTGTTTTGCTCTCAAAAAAATTTTTTTTGAAGAAATACACTCCAGAAACGCTCAAATGGCCCGGCAGAGGCTTCGGAAGGAAGTCTCGAAGCGTCGGATTGCGGCAGACCTCGGTATTTCTGAATCAGTTCTCATCAGTAAGTGATTTATGATTTGAACCTTCTTTTATTGACATTTCTACTTCTGCTGGGATGTGCCAGCGAGCACCTAGGGTAGTTCAGACCAGTATTTACGATTGAGCAGGGGCAAAAGTACGCATTTGTCATTTTGTATCAAAATAGGTTTTTGTCCAAACTCGAAATTCTTGTACTACGTTTCGAAGGTAATATATATAGTTACAATTTGGTAAGCAAACTGAATTTTATTTGCTTTTATTACAAGAGTTATTGGACGACAACAGTTAGGTGCGCACCTTTGCCCACTTCAGTACGGGAGCTTGGACCACCTCTTTCAATTCCGTCTTTTACTCCTGCAGATGCTGAATTGTTCTTCCCAGTCTTCTCCACCTTAGGGAATTATTTTTATGCTTCAACCGTTAAAGGTTTAGTATATTCGATGAATTTTGACAAAACGACATGATGGATGAACTAATTTTGTACTGTATTTTTTGAAAAAATGGTTCCCTTTTTCATTAATCGCGATTACTGTGATAATTATTCCATGTATTCATATTTTGATTTTTCATTATTCGATACATAATTAGGGTAAATGATCTTGGTTTGTCCAATTTGGGGTGTTTTTACGCAACTAGTAAATGCAAATCGATTTTTCTTCATGCAAATCACACATAATCGATACGAGTTTGGGTTTGTTGAAAAGCCCCAAGTCTCTAGTTGCTAATACTACCATAAGGTGTTGAAATTATTAAAATTTTTATGTTTTTTAACGATTTTCCTTAAAGAAGAATTATGATCATGGTTTGACCACCTCTGATCATGGTATGCCCAAAAAAAAATGATCATGGTTTGTCCGGTTTCAGAAATCTCCATTTTTGAATGAAAACATTCGAATTCACAATTAGATGTTGCATTTATCATTGCTTGAGTTTACTGTCATCATATTGATTCATTCATAATTTAGGCTTTCTTCAGAATATTGCCTTTTCTTGGGCATTTTAGAAGTGTTCACCTCAACACAATCAACACAGAAAAACCATACTTCTGCTATGCGCGAAGCACACCATAAACAAACATAAACAAACTGCAGCGCGCCAAGCGGTTGCCATAGAAATCATGTGGACAAAACAACATTATTGAATTGGACAACTCATGATCAGAATTGAGTTCATCAAAATGCGTTAATTTAATGGTTTAGCTATGTAAATCCGATACAAATGGTGAGCAAGCATGATGTTTACAATATTTATAAGTGTTGTAATCCGAAAAAGGTCTGAATACGTGCCAAATAATCATCTGGTGATCAATTAAAATTTAGCTCGAATGAGGGGCGCATTGACACAAATAGAAGGTGTATTTTATAATTAAAGGACATGTGATTTCGTAAAAATATACTATCAAACTACTATAAATCATGTAAAAGGCAATTTCATTTATATGTTTCGAAACATTCGAAGGCCTTATTTGACACAGGAGCGCTGAATTAGAGCATTCAAAAAAGTGGGCAAACCATGATCATATTTTCGACTGGACAAACCAAGATCATTTACCCTACTCTATTAAAATTGCAGATATTCGATTATTTGAATTAATCGAACGATAACCCGAGGTCTCTAGGACAACGTAATATAATTATGATTTCCAGTAAATCGAACTCAAAGTTTGAAGTTGTGTAGTCTTAGCTTTTAATCATTCTCCCCAGCTGTTTTTCGACAGCTTTTAGTTACTCTCCAACATTATATCATTTATCTAATACGCAGTCGTCGTGGATTTTTAACTGTACAATTTTCACGACTAAATCTATACAATGAAACAAACTGCTTTTATGACAAGGGTTCAACGTTCTCAAAGACGCAACACGAATATCGACTCTCCGCTTTCTGTGTCTCCGACTCCGATTAATTTTGCATCACCTCAAAACTTTTTTACAAAATTTAATCTAAATAATCATCCTTGCTGTCATCCTGCTTCAAACTCTCGTAAAATTCGTGGTGGATTGGAAGAGCGTATTTCAGCAAATGACTGATATCCGTGTATTTTACCTTCGAAATGCCATGGCCGTTCCGATAATGAGCTTGAGCTTGAGCTTGGGTAGACTGTACATTTCGTAGTTGCTCTCCATGATTGACCTGAACCAACCAAATTGCACACAGAACACACAGAATGACGCTTGGGACTAGCAAATCATTCTCGTTGTGCAATTCTCGATGATTCGAGCTTTAAATGGTCAATAACGACGCCGGCCACGTCCTTACAGTCACCAGGGGAAGGAAGGGAGCGTTAGTATGATAATCGCCGCCCGAAGGCCAGAAGGGTCGCCTCTATAGCGTGGTTCCCTAGCGAAAATCATGGAAGGAATAGTTGTTAGTGGGAGAGGTAAGAATCAGGATTCACTGTGGTAAGTGATGTGATTATGTGAACGCGAACTATCGACCACTCAACGAAGCGAAATTCTCTTGCGTTACAACGCGCGACATAAATTATTTTTAGTTAACCTAAAAAGGTAGACCTGTTAAATCAATTCGACCGGCTATATATTCTACTATTCAACTCACATACTATTTTGTTGAAATCCTTACTGTCTGAGTTAACTGTAGGAAACCTGAGAAGGTAACGAGAAAACTCCGCTAAACCAATCATCCCAGCGATATGTTGGAGAACTGTATATTTTGGAAACCTGAAAAGGTAACCGAGAAAGCTCCTCTAAAATCAATCGACCCAATTGTCTGACCATGGCCGTTCCGATAATGGGAGAAAAACCACAAGTCGGGCTCTACATAGTACAGTGAACCATGTACGATTCTTTATTTTCTAAGAAAAAATATACTTCAGCGACAAACGGGATTCTGAAACAGGCTACTTGCAGTCAATGAAAGACCACAGTTGGATTTTCAATCGATTATGAAAAGTTTAGTAATCAGATAATTACTGTCTGAACAAGATATAATAATATGTTCTATCATCTTTGTTCGAAAAGCATATACATTGTGTTTCAATATGAGTTACTTTCCTAGTTCATTGAAGGACAGAGAGGAGAATCTTCTGATACAGAAAAATCCAATATTTCATTCGAAATTCCTTCCATTTTCTGGTTGTGGCTTCTCTCTACTCGCTATGGTCGTATCCACTTGGTCCACTCTGACTGCATACTATTATCAGTTTTTGTTCATCATTCAAAATAAATTTATGCCATAAACCTGACTATTTGCAACATTAGTGATTTTGTAACTATTAGCAACATTATCTGATAAAAGTATAATGTAGGCTAAGAAATTCTTGATTGTTTGCTACCATGAATTCATTTTTTTCTTATTTTGTTACTTAGTCAGGTCTGATTGAACACCGACTATATGGTCATACAAAAACCAACTAAGAACTTATTAATTCTGTCACTACAGAATATAGTCAATCTATTTCTTTTTAAACGGTTACTTTCATTCAGGAAAATCGGATAGACGCAAGTGCTAGTTGCAATTTACTAGCCTCGCAAATAACCCCTCGTATATAAACCCAAGCTAAAAATCTTCTAGATCCTCGTCATCATCGTCAGCAGTGGCAGCACCCTCGATATCTTCCCCCTCATCAGCAACAATGGAAATATCCATTATGGCATTGAAGACCGGAATAGCTTTCCTTCGAGATACTCTATGCTTTGCTGCGACGCCTACGCGAAAATTTCCAGGTGGCGCAAGGTTGATGATGTTTTTGTTAGCATCAAGTGGGTATTCCTTGAGGACATAATATTCCTGGAAATAACTGCGTTAGATTTGAAAGTCAATCATGTGTATCAGGGTTTGCTTACCGCAAAGAACGGACAGGTGATGGTTATATTGCCGTAGAGCTTCACCGTTTCGATCAAAATGCTTAACATTGGATCATCCGCGTAGGAGACGCCCGGAGCGCAAAAATCTATTTCTGTAGAAACCAATCTCTGGTACCCGCCATCGGTTTTGAAATCCAGGGACACAGCTACAACCATCCCGCTGGTAACGTTCTGATATACCATAAGATCCACATTGACAGTGGTACTGTGATGTGATTTGAATGTTCCGTTCTGGATGGTGATGAACGCCTTTATGTAGTCATTGTTACTCGAAAAGCTTATCTCATGCATTATCACATGCTTAGCGTCGTGCTATGTGAGAAAGAATTGAACACAGTATTACTAGGTGTGGATAGATTGAGTATGAGTTCACAAATGGATAAAGCGGCAATAACAATTTAAAGTGCAGTTCTTGTTTCTAACGATTGGTCTATCATGCTTCTCATGCATCCGGAGTGGTGCTGTTTCTCTACGAAGTTAATAATGTGCTGAACCTAAGGGCCGTCACTACACTTCAGAATATAGGGTGACAATGACTCAGTGATTCTTTGGGAATCGGCAGAATCCCCCAGTGAATTTTTCGTCCGAATTTGATAAATTGTTTTTCTTCTTTACCTTCCTAGCATGTGTTTCCACATTTATTTGAATAATAGAATGAATTAATTAAACTATTCAAAGTATTGGTCTTCGCTACCCCCAATTTTTCCCTTCGAACAATTGATGGATTCCAGGAATGAATCCAGGCAATTCAATATTGTTCCCAGAAATGTTAGCTACTCTCTGGCAATACATTGATGTATGATAATTGTAAAAAACATCATGTTTCATGCCCAAAAACGGACAGCTATTTGGCTTCTTATATGTACATGATCCACTCTGACTGAACCATAGAAGCACTTTTCAAGACTCGGTTCACTATGACTGAACAATTTCGACATGCTTTTCAATTAATTAACAGTTGCGAGTCAAAGTGTGCCATTTTGTTATGAAAATTAAGATACGTGTAGCTTCAATCTGCCCAATCATCAAGGCAGGTTCCAAATATGATGTGAAAAACTATTGTGGCGTTTCCATTCTGTGCTTCTTGACCAAAGTCCTTGATAAATTAGTTCACAACGCTCTGTACGCTGTATCTCAAACACTGATTTCGGAATTTTAAAACGGATTCGTAAAGATGCGATCAACTACAACGAATCTCATGGTTTTTACAAACCTTTTATCATCGTAAATCGAGAACAAGCACCGTTCAATAAAAATCATCACATTCTTGCTGTTGTAAAACTTGGACACTTGGTTTTTCGTGAAGAGCATTTGCTGCATTCGCTACCTAATTTTTTTTTCATTTGATACAAAACCGGTCGAAACACATCGTTTCGGCAATTCAAAAGTGTTTTCGCTGTTTTCGGCAATTCAAAAGTGGTTTTTTAATTCAATTGCAAACCAAATTGCAAAAAAAAAATGAAATAAGAGATAGGTATTTTTCAGAAAATATGCTGAGCGTCTGTTAACTTCTGGAAAAGGGTTTCAACGATCTGGCGGATGTAAGTTGGAGCTATTAGGACAAAAACGCCGCTCTAGGGTATGGATAAAATCTGGAAAAACACCACTGCGTTCTTCACATCAAACCGAATTAAACTACTTGAATGGCCTCCACAGTTCTCCGATTTGAAACCGATAGAAATTTTGTGGGGTTATTTGGCTGATAAAGTTACTAATGAAAAATCCTATATTGAATCAAGTACTTTTATTAAGTTCAGTTTTGTATACTGCGCTGAAAAGCACGATATCGCGATATAATTTTTATGGAAATCAAAATTAAAAAGAAAAAATTAGAGTAATAAGAGCAGGCGCGTGTACCATGAGAAATATGAATTGTGATAACGATTGGAACATAGTACAGTTTGATCTTATTGTAGAATTTAATATGCATATATTGAAAGGAGCACAGCTATGATTGATTTTTGGTTGAAGATCGAGAGAGCGAATGCTGTCGAGTAAAGATGGACCATGAGCGATTTCAGAAGGATCAAGCAAACAACCGTCAGAGTTGAGCGGATAGGCTACAATCTGGAATTCATCCAACGAGTTAAATATTTGATAATCTGTATATTAAAACAGTTTAACTCACAAATTTAGTTGTCAGGTTACAGTGAACTCAGAAAATGCTATGGAATGGGTTAATCGGGTAGCAATCGTTTCTTCTTGTGACTTGGCTGAACTGAAAGATTTCTTGTTTACTTGTTACAGGCATGCCCAATGAAACTTTTGAATAGATGAAGCTTAGTAAAATACCTGTATCACAAAGGTATCATACCTGTGGATATGTAGGGTAACACGGGGTGAGTTGGACATACAGGGTGATTGGACCATCCCTTATATCTCCGCCCAGAGAGGTTTCTGAGCAGAGTTCTAGTAGTAGAGATGAGAGTAGAGAATCCTGTCCTCAGCGCCAATAATGTCTCCGCCCAGAGAGGTATCTGAGCAGAGTTCCAGAGTAGTAGATGAGTAGACTGGCTACCCGATGTGGCGAAATGAAGAAATGATCGAAATATAGATAAGACGCTTGATCTATATTGATCGACGGATTTATTACGACTGACTTGTTCTTCTTCTTTCTTTGTTTTTAAGAGGCTTTAAACTTTGCAGTTCATTCGCCTCTACTGACTTGTTCTTAACATTTTGTGCCCTATTTATATGATTGGTCCCATAGTCATTTGAATTGCTATTGATTCTTTAGTCGGGTTCCTTCTCGAATGTTCGCTATAAACAATACGCTTTGTATAGCGGGTTCATTTCCATGCGTTCCCTATTCCGTTATTGTTTTGTCTTCAAAGGTAAGTATTATGTGCCGTGCAATTATGTGTTCTAAATAATTATCGTTTCAGGTGATTGTTTGGGTATACGTGGACGACGATGAAAAGGTAAGTGAATAATATGTATCTGCTCTAATTGTCCTCTTTTTACAGGTGCGGATTCGGGTCCTGGATTACCGTCTGGATGTGTTTATAGTGTGTAAGAAAGTGTTTTTATATGTAATGTTTAGAGTGTTAAAGTGTAGGAATGTGTTATGAATAAAGTGCTTTTTATAAATAAATGTTTTTTTTATTTGTTCGGACTGGGCCGTAACACCTTATTTTTAAAAGTACGGCTCAACTTGGATTTTTTATAATGTCATTTTCTTTTATTATTGAACCATATGTAACTAACGTAAAAAAACTTTGGTAAAATTCGACAGGTGGAAGGAAACAGTAGCATGAACACAGCAAGCACTTTGATTGTCAAAAAATGTGAGTTTTCCGATCGTGGTTTTAAGGTTTTTCCCGCTGATTAAACAAACTTTTCGAGTATTGTGCAGTAAAGTTCTGTTCGCTTACAGAAGAGGAACAATTTGATGCAGCAAAACTGGAAGTTTGATAACAATAAATGAAATTAATTGCATTTTAACTTTTGCATGCTGTGTGGGGTGACATGGACACGTTTCTGTGGGGTGAATTGGTCCTACAGGTTTGAGACTTTTTTTGGTCTGATTGATTCCAGATGCCGCTGAATTACAAAAAGAGGATGGACAGACAACGTTGGAAGGAGGAGCTTGAAAGAGCAACGCAGACCATCGAGAACGGATTTTCTTTGACCAACAACGAATGTGTTTGAAAATGCTCGAACAACAGTGAAAAAATTCATGCAGAATTCGAGATGGTGTCAATCCAATTCTTCTGGTCTGGAATCTGGCCAAAACACCTGGTATCGATCCCAAAACACTGTTACTGATTGTAACATTATCCCAAAATACTTTGCATAAACATAAGCATGTTTTTTTTCGATGAAACGCACTTTGGACCAAATCACCCCGCATCAAATTTTAATATCCAAAAATCATCTCTTTTATTTTATGATATATTTGGTAGTTTGAAGCTTGATATAATGATTAAACATTATTGATTGAGAGAAAACAAACTCAGTATATAATGTGACATTTTTGATTTAAACCTTATTGGTTTGGAAATATTGGGCGATTTGCTTTTTTTTTTTTATAAATTCGTTTATTTTTACAGGCTCAGTTACATAAGTTTAAAGGAGCCGAAATCTTAAATATATTTTTAAAACTATATATATGAACAATTTTCTTAAATCTATGGTTAGTAATGTGGGAAACCGATTACTCGTGGTGGACTCGAGATTAAAAGGGTGACATTTTCTCAGGAAAAGGATGGGGTATAAGGAAATTATTACAATGTTGATAATCACACACACTCAATTCTTAAATCTATTCGTACATCAGTTGTGAATTTACATTTCATTCTTCTGTTTATAGCAAGCGGACCAATTACTCACAAAGGAAGAAATGGAGGGTATAAGGATATAAGGATAATCACACACGAACATCGATAGATTTAAGGAAAACATATATTTGGGACATGTAATCAAGGTCTAACCGAGCCAACACATCTCTCACCGGCACATTGGGCTGCCTTCCTCTAGCCCGAAGGGAGTTCTCTAAATTCGATCTGGCAACAAGATACACCTCACACGACCAAACAACGTGTTCGATGTCGTGGTAACCTCGGCCACAAACGCAGATATTGCTGCCGGCCAGATTGAAACGAAAGAGTAGCGCGTCTAACGAACAGTGATTGGACATGAGTCGGGAGAAGGTGCGAATAAAGTCCCGACTCAAGTCCAGACTTTTGAACCATGGTTTGAGGCTAACCTTAGGGATAATCGAGTGAAGCCACCGGCCCAATTCATCTTCGTTCCATTTGCGTTGCCAGTTAGCGATGGTATTTTTACGGACTAAAGAGTAAAATTCATTGAAGGCGATTTGACGCTGATAAATATCGCCTTCAATCGCACCTACCTTTGCTAATGAGTCAGCCCTCTCATTACCCGGAATTGAGCAATGAGAAGGGACCCACACAAAGGTAATGACATAACAGCGTCTGGATAAAGCACTCAAAATTTTTCGTATTCTCTCAAGGAAGTACGGCGAGTGCTTTTCCGGCCTCACTGAACGGATAGCTTCGACAGAGCTAAGACTATCCGTTACAATGTAATAGTGTTCAACAGGTCGTGAGGCGACGCTGTCCAGCGCCCAATGAATTGCTGCCAATTCAGCAATATACACTGAGCAAGGATTCTGAAGACTGTGTGAGGTGCTAAAAAATCCGTTGAACACTCCAAATCCTGTGGACTCATTTATAGTGGACCCATCAGTAAAGTACATATTATCACAATTGATACCCCTATATTTTTCATCGAAGATCGTTGGAGCGATCCTCGATCGTTGGTAATCTGAATATCCATGGATATCTTGCTTCATGGACAGATCAAAATGCACAGAGGAATTGATGTAGTCAGGGAAACAAACACGGTTGGGAATATACGAAGAAGAATCAACCTGCATGGAGATGAATTCATGATATGAACTCATGAATCCGGAGTGAAAATTTAGCTCGATCAGCCGCTCAAAATTTCCGATCACCAATAGGTTCATGACCTTACACCGGATGAAGAACCGAAGAGATAATAAATTGAAGCGATCTTTTAGTGGGAGTAGGCCTGCCAAAACCTCGAGACTCATGGTATGCGTTGAGGGCATACATCCCAACGCAATACGGAGACAAAGATACTGAATTCGCTCGAGTTTAATGAGGTGTGTTTTGGCAGCTGATTGAAAACAGAAACTGCCATACTCCATCACTGAGAGAATAGTTGATCGATACAACATTATAAGATCTTCTGGGTGGGCTCCCCACCAGGTGCCGGTAATTGTACGGAGAAAGTTTATTCTTTGTTGGCATTTTTTACTCAGATACCTAATATGGGCCCCCCAAGTACATTTGGAGTCGAACCAGACCCCAAGATACTTGAATGACATAGCATGAGTGATCGGTTTACCCAAAAGTTGAAGCTTTGGTTTTGCTGGTCTATGCTTCCTAGAAAAAACCACCATATCTGTTTTCTCCGTGGAGAATTCGATCCCTAGCCCAATGGCCCAGGTTGAAAAATTGTTCAAAGTATCTTGTAAGGGTTCTTGTAGGTCGGATTCTGTTGATCCTACGACAGAGACCACTCCATCATCTGCAAGTTGTCTTAGGCTGCAATTTTGTGTAAGGCAATTGTCGATGTCGCTTACATAGAAGTTGTACAAAAGGGGGCTTAAACATGAGCCCTGGGGGAGGCCCATGTAAGAGACCCGACTTACTGCCGAATCTCCGTGAGAAAAGTTCAAATGCTTCTCACAAAGCAAGTTATATAATATATTATTCAATAGAGGCGGCAGACCCCGAGAGTGTAATTTGTCTGTCAAAACCTCTATTGAAACAGAATCAAAGGCCCCCTTTATGTCCAAGAATACTGAAGCCATTTGTTTTTTTCCGGCGTAAGCCATTTGAATTTCTGAAGAAAGCAACGCAAGACAATCATTCGTCCCCTTGCCCCTGCGGAACCCATATTGTGTATCTGAGAGTAGGCCATTCGTTTCAACCCATCGATCAAGGCGAAACAAGATCATTTTCTCCAACAATTTCCGTATACAAGACAGCATTGCTATTGGGCGGTACGAATTGAAGTCGGACGCGGGTTTTCCGGGTTTTTGAATAGCTATAACTCGTACTTGTCTCCAATCATCTGGAACAATATTATTCTCCAGAAACCGATTGAATAAATTCAACAAGCGATGTTTCGCCACATCAGGGAGGTTTTTCAGCAAGTTGAACTTAATTCTATCCGATCCCGGAGCAGAATTGTTACATGAAAGCAGAGCAAGAGAGAATTCTACCATCGAAAACTCGGAATCAAGATCGCACCTATCTTGTGGTATATCTCGAACAATTTTTTGCACAGGAGCGGAATCAGGACAAACCTTCCGTGCAAAATTCAAAATCCATCGATGTGAATATTCCTCGCTTTCATTGGATGAAGAGCGATTTCTCATGTTTCGAGCCACTTTCCATAATTTTTTCATTGACGTTTCTCGTGACAAACCTCCCACGAAATTTCGCCAATAAGCACGTTTTTTCCCTTTGATCAAGTTTTTAAATTGATTTTCAAGGTCCAAATACGTCTGAAAATTTTCAGGGGTTCCACGTTTCCGAAAAGCTTTGAATGCGTTCGATTTATCCTGATAAAGCTTGGAACATTGGCTATCCCACCATGGATTGGGAGGCCTTCGACGAATAGTGGAGCCTGGGATGGGTTTCGTTTGAGCGCGAACCGCGCTGTCATAGATCAAACGAGAAAGGAAGTTATACTCCTCCAATGGAGGTAAACCATCTCTGGAATTGATGGCTAGAGCAATCGCGTCCGCATATTTTTTCCAGTCAATGTGTCTTGTGAGGTCATATGCCATGTTTATAGATTCAGAAAAATTCGACCCAATGGTGATGGAAATTTTGATTGGCAAGTGATCACTACCGTTGGGGTCCTGGATTACATTCCACTTGCAATCTAACGATAGTGAATTCGAGCAAAGCGAGAGGTCAAGAGCACTTGGGTTAGCAGGAGGTTTAGGTACACGTGTTGTTTCCCCAGTGTTCAAAAGTGTCATATTGAAGCTGTTACAAAGATCATATATCAACAGTGAACGATTGTCGTCGTACTGTTCCCCCCAGGCAGTTCCGTGAGAATTGAAGTCTCCCAAGATCAATCGTGGCTCAGGAAGGAGTGAGCACATGTCAACAAGTTGCTTGCGGCTAACCGCAGCTCTCGGAGGCCAATACAAGCTGACAATACAGAGGTCTTTTCCTCTGATGTTTGCATGACAAGCAACAGCTTCAATCCCTCCAATAGGTGGAAGGTCAATTCGAAAAAATGAGTGGCACTTATTGATCCCCAATAGCACCCCTCCGTATCTGTCATCACGGTCCAAGCGTATAATATTAAAATCGTGGAAAGAGAGATCATCTCGCGAAGAAAGCCAAGTTTCGGACAGAGCAAAAACATCACAATTGAAGTTATGAATTAAAAATTTGAATGTATCCAATTTAGGGATAAGACTACGACAATTCCACTGTAAAACAGTGATATCTCCGACCTCTCTATTTGAATTAGACATCAAGAGAGATAATCATTGCAAGGAGGGGCCATGTTTGCATCAATTGTTGCAAAATTGTCTTTAATACTGGAAGCATTGATATGACAATGGTTCTGATGGAGTCGGAAACATTAAAGCATGTGAAGATTTGAGCCACAAGGTCAGTCAACTTTATAAATCCCGATTGGGAAGTTGAACTGGTCGGTAAAATAGGGACAGTTGGGGTTTTTGATGTCCCTTCGAGTGCTGGGTCGTTCGAAGGTGAATTATTCCCACGGAAGCCAGGAGGAACCTGATTTTGCTTGTCCGCTGCACTCGATTTTTTAGGCATGCTAACAGAGGGTATAACCGGAGGGGCTTGTCCTTGAACTTTGGGAGTGGTCACATTTTTGCGCCGGGGATTCCCTTGGAAGATGTACGGTGTGCCCTCGTTAGCTGTATCCGCTTCCATTTCGTCAACTGGCAGCGAAGCGAAGACATTGTTTGCGGTTAAAGGTTGTTGCTGTTGGGCCAATGGAGAAGCGCCCTTCAAAATTTCCGCAAAAGTGCGCTTCGAGCGTTCCTTTAAAGAGCGCTTCTGCTTCTAACAGCGACTCTTGTAAGTTTCACAAGCCGAGAGCACGTGCGGATTTCCTCCGCAATATGGACACTTTTGCTCAATCGCACTGCAGGATTTGTCCACATGTTGCTCTCCGCAAGTGGCACAGCGCTCCTTGTTGGCGCAGTAAGCTGCTGTGTGACCAACTGACTTGCATTTCAGGCAAGTCATGGGCTTTGGCACGAAGAGTCGCAGCGGTAGCCTCAATTTGTCCACCATAACGTAGTCAGGGAGGGCGGAGCCAGCAAAAGTGACTCTAAACGAGTCGGACGGCGTAAATTTCGATTCTTTCCCTTCCTGGGAGACTTTGCCGAGTTGTCGGCATTCTAAGATTTTAACCTTAATCAAAGGCAGCTTTTTAAATCTGCCATCTCCTTCCATAATTGATTTGCACGTCAGACCCGTTTCGGTTATCACCCCCGAGATTTCTACGTCATGGGAAGGCACGTAGACACGATATTCCAGGGTAAACCTCTGGTCGACGACAATACCGTTTGCGTCTTTCCGATCAGCCACGACAACACGCAGTTTGGTCGGTCTAACCTTCGTAATTTCTGTCACGGAGGAGTATCTTGCCAGATCTTTCATGATCTGAATAACATTAAGTGCTTTTCCGTTTGGCTTAGGCCTGAAGAAAACAACCCACGGACCAGTTCCAGGTGCATCTTCAGGATAGACCTTGACACGTGGAGAGAAGACAACAGGAGGAGAAGGAGATGACGAGGATTGAAGGGGATCGGGGACAACAGGATGGGGAGGCGAAATCTGAGCTGGGGTAGGAGCGAGGGGGGTTGGAGAGGAGATATTTGCAGGTTTTTTAGAGGGGGGCTTGCTAGAGTTAGCAGACTCGTCCCCGGACGAAACATCCTCTGATGTAGGAACGCGTTTAAGTGTCTTCGCTGTTCCTTTATTTGTTTTTTCAACCAGAGGGGAGTCATCATCAGAGATCTCCATATCTGGAGATCCTCCCCCTCCTTCTGCCATTCCGTAATTGGTACCTCTAATCACAATGCACCCAGTGCTGATGAACTGGCAACCGCTGCTTGCTTCTCAATCGGAGCGCTTGAGCGCTCGGCACTATCACACACCACTAAGAAGTGATGCTCTCCTTCACACTGCTGTAAGTGAACAGCGAATCGCGCTGGTATTGTGTGCGTGCAACTGAGCACCGATGTCCGACTTCGATTGCGATGGCGACAAATCGGCGAAAACTGAAAGCCGGCTGGCCTTGCCAGGCTTTGATGATTCTGCTTTTCTCACTAATTCCGAGTTCACACTGCGTTTTACGATATCTCGAACAGTTCGAAAACGCGCGAAAAAAGCACACCCGGGCGATAAAAAAAAAAATAACAGCCAACGGTAACCGAAAACAATGCTTTAACGGAGACGCTCACAGCACATGACCGGTTACTCGAAGCTTATGCCGAAGAATGGCGATTTGCTTATGTGGTCCAAATTCCCCCCTTTTCCCCTATAACTATAAAAGGATTTATTCACGAGAACAGAAATGTAAACGGGTGAGAATATATCTGATCGAGGTATACAGTGGGAGAAATTTCTATAAACGCACCTAGTTTTTTTTACATCATATTTTTTTAATAGTAAGCCAAATAAGCCAAATCATCTCAATTGTGATTACCCTCCTTTCCTTCCTTCGCGGGTAATTCGTCCCCTTGCTATAGATTTAAGAAATGAGTGTTCATCAACATTGTTACAATTTCCTTATATCCCATCCTTCTCCTAAAAATATGTCACCCTCCTAAACTCGAGTACACCGCGAGTAATCGGTTTTTTAAAATTATATTTAAGAATTCGGCTCCTTTAAACTTAAGTAACTGAGCCTGTAAAAATAAACGAATTAATAAAAAAAAAAAAAAAAAAAAAAATTGGTTCTCAAATGGGGATCAACATAGGGTAGGAGCCTGCCTGTTGGTCTCAAATGTTCCTATCTCACGCCTCCACGAAGATCATATGACGACATTTTTAGATCGGGCGTGAACTGGAAACACACACCTGGTCTTGGCTCCGAGAACGGGTGTCGAAAGTGGCTAAGTGAGGGGGTGCGAGCGAGTCAGAGCGCTATATCTCTCCCGGGGAAGGCCTCCCGGGTCATGGAGGCCTTGCCAACCCGCTGTCTCCCGGGCAAAGGAGATACACCCAATAAAATGGAGCTACGATCACGAAGAATAATTAGAATGCGATCACCCGAGGAGGGTCCCCGAACTGGAGCTGGTCCTGGAACGGGTGTAAGAGCGAGCGGCCAGCGGCTGGAGGGCGATGTGCAAGAGCGGGCCACCAGCCGGGTTCAACCCGAAGAGCTACCGCCACACGGAAACAGCAGCCATCGACATCACCCAAGAAACGCTGCGCCTACGAGACGTGTTGCGACTGCCAGACGACAGTCGTCCACACTTGTGGGTACCACTAGGCGCCGGATCATGTGGACACACGAAATGAATGAATTCGTGATCCGCGCCTATTACATCTGCACTGCTTTGGAGACGGACATGAGCGGTCGCCCTCGAATACTAACAATGTTCGAGGAAGCGTATCCAGAGTTCGTCGGGAGGCTTGATCAGAACGCGATGAACGCGAGGCGTAGAGCGATAGTACGCAACAACATGCTCTCCCAAACGCAAATCGACGAGATCAAGCAGCAGGTGCAGAGAGAAATAAGCTCCAGGAACAACAGAGCAAGCGATGTGTCGAGACGAAGTTCAGTACGGCTGAGCAATTCATTCGCGAGTGGGGCACGCGAATCAGCACCAGTGGAGGCCACAGTACAACAACCCCCTGAGCCGGAAGACCCACAGCCAGATCAACAACTACTACGCGATCTGGTCTTCCACTACGACGAGGCGATCTCACAGTTCCGCGACACAGACCCATTGTCGCGCCCCAGGATCCCGAAGTTGCAGCATTCCCGCAGGCTGACAAGTGCAGTAAAGCTCATGAACGAGCACGTTCTTCCGCTGCACTTGGTTGATGCTGAGAACATGGAGGAGCTGCAACTGAAAGTGTACTGTGCTGCTGTGGCGACCGCCAAAAGTTTAGGATACCGTATTAGGCCAAGAGGCGGACTGCTCCAACATCTCCGTGAAAGGCGTGAGCCTCCATGGCGAAGGAGATTGGAGCAACGGATCCTAAACAAGCGCGCCGCAATTGGAAGACTGATGGCGTACAAAAGAGGCAGCAGATCGGCGAAATTATGTCGCCAAGTTGCTGTGATCGTGCGACCTACTGAACTTCGCCAGCTGGGAGCTCACCAGCTGACGGAAAAACTCGACACACTGGTACAGCAATTGAGCGTCCTAACTAAAAGGCTGAAACGTTACTCTGACTCTGCAAAGCGCCAGGAACAAAATCGGATGTTCAGAGATAACGAAAAAGCGTTCTACGACCACATTAGCGACGAGAAGCCCGACTACCGCGAAGGTTTGCCAGATATTAGCGATGTGACGAACTTCTGGGCTGGTATTTGGGAGACCCCAGTAGAACATCGCGACGGGCAAATGTGGTTAAGACGGGAGGAGGAGAGTTGTGGTGAAATTGGAGAGATGCCAGCTATCATCGTCGGAGAGAACGATGTCCGCGAAGCCTCGCGGTACCTGAGGAACTGGGCAGCACCGGGCCCCGATGGTGTCCAGAACTTTTGGCACAAGAAGCTGACCGTCGCACATCCAAAGATAGCTGAGTGCTTCAACAAGGTGCTACGTGACCCACACAACCTTCCTGAATTCGCCACCCGTGGCGTCACCTTCCTCCTCCCGAAAGACAGCAACACATTGAACCCATCAAAGTACAGACCGATAACGTGCCTATCGAGTCTGTACAAAATACTGAGCAGCATAATTACCGCCAAAGTTTCTGCTCACTGCGAACAGCATCACATCATCGCAGAAGAGCAGAAAGGATGCAGGAAAAATACGCATGGCTGCAAAGACCAGGCCATCATCGACGCAGCCATAGTCGGCCAGGCGGTATATAACCAGCGGAACCTAAGTATGGCCTACATCGATTACAGGAAGGCTTATGACTCCATACCTCACTCGTTTCTCGTCCGGGTATTGGAGCTATACAAGATTGATCCCGTCGTCGTTAGGTTCCTGCAGCATGCGATGAGGCAGTGGAGCACGTCTCTGCACCTCAGTGATGGGGAAAATGTGTTGCAGTCTAGAACGCTGCAGATAAAGAGGGGGATATTCCAAGGCGACTCTTTCAGCCCGCTTTGGTTTTGTCTGGCACTGAACCCCCTCAGTAGGACGCTCAATAGAAACGGTCATGGCTATAAAATAAGGTATGGCGACGGCGCCCACGAAGAAGTGACCCATACCTTCTACATGGATGATCTCAAGGTCTACGCTGATTCACGTCAGCGTCTAGGTGTAGCTATCCGGGTTGTCGAAGACATAAGCAGGGACATCTGCATGGAGTTCGGCCTCGACAAGTGCCGCTGTGTCCATCTGCTGAAAGGGCAGCTTACCGAATCCGGAGGTTACGAGGTCTATGACGGCGAGTTCATAAGAGACATGGTTCGTGGCGAATCCTATAAATATCTTGGATTCCGACAGCTCACCGGGATTCGCCACTCCGACATCAAGACGGAGCTGCGAGACAAGTTCTTGAGTCGAGTGAACTGTGTCCTGAGGACTTTCCTCAACGCGGGGAACAAGGTACGCGCGATCAACACATTCGCGGTTCCCCTGCTGACCTTCAGTTTTGGTGTAGTCAAATGGAGCAAAACTGACCTAGAGGACCTTGAGAGGAGGATGAGGAAAGCATTCAAAGAGGCCGGAATGCACCATCCTCAATCGGCACTGGAGAGAGTTTCACTGCCACGCAAAGAAGGGGGACTTGGAATAGTCGACATATCTGCACTGTGTGTTGCCCAGGTACGACAACTGCGCGAGTACTTCGCAGAACGCGCCAACCAAAACGCGCTATACCGGGCTGTCTGCGCCGCCGACAGAGGATACAGCGCTCTGCACTTGGCGCAAGCGGAGTACCAACTCAACTGCAATCTGCAGACAGTGGAGGAGAAGATTGCAGCTTGGAAACAGAAGGCAGTGCATGGTGCCCACCCCCATCAACTGGACCGGCCACACGTCGACAAGGCCGCATCTAATCTGTGGCTAACGCGTGGTGAACTCTCTTCAGTAGTAGAAGCCGACATGATAGCCATCCAGGACAGGATAATGCCGACGAGAAACTGCAGGCGGTACGTCTGGCATCAAGACGTTGATGACATTTGCCGGATGTGCCATCAACCAGGTGAAAACATAGAGCACATTATGGGAGGCTGTCCCGTTTTGGCCAACGCAGCCTACACCGAGCGCCACAACAACGTGGCCCGTATTGTTCATCGACAACTGGCGCTCCAATGTGCTCTACTGGAAGACAACGTACCAAACTACCGGTACCTGCCTGCACCTGTCCTGGAAAATGACCGTTTCAAGCTGTACTGGGATCGCACTGTTCTGACCGACCTCTCGATCCACCACAACCGCCCAGATATAATGGTTTACGACAAGAGCGACCGCAAAGTCACCATCATCGATGTCGCTATTCCACTGAACCAGAATCTGGAGGAGACCCACGGTCGCAAAATCTGCAAGTACCGACCATTGGCCGTGGAGCTCAAGGAACTGTGGGGGCTAAGGGAGGTCCCAAGAATTGTTCCAGTCGTTCTCTCTGGAACTGGAATTATCCCGAAGACACTTCTGGAAGCGCTAAAGGTGTTGAACATGGAGAAGGAATTGGCCGGCATCCAAAAGTCGGTCATCCTTAGCACCTGCGCGATTGTCCGACAATTCCTCGGTCAGGACTAAAACAGCACGAGCATGCAGATACGTGCATTCCGCAGAGCCTAGTCCCCCTTTGGCATTCAGTAGCCCGGGGGCAGGTGAAAATTCTGGCTAGGTTCGCCTAGTTAAGAAGTGAGATAAGTCTGCTAAAAAAAAAAAAATCTCAATTGTGAAGTTTTCGTGTGTGTATTCCTATAGTAAATATGTTGTTTCGGCAATCATTAGTACTTCTATCTTTTTGGAATGAGCTTTTTAATATTTTGAAGTAAAACTCCTATACGCGCAGTTGACATCTTAGTATTTACCCAACCTTAATGACAATATCTCGACCACTCGTCAAATCATCAAAATGACGTTTTGATTTTTTGATTTACATAGAAAAGGCGAAGAAACCTAACCTTAACCCAAAGGCACGTACAAGTGAGATTGGAATTTGCGAAACAACACATGAATTGGAAAGCGAAGTGGGATGAGGTTTTTTATTCGATAAAAAGAAATTCAATCTTGATGGTCCTGACTGCTGAGCGTATTTTTGGCATGATCTTCGAGAAAATCTTCAAATTGAGCAGGAACTTTGGAAGGAGCAGTCTCATGGTATGGGCTGCTTTTTCAAGACGCCTCTAGCAACAATTTCGACAATAATGAATCGGAAACCTCTTTGGAGCTGTTGGCTAGTGTACTGATACCGTTTACCGAAGACCTAATGGACGACAACATCATCTTCCAGTAAGATAATCCGGCCATTCACGTCAGCAAGAAGTTTTTGTCACGGTTTCCCTAGAAAACATTCAGGTTTGGCCAGATCGTTACTTAAACCCTATTGAGAACCTTTGGGGAATTCTGATAAGGCATGTTTACACTGGCGGACAACAATTTGGAACAGTTCGTGAGTTGTTAGATATGAGTGGAATAAAATTCCACAAACAATGCTGGAGAATCTGATTGATTCAGTGCGTACATGTTACATGTTTTCATGAATTCGATATATTGTACATTACACAGTAGCAGCCATTTAGCCGTAAGAGTATTTTTTTCTGTTCCATTACATTATGGTAAAATACAGAGTAATAGCCATTCAGGCATAAAGGAGACAGTTGATATTCATCATTGTTGGGTTATTAATAGAACAACAGCTCGATGTTTCATGCAGAGCAGAGCAGTTGCATGGGTGAATCGATCTCCATTCGACCGTGGTTCGATCTCCATCGCTGATGATTGTTGCGTGGACCTAGTTATTCTATAACAACATAAAGATAGTCAATTGAGGGCCCTTAGTTTTGAACTCACGATCGATCGCTTAGTAAGCAAACGCGCAACCAATGAGGCTACGAAGACTTCCTGTTATGAATTTTTTAAAAAAAAAAGGAAAAACTTGACTTTTCGGACCACTCTAAAATGGAAATAACCAAGCTATTGAGTAAATAAAAATATACGGATCTAATATGTTCCGATAAGGAACAAAATAGCCACTTTTCACGAAACCCTGAGACCCACTATATCGGGTTGGCATGGAATGACTGTATTTTTATATATATTTCTATAAATCTCATTATCAGTGGCGTCGAGTGAAGCATTCGCACCCGGTGCGGAAGAGTCTGGTTGCAACCCCACCACTCCCCCATCTTTTCTTAGATAAAAAAATAAAAATTCAATTATTCAAAACATTACGAACTCATTCAAATTGTACTGTACGGTTCAAAAATTAAACTTCAGACTTTATAAAAATCAATTACAAACATATCAGAAACGTACTCTTCGCGCCTTGATTGGAGTAAAATTATTAAAAACATTTTCTTACTCAATCGTCTTTGTTAATGCGTTTTCAAATTAAAAGATCGATTGTTTTTAACGTGAGATTGCGATATAGCCAAAATAGTTTTTAATGAACTTAAGCTTCGAAAAACTTTTCTCGTCAAACGCAACCGAAACACATATCGTTAGAAACCGTTTCAGAACCAGCACTAATGACAGCAATTTTTCTAAGAAATTCCCCTTCAAGATAAAAACAAGATCTTCACGGGTATTCCAATTGAGAACGCCTTTTGCTGTTATTTCTGCAGGGATATGTCCTTTAAATCTTGGTATTTCTTATTCTTTTTTTCTTTCAGTGGCTACTATGGCCGAATGATTAGCGTTACACGTGTCGAGATGGATACTTCGGGTTCGATTCTTTGACTTGCACTGTCATGCGCGTTTGTTTGAGCTTTCTATTCAAAAATACATTTTCGGCGTGCTCGTTGGCATCCGTATCACAACTCAAAATGACGCAGCGAAACACCACAAACGATCGTTTTATAACTAATGTTTGATACAGGTCTACCAGTGCAGAATGTTGTCCCATTTTACCGAATCCGATAATAAGTGTGTCACTGAATGTTTGGTTGCTATCGAAATAATACCCTCAAATGATGTTACCGCAAGAATTTTTCTTGCATATCTCCTCAATGTTGTAGAACTCAGGCTCACTTCCGTTTTTACTAGACCATTTTCAAACTTGGATACCGGCATAAACAAACCGAATTTCCAGCTTTGTTTTCTAAGTGCGGTTAACGCGTATCGTTCATTCAACCTGTTCATCGAGCTTTGTTTGTAACGGCACAGGCGAACGTGGTTTTGATACGCACAGTGTATTCATTACGCTTCGGCCACTCGACGAGGGCTGACCGTTAGGCGCGCATCGAAACACTTCGGTTGTATTGTTGTGCTCGTCAAGGTGAATGTGAAATAAGCATCTTTTTTGCGAGATCGCCGGAGAATGTGGAACTGTTTTGTTGTTCTCTTCCCGCTGTTCTTCGGAATCGATTTGACTTTCTCGAGAATTTCACTGGAGACGTCGACAATTGACTTTAAGCACTTATTGGAGGAAGAACTCTCGAAGGACAGTGGTAAGTACTTCATATGTATCACTTGCTTCAACAACGTTAAGCTTTAATTGTTTGTTTCAGGCTGCAAGATATCTTTGAATAAAGATCTAAGCCTAAAGCAGCCACTGTTTCTTGTTCCGGGAACGACGAGATATTTCACGCCGATTATCAATACCACAGACCTACTGTTTCACGAGGGGGAACTGATAGAACTGTTTTGTACGCGTGGTTTTGCCGATTCTAAAGCACACTCAATCGTCACTTCATGCAACGGAAATGATGAGTTTGTTTACGGAGATGAACTCTACAACATATCACAGCTATCTTGCAAAAGCCCTGCTTTCCACGTTGCAATCCGGACCGATGAGCGCTGTTTCAACAATGGCACCCTAGTGAAGATCGGATTTGAACTGGACACAAGATTCCTACAGCTTTACGAGGTGTGTTTCGACGAGATAGTTCGCCGCACACATTACGTTAAACATCACCTGTCACCCTGGAATAGCAGACATCAACCCACCACCAGGCCTTACTTTATTCAGGGTGCTTTTTTTCCGGACACCAAAATATCCAATCTGTATACATTCGAAACTCAGAAGCGAACTTTGGGTAGAATCCTTGGGTCACCGGAACGTGCTGACGCTCTGTTGGATGTCAAGAAGGATCTCTTTCTCGCGCGCGGCCATTTGGCTGCGAAAGCGGACTTCTTTTTTAGCCACCATCAAAGGGCTAGCTTTTGGTTCATTAACGCAGCTCCTCAGTGGCAGAAGTTCAATGCCGTCAACTGGCAGCGTGTCGAAACCGGAGTGAGGGATCTCATTGCTCGGCGAAATATGCATGTAACCGTTTACACGGGAACGTACGGAGTGCTGGAACTGGCAGACGCCAATGGAGATATGAAGGAGATCTATTTGGATTTCGATCCTGACGGAGACGATGAGGGACGGGTGCCGGTGCCGAAGATCTATTATAAAATTCTTCATGACGAGGAGAATGATGCTGGAATTGTGTTGGTGGGAGTGAACAATCCACACGCTACTTTGGAGGAGATCGAAGAGGGGTACATCTTTTGTAATGATCTTTCCGATAGAATCAATTGGGTGCAATGGAAACGGGATTATATCCCCGGTGGATATTCGTACGCTTGTGATGTGAACGAATTCAATGCTATGACGAAGCATCTTCCACTGCCGAAGATTTCGCGATTGCTAGTTTAGGTAATTCATTATGATAGATACGTACCAACAGTAATAGTGTTAGAAAAATGTAAACAATACTCAACGGAAGCAAGTTGTTCGCCATTACTGGACTGGTTAGTGAACGAAGATAGTTTTTGAACTGAATGTGTTGTGTAGTTGTTTTGATTCATTCACTTGTTGTACGCTGACTAAGTTTGATAATTAGGGTTGATAATGAAACGCAAATTGGCATAGCTAATTATGGTGGGGCCATGTTCACATTCGTCAATGTTGGAAGCTGACTGACTGCAGAGAGTTGATATTGAAGACAATGATATTATTTATTAATATTTATTTAGCCATAACAAGACAATAAAATATATTTTTGTATAATTTATTATATAAATTGGTAGTTTACTGTTCTTGTGAAACAGGGAAACCCTGGAATCATGAATTTGAACGTTTGTGGGTACATCGAGTTTAATTCGTTTCATTACCAAAGATTGTCTTGATAGCATATCTAATCTTACTAAATTGTGGATTTCAAAAACACAAATGAAATCGGGTTCTATTGAAAGTTTTCATTTAATATTTTTATTTAGAAAAAAAAATCCTGACGGTAATACGGATACCGTTCGTGGAAATTCTGATACTTGCTTAAAATAACTGATTCTAATCATTTTTGATATTCTCTTATGAAGTAAAAGTCAAGCCTTCGAAATTTTTAGGTAGAGTCAAGTTTTAATTAGAAGTTTCCAGATATGAAAAATATGGTACTAGAAGGGATCTCCAAATATCAGTAATATCACTCCTCTGACGAATAATGCACCAGTTGGTGAAAGACCTTGGCGTTTGAGCCCCAACATTCGTATCAGCTGCTGTATATTTAACGCATAGTATTCCACCCATTCCTCTACCTTAAAGCCAGTATCAACAGACAGTCAGGAGTACCAGTATTATTTCTTTCCTAACGGCCGGCCGGTCTTCAAGAACTGCCTCCTCAGGGGTCTTAATGTTACGATTATGGACAACTTCCATAAAAGGTGCATTTGAATTGATAACTGTGCTGGATCTAATCGGAAAATTATCAACGGACCAAATCCTCGTAATTTTCACGTTATTTTCATCAGTTTTATCGATTGTAGAGTATGTTGGGATATGTTTATTAGTACTTAATTGGGATTAATTGGGATTTCTATGGCAAATATTACGCCTTGAATGTATTTTAAGTAGCAAGCTTTAGACCACATTCAAAATCTCGTTGTAAATGTCAAATAACTTTACTATATAATTTTACTATTGTATTCAGCGCAACAATAGTAAAATATAGCAATTTATCGTTAATTTACGCTACTTTGCGCATTGTGACGAGAGTATGTGAATGATCAGAATTTGTGCTATCAGAATCCAGATAATTTTAGTCTGAGCAAAACAGTCGAAAATCAGATCGTTCCACCGGGGTTTTCTGTACTTTTTGACGTAGGACTACGTCTTTCATTTCTATACCGGGGTGTAAAATCAAAGTTTCGAAAACGAAAGCGTTACGCCGGAGACCGGGATTTTGAGCGTTAATAACTCTTAAACAACTGAACGAAATGGTATGATAAACATTTCATTCGAAAGATAAAATGTCTACGCGTTCTATACTTGTTACTTTTTGATCCAAAAACTTGTTTCAATCGTCTTAAAATTGTTTTCAAAACAAGTTAATGAAATCACCAATCGGTATATAAGCGAGCGCCGCTCGGAAATCCACTCAGTTCTAATTGAACAGCGATGGGAGCATGTTGTCGCTGTTGTGGTGAAGCTCTCCGTTTATCATGAAAGCGCGGATGAACGGTGTCACCTGTTTGTGCACCCTAGGTCAGAAGGGAATCCATCAGGAGGAGAGTGATGC
This sequence comes from Toxorhynchites rutilus septentrionalis, assembly GCF_029784135.1. Classification (NCBI taxonomy): domain Eukaryota; kingdom Metazoa; phylum Arthropoda; class Insecta; order Diptera; family Culicidae; genus Toxorhynchites; species Toxorhynchites rutilus. The sequence goes on along the minus strand of NC_073745.1, from coordinate 11,371,766 downwards.
CACAAACGGTTCCCCGGGAAGACATCGCTACACACACATACACGCGCGGAATTCTTTCCGTTTGGCTTTCCATTCAGCATCGAGAAAGTTCCGGAAAGATCTAATCATTTCTGGAAAATAATCTGCCAGTTCCTCTGGGAATTTAAAAATACATTCATGTGAAAGAGTTTATTTGAATGTTTTCTAACCATATAACACAGCGATCAAATACATTTGATTTTGTAATTTTTCAACCAAGTGTAATTAGCAGGAAAGCTTCTGAAGATTATTCTTCCCCATCAGTAGGATATTTCCGTATCCAATATTGTATGCGTAAGCAATCGATTATTGCTCAGTCGCCGAAAGTTTCGAGCTCAGAGAGGTCATTCCCCTCTAGTTTGCCTTCCAAATTGCCATCGTAAACCACGCCTTCTCTCGATTCAATCACGCACAGAAAGCATACTTAAGCGATATTCTGGTGGTGAGACACATTTATTTTTCGTGAGGACATTGACAAGACAACATCGTTGCCTAACGTGCTGGAAGAGGTGGACGGCGAAGGATCGACACATACACGCGCAGAACTCTTTCCGTTAGTATGCCATTCAGCATCGAGAAAGTTCCGGAAAGATCTAATCATTGCTGGAAAATAATCTGCCAGTTCCTCTGGGAATTTAAAAATACATTCATGTGAAAGAGTTTATTTGAATGCTTTTTATCCATGTAACACTGTGACCAAATATGTTTCAAGCAAGTGCTATTAACAGATGGTTATCGAATTAGCATTGAACACTGGTGGGCTTCCAGTATCGAGGAAAATGTGGAAATATCTAATCATTACTGAAAATAATCTGCCAGTTCCTCTGGGAATTTAAAAATACATTTATGTGAAAGAGTTTATTTGAATGTTTTCCATCCATGTAACACTGTGACCAAATACATTTGGTTTTGTGATTTTTCAATCAATCGCAATTAACAGGATAGCTTCTGAAGATTATTCTTCCTCATCAGTAGGATATTTCCGTATTCAATATTGTATGCGCCCGCAATCGATTATTGCTCAGTCGCCGAAAGTTCCGAGCTCAGAAAGTTCATTCCCCTCTAGTTTGCCTTCCAAATTGCCATCGTAAACCACGCCTTCTCTCGATTCAATCACGCACAGAAAGCATACTTTAGCGATATTCTGGTGGTGAGACACATTTAGTTTTCGTGAGGACATCGACAAGACAACATCGTTGCTGAGGATGCTGGACGGCGAAGGATCGAGATCTGCCCTGAAACGCGAGCAGTTTGTTTGAAACTGTGAGGGAGCACAGAGAAGCCGATCCTTCAGGAGAAGAGAAGGTGACCATCGAAGCAGCCGCTACACATACACATACACGCACGGAATTTTTTCCGTTTGGATGCCATTCAGCATCGAGAAAGATCCGGAAAATAATCTGCCAGTTTCTCTAGGAATTTAAAAATACATTCATGTGAAAGAGTTTATTTTAATGTTTTCTATCCATAAAATATCCATATAATACATTTGGGTTTGTGATTTGTCAATCAAGTACAGTTAGCAGGAAAGCTTCTGAAGATTATTCTTCAGAACAAGGTTTTTCGTATCCTATATTGGATGCATAAAACCTTGTGCCTCCAACGTAACGCTCTTGTTTACGAAGTCCCCCAAATATTCATTTATTCATTCATTCAGAATGGATTTAGATTCAACTTCAAACAAATGATCTCTAAATCAACGATAGTCCTACGTCACCCTTGCGGTTATACCATAGATATAACCCACTTCCTGTTTTTATGTTCAATTACAAAGAGATGCAAATGCTACCGCTGCGCTCTTGGCAGAACATGCCGGTTAGTTCTCGAAACATAACACATTGGCTTCCTCATAATCCGGACACGCTTGATGAATCACTAGTAGCATATTCGTAGCGATCAATCGGCAGCATGCGTTTGACAACCAATCCATGGGCACACGTGTAGACACCTTGAGTGATACTGTTTGTAGTGTGCAGCCTTCCTGAACTACAACAAATGCTTCCGTGTTGTCGTTGCTGGGCTTGAAGTTCATCTCATGCATCAAAATGTGCTACATGCGGAAAATTCTAAAAGAACAGATGTTTTATTCGAGTCGACGCGCGTGAAAGACATTCATTTTGCGTAAGATTTTCACGGATTAGACACAAATCAACGACTTTTTTTGAAGACATATTAAAGAGTAAAAGCAACTTGTAGTAACGTTATTATAACACGTTGATCGGCCAAACAAAAGAACTTCTAATGAGCTATCAGTATTTTAAATTGTCGGCACGTTTCTTACTACTGATTTATAGAACCTGCTGAACTATTTTCCAAAAACAGAGGAGAAATATATAGAAAATAGTGAGCAAAAAAATATACACAGGAAAAAAAGCGATTTGAATTTTTCAGCAGCGCCAACTGAATTGTAAAAACTGTTATAATATTATATAGTTATCATCCCAACGAAGAGAAAGTGGCGGAGGCGATTTGGCGTTTTAGTTAACAGTTTAGTAGGGTAAATGGGGGTAATTTGGACCCCCTAAGCAAATCGCCAAACCAATACGGTCTAAATCAAAAAGTCACATTGTACACTGAGCTACACTTATTTTCTCTCGATCAATAATGTTTAACACGATGACTGCTACGTCAATCACCGGTAACTGACACCGAGTTTTTGCTCAGGCTGCGTCAGTCACTGGTGACGTGGTGCGCATTGGCCTTTTTAAAACAGACAAGCATAAAAATTCGGCAACAGTGTATTCGTTTCACACATTATTACACCAGTAGCTTACACATGTAAACAAGATACATCTCATGAAAATGGCAAAAAGTTGTGAGGTATAAAGAGTTTTGCGTTGTTTTGATCTAATTTTTTCAATTTTGGGGATGACGATTTTGTTACCTTAAATAACTGGAAAGTTCGACACTACATTGTCAAGGAAACCTTCATTCTATAGTAGATAATGGTGCATATTCGCTTTTGTGAAACAAATCAAGAGCTTTTTTTAAAAGTGCGCAGTGGCTCTGGGGCAAGTTAGCACCAGCGTTTTGCTCTCAAAAAAAAAAACAAAGTTTTTTTCAAGCAAATTCTCAACGGTACCCACAAGAAGAAAACTGATTCAAATAAATGTGCTCCAAAAATGCTTGAAATGACCCGACAGAGGCTTCGGGAGGGACTCCAGGACACAGTGCAAGTTTCCCCGAGTTTCCTTCAACTGAGTGGAGCCGCAACACCCTGGCAGTTCCTACCATAGTACCATAGTAGTAGATGATCAGAAAAAAGACAAAAAAAAAACTATGAACCGGAATGTTGTCCTTCCCCCCTTTGAGTTGCCTCATTGTGGGTAGGAACGCTCCTATACAATAAACCCGCAGGGGAGAGGGATTCGAGACCCGTGAACATTCCGCCTCTAGCTGGACATCTGTTTGGTAACAGCTTTCCTCGACGTAAGTGGCTTGTCACGGTCAGGGAACGTTCGTTACACGTTCAATCATTGTGAAAATGGCGCTTACGCCACTCCGTTTTCATGCTTTTAAGGGGTCATTTTTTCACATTTCTGCAAAACTTCGCAGTTTTGTTTATGTATTTGATATAACAATCTATAACAAAAAAAAAAGAAAAAAATCAACTTTGGCGCTTGCGTCACTTTGCGAGATTAGGGCAGAGCAGCAGTAGGGAAAGTGGGGGCATAGTGGTCACCCTAAGGAATATTCCCATTTCCGGCGTCCACATACCGCTTTAATTCGTGTTTTTGGAAGAATATTATAGTTCAACTCATTGTTGTTCAAGATAGCAAACGGCTAGAAAAAGGAACTTTTTTTTTGCTTGGAGGTAAAGTGGTCACCTAGTGGGGGCAAAGTGGTCACTCGCACATATATTTCGTTCAAATTTGTTCAAATAATATTTGATATAGTAGGTACATGTATGAAAAAGGCTTGGCCTTTTTACCTATAGTCCCAATTTAAATTTTCTCATGCATACAAAAACGTAGTATGAAACACATAACGTTCCGCATAATGAGGTTTGGTTTAGTTGGAGTGGCATATTTTCCTAAGGTCAAAGCCACAATAGGAACCTCTTCAAGAGCAGAATGCGTTGAGTTTATCAGCTTTAGTAAACAGAACAATGTAAGTCGTTATTCACCTATGACCACTTTGCCCCCAAACATCAAAGTGAGTGCTATGCTGATTAATCGCTGAGATTAAAGAAAATATCTTTTCAGCTCTCCTAGAATATATGAACAGTCGTCCAAACTGATGATTTCATCATATCAGATTGAATAAACTAAATTTCGCGAGAAATTCCTTAGATACCATGCGGACAGAGCTACGGCCGAATGGCTATCGAGAGAGCAATTTCTGTTTTTATTTATATTTTGACATGCGACAGCTCTACTAAAGTACAGGGTGACTCAGAAGTCATTAAATGCTTCAAACATAAGGTGATTATCAATAAGGCATCTATAGTCAATATTTTAGTACCAAACAAGCAGGTGACCACTTTTTATTTATTTATTTATTTATTTTATTTATACTTCAGTAACATAAGACTTGCTGTCTTTTTTGGTTACAAACGAAAAAATAAGTATACATGAAGTGCGCCACGAATTATCGAGACAAAAAAAATCTAAACTAGTACAAAAATAACAAACTAATACAAAAAATTACAAACTAGAAAATTTCGCGACACCTTTTAATGAATGCTGCTTTATTAGATATATTGGATACATCCTGGGGAAGTTCATTCCAGTGAACAACTCCACTTACGAAAAATGATTTACCATATTGTGCAGTTTCGTATCGAGGTATAATGAATTTACGTAATCGAGCGCTTTGAAATGGACACAGCTTGTTGTATAAATATTCAGGTTTGCGAGTAGTAATGAGCTGATGAATGAATATGGCTGCCCTAGCTTTTGGGAAATTGTAAAAACAGTATCCCAACAAGTTCTTCTGCAGATGAGTAACACGAGAAAATCTGTTAAGTTTGTATACAAAACGCACACAAGAGTTCAAAGCAACTCTGATTTTATAAATTGCAGCTGCTGATACATTAGTCAACAGATAATCTACAGACATAAAATAAGGAAGTATCAGAGACTTGAATAGCTTGAGTTTTGTATCTGTATTTAAATAATAAGCCCATGGGTAAATGGACCGAAGTGCTCCATATATTTTACCACATTGCTTTAAAACATGCCTATCCCAGTTGAAACTGGAATCAATGTTGACTCCTAAACTAGTTGCATGGTCGACAAAACGTATTCTCTCTTGTTCCAAAAACAATTCTGGCAAAGCAGGTGATCTGCAGCGTGATATGAACAGAGCATTGGTTTTGGAGGCATTGATCTGCATTACATTTGCTTTAGACCAGTTTGCTATATTCTGTAGTTCCTCGTTAAGTATAACATTTATTTGTTCGATACTGAATTTGGTGCAGTCGAAATATAGTTGCACATCATCAGCAAACATGTGTATATAGCAGTATTTCAATATTGAAGGTAAATCATTCACATAAAGCGAAAACAGAATAGGCCCCAGTACTGACCCCTGTGGTACACCGGACGTAATAGGCAAGAAACAAGAAAGCTTCCCTTCATGAAATACTGCTTGTTGGCGACCTTCCAAATACGAATTTATAAAAGAGACTGCTTCAATACGAAAGCCAAAATTATGACTTAATTTTCTACATAAACAAGCATGCGATATTGTGTCAAATGCTTTTGAATAGTCTAACAAAATCAGAACTACCGAATTACTTTTGTCTAACACAACAGCAATATCATCAATTACTTTTAGCATGGCTGTTTTGGTACTATAGCCAGCACGATAACCTGATTGATATGGTGAAAGTAGGTTTTCATTATTGATATATGAGCAAATTTGCTTTTTGATAATTCTTTCAAAGGCTTTTGATAAAGCACAAAGAATTGAGATGGGACGTAGATTTGAAAGTGAGTTTGCATTTGATTTCTTTTTTATTGGAATGATTTTTGCATATTTCCATCCATTTGGAAACTTACACCATCGCACTATGGAGTTGAATAGATGAGTTATTGGTTGTAGCAATATTGGAAGAATTAGTTTTATAAATTTAATGGGAATCCCATCCAATCCTATGGCATTTGAATGAATTTCGTAAATTGCGTTTACTACATCATACTCGTGAATTGAACTAAACAGAAAAGTAGATCGAACACTGTCATCTACATTAAAATTAAAATTAGTGGTAGGAACGGAACTTGAAAAATTTGTTGAGAAATACTCATTTATGTCATTGGCCGAAAAATCATCCACATAGCTCTTTGTTGATTTAATTAATCCCACGCTCTTAATCTTCGTCCAAAACTCTCCGCTACTCATGTTCGAAGTAAAAATTTGATTAAAATAATTCTTCCTAGCATTTTTTACCATTAAGCTTACTCTGTTTCGCATTCTTCTGAAGCTTGCTAAGTCTTGATCGTCTCTTGACTGTTTCCATGTGCGATGCATTAGATCACGATCAATTATTGCTCGTTGAATATCAGCATTAAACCACGGGTTGTATGGCTTTTTTGAACGCCAGGCTTTAAGTGGTACGCATGTATCGTACAAGAAAATAATATTTTCATTGAATGATTCTAAAAGAACATCAGGATCATCAGAATTAAAAAAGATATCCCAAGAGATATTGTTAAATTGTTCAAGAACATATTGCGGGTTCACATGTTTGTAATCCCTATAAGAACTAACATTGTTTGGAGCCGCAGTATAATAATCGAATCAGTTTGGACGGTCTATTGGTCAATATTAAATCTAATTGCGAAGAACCATGAGCATAAAAATAAGTTGGTTCAATACCAGCACTGATTAGACCGAGGCTGTTCAAAACATTATTGAATTCACATACTTTATTCGTGTGATCCAACAGATTTGTATTGAAGTCACCGAGTATGATTATGTCAGTGTAAGCAACACCAATCTCACTAATTTTTTCATAAAGTAGTTCACTACATGACAAACACGGAGGATTGTAAACCGTTCCCAGCCATATTTTGTTGTTATTCATTGAAATTTCAATGAAGATAAATTCAGTGTTATTCATACCCACGTTATACGATTTGCTAACCATCTTGTGCTTTATAGAACATTTGATGTAAATCAAGATTCCTCCACCCAGCCTACATACTCTATCATGTCTTACAGTATTGTACCCATCGATGTGCACAACATTATCATTCACTTTTTCATTCAGCCATGATTCTACAATACATATGATATCAACGCCCGATGTACTGATAATCTGGTTAAGCTCTTCAAATTTGCTCATTCTCCTAGCACAGATGCTTTGAATATTCAAACAACAAACCGATAACTTATTATTTGGAAGAGCCGATTTTAACACAACACCCGGTAAACACACATTCGAAGAGGTGTTGTTAGTTGGATTGAGATCATCCATTAGAATACATGAGAGCAACTAAGAAAACATTCAATAAAAGGTGTCTTGATATAGCAAAATTTAAACTACATTTACTTAAAATTACAAACATCATAAAAAAAAACTATGTATATATACTACTTAGACGCGAAAATTTCAAAAGTGATTGTATTGAATACCACTTGGGTTATCCATACTAGTGAAACGTAATAATTAGCAGCAACATAGATCCGTAGTACTTGAAGCAACCAGCAGCATGCACCCAGCAACAACAGCCAACGACATCAACAGCAGCCTGAACGTGACCACTTTGCCCCCACCACCCCTATGCATTTTCTAATATTTCACGAACATGGTTTTAATTCTATTGAATTGGTTATATCCCGAGAACGGTTAGTTCTAGGATAAAAAGTTATACATATTTTTCTCATGTAGAATCACGTGTAGACTCCATATTTCATGTTACTTTTCTCAAATGGTTACGATTTCACAAAGTATTAAAACTTCATGAATTTTCAAAAATTCATATCTCCACTTTGGTGAGTTCCCACTGTACGTCAAACATTTTTAAAATTGGAAGGGCTTTCCAATGAAAATATACAAGAAAATATCGAAGGGGAGGTGTTTGGAGATATAAAAGTTTTTAATATTAATTCTCTATAGACTTAAAAAAAAGTTTGAATTTATCATCAAATACACCATTTATTTTGATGGAAAAACTGCATGATCTTACACAGTAGATCGTAAATAGAACACTTACAGTGGAAAACATATCAAATTGTTGCATTTTCAATGAATGTAAACAGAATTATCATAATCATATGACCAATTTAAATTGAACCAAAATTTTGTACGACATACTACCACATAGAAAGGGAGATCCGATTTTCGTTCATCGATCCATTCAGAATTGATTTTGGTTGAAAAAAGATCAATAATTACAAACAGAAGTGCAAGTGAATAACGTTGAAGTAATTTAATAAGATTCCAGTATTCATAAAAGCTTTTCGTTTTGGACAAAAACCGACGAATTGGACAACATGGGAGGAACCAAATTACAACTCGCCTCGCCTGTTGCAGAAGTCCATAAGGCAGATGAAACACGACTAAAATATAGTGTTTGTCCGGTGGTCCGAAAAATCCTTTTTTTCAACTTTTTCACAAAAAAAACTTTTTGCAAAAAATCATAACTTTTGACTCACTGAATAGATTTAGATGATCGACATATCAATTGAAGCCAATGAGTTTTTGTTAGAAAATATTGAACCTGCAAAAACAATGGATTTTGTTTTCGTTATTATTGATTGTAGTTGTTTTTTGTCGTTTTCATCGTTTTCATTTTTTTGGATCTGACATTTACCTCGCACTTTTTTTTAATGTTTTTCCTTGAAAGCTGAGGATTTTGTACATAACATATCAGAGATGCTATTTTTTTCGTTTTTGAGATATGGTTTTTCAAAGTTAACCGATGGTCCAAAAAATCATTTTTACCTTTTTATCCAAAAATAACTTTTTGCAAAAATTCATAACATTTGAACTACTGAACCGATTTGGATGATCGACGTATTAAATTAAAGTCAATGAGCTAACCTTCTATCTAAAAAAGATTACGTGTGTGGGAAGACTGGATTCTAGTCGCATAGGTCTAATCTAGTCACATAGGAATATTGGACGAAGACTTAAAACATGATAAATTTGAAAAATCATATCTCAAAAACGAAAAAATAGCATCTCTGAGATCGAGATATGTTATGTAAAGCAGCATTCCAGAAAAAAATATAAAAAATATAGCGCCCTCTATTTTTAACCAAGAAAACTATGAAAGACTGACTCAATCAATGATTTCAAAAACGAAAATCACACTTTTTCTCAAAAGTAATATTTTTTCAAAGAAAACTAACTCATAAGCTTCAGTTTGATATGTCGATCATCTGAATTGGTAGTTCAGAAGCAATGAACTTTTGTAATGGAAAAAAGGTAAAAAAAATGTTTTTTCGAATCATCGGTTAACTTTGGAAAAATATATCCTAAAAACGAAAGAATATCATCTCTGATATCGAGATATGTTATGTATGAAATCCTCAGCTTTAAAAAAAATAAATAAAATAATATAGCGCTCTGTAGTCCAAAGGCATGAAAACAACAAAAAAAAAACGGCTACAATCAACTATTACGAAAACAAAATTCTTCGAAAGCGTATTCAGCAAAGCATCGCCTGTTCAACGACAGAATTGCTATGACCATATCAAGACATTCAACATTAATCTGCCATGTATACCGTTTAATCTGGATGATATTAGGAAAGCTCTCGAAGACCTCGACTCTACTAAAGGACCTGGAACAGAAGATCTACCTCCGGTGTTTTGGAAAAACTGTGCCGCTTCGCTTGCGATACCTGTAGCTGCAGTTTTCAATCGCTCCATAGAAGACGGAGTATTCCCACTCGCGTGGAAAATGGCATGTATAGTTCCGATCTTCAAATCCGGAAATTCCAATTGTGTTTCCAATTATCGTGGTGTATCCATTCTCTGCTGTCTCGGTAAAGTGTTTGAGAAGCTGGTTCACGCAGTATTGTATAGAGTGACTGCACCGATCATCACTGACAGCCAGCACGGATTCATGAAACGGCGTTCACCAACAACAAACCTTATGTGCTATGTGTCAGCAATATCACGTTCTTTTGAATCAAAGCGACAAATGGATTCAGTTTATGTTGACTTCGTGAAAGCATTCGATACAGTACCGCACAATCTCATCATTCAAAAAATGAATCACATTGGTTTTCCCTCATGGATTACCAAATGGATATACTCGAACTTATCGGATCGTAAAGCTTTCGTTATTGTTAATTCCGTGCGCTCTAGAATATTCACCATTCCATCTGGTGTGCCACAAGGAAGTGTTCTCGGCCCGCTTCTGTTTATTATTTATGTTAACGACCTATTTTTTTTTTTTTTTTAATTTAATTTATTTTCAACTGGCTCATCAACGTTAAGCATCAATGAGCCGTGTTTATGTATAGGGAAAAGCCTCTGTGAGTAGAACTATGCAAATGTTCTTTCTCATAAAGGCATAAAAACCCTATGATTTTTTCAAGAAATAGAACAATATAAATAATTATACAACAATTCATTATGAAATATTATTTAAGACTTCTTCTTGAGGATTTTTTATAGAGAAAACCACCTCCTTGAAGATTGCGAGCAATTGCGTGCATCTGAGTATTTTTGAGTTCTTAGGAAAATAGTTGAAGAAAAATGAAAACGTTAATAACCCTATATTATTGATAAATAATAAAAATATTCATAACAAAAAACAGGAAGTGGGTTATATCTATGGTATAACCGCAAGGGTGACGTAGGACTATCGTTGATTTAGAGATCATTTGTTTGAAGTTGAATCTAAATCCATTCTGAATGAATGAATAAATGAATATTTGGGGGACTTCGTAAACAAGAGCATTACGTTGGAGGCACAAGGTTTTATGCATCCAATATAGGATACGAAAAATCTTGTTCTGAAGAATAATCTTCAGAAGCTTTCCTGCTAACTGTACTTGATTGACAAATCACAAACCCAAATGTATTATATGGATATTTTATGGATAGAAAACATTAAAATAAACTCTTTCGCTTGAATGTAATTTTCAATTCCAAGGGGAACTGGCAGACTATTTTCAGTAACGTTTAGATATTTCCGCATTTTCCTCGATACTGGAAGCCCACCAGTGGTTAATGCTAACTCGATAACCATCTGTTAATAGCACTTGCTTGAAACATATTTGGTCACAGTGTTACATGGATAGAAAACATTCAAATAAACTCTTTCACATGAATGTATTTTTAAATTCCTAGAGAAACTGGCAGATTATTTTCCGGATCTTTCTCGATGCTGAATGGCATCCAAACGGAAAAAAATCCGTGCGTGTATGTGTATGTGTAGCGGCTGCTTCGATGGTCACCTTCTCTTCTCCTGAAGGATCGGCTTCTCTGTGCTCCCTCACAGTTTCAAACAAACTGCTCGCGTTTCAGGGCAGATCTCGATCCTTCGCCGTCCAGCATCCTCAGCAACGATGTTGTCTTGTCGATGTCCTCACGAAAAATAAATGTGTCTCACCACCAGAATATCGCTAAAGTATGCTTTCTGTGCGTGATTGAATCGAGAGAAGGTGTGGTTTACGATGGCAATTTGGAAGGCAAACTAGAGGGGAATGAACTCTCTGAGCTCGGAACTTTCGGCGACTGAGCAATAATCGATTGCGGGCGCATACAATATTGAATACGGAAATATCCTACTGATGAGGAAGAATAATCTTCAGAAGCTATCCTGTTAATTGCGATTGATTGAAAAATCACAAAACCAAATGTATTTGGTCACAGTGTTACATGGATGGAAAACATTCAAATAAACTCTTTCACATAAATGTATTTTTAAATTCCCAGAGGAACTGGCAGATTATTTTCAGTAATGATTAGATATTTCCACATTTTCCTCGATACTGGAAGCCCACCAGTGTTCAATGCTAATTCGATAACCATCTGTTAATAGCACTTGCTTGAAACATATTTGGTCACAGTGTTACATGGATAAAAAGCATTCAAATAAACTCTTTCACATGAATGTATTTTTAAATTCCCAGAGGAACTGGCAGATTATTTTCCAGCAATGATTAGATCTTTCCGGAACTTTCTCGATGCTGAATGGCATACTAACGGAAAGAGTTCTGCGCGTGTATGTGTCGATCCTTCGCCGTCCACCTCTTCCAGCACGTTAGGCAACGATGTTGTCTTGTCAATGTCCTCACGAAAAATAAATGTGTCTCACCACCAGAATATCGCTTAAGTATGCTTTTTGTGTGTGATTGAATCGAGAGAAGGTGTGGTTTACGATGGCAATTTGGAAGGCATACTAGAGGGGAATGACCTCTCTGAGCTCGAAACTTTCGGCGACTGAGCAATAATCGATTGCTTACGCATACAATATTGGATACGGAAATATCCTACTGATGGGGAAGAATAATCTTCAGAAGCTTTCCTGCTAATTACACTTGGTTGAAAAATTACAAAATTAAATGTATTTGATCGCTGTGTTATATGGTTAGAAAACATTCAAATAAACTCTTTCACATGAATGTATTTTTAAATTCCCAGAGGAACTGGCAGATTATTTTCCAGAAATGATTAGATCTTTCCGGAACTTTCTCGATGCTGAATGGAAAGCCAAACGGAAAGAATTCCGCGCGTGTATGTGTGTGTAGCGATGTCTTCCCGGGGAACCGTTTGTGGCATCACTCTCCTCCTGATGGATTCCCTTCTGACCTAGGGTGCACAAACAGGTGACACCGTTCATCCGCGCTTTCATGATAAACGGAGAGCTTCACCACAACAGCGACAACATGCTCCCATCGCTGTTCAATTAGAACTGAGTGGATTTACGAGCGGCGCTCGCTTATATACCGATTGGTGATTTCATTAGCTTGTTTTGAAAACAATTTTAAGACTATTGAAACAAGTTTTTGGATCAAAAAGTAACAAGTATAGAACGCGTAGACATTTTATCTTTCGAATGAAATGTTTATCATACCATTTCGTTCAGTTGTTTAAGAGCTATTAACGCTCAAAATCTCGGTCTTCGGCGTAACGCTTTCGTTTTCGAAACTTTGATTTTACACCCCGGTATAGAAATGAAAGACGTAGTCCTACGTCAAAACAAAAAAGTTGGAGAAGTAAACGATAATCAAAAATAAAAGAAAAATACACACATACTCATACTTGAAAGTGTATGGATTTGAGGAAGTAATAAATCAACATAATTGCATCGAGATTACGAGTAGCCAGAACGTCACGGATCGAAACATTGAGTGGCATTCCCTTTTTGCGAAAATTTTCTATTAAAGATAACCTTTTATTTTGAAATTCAGAGAAATACCATACAATGTGATCAATATCGTGGTAACCTGTACCACAAATACATAGGTTACTATCACTGATGTTAATTCGAAAAAGATGTGCATTCGAAGAATAATGATTAGACATGAGTCTGCACACTACTCGAATGAAATCACGAGAATAATTATATCCTTTGAACCATGGTTTGAGGGAAACTTTAGGAATGATAGAATACAGCCACAGACCTTTATCACTACCATTCCAACTTGTCTGCCAACATTGAAGTGCACGTTCACGAGGAAAATGGAGATATTCATCAAAAGTAATTGGCCTATGAAATAACAGTCCTTCCGTAGCGCCCTTCTTAGCAAGAAGATCAGCTTTTTCATTTCCTGGTATCGAACAATGAGAGGGAATCCATACAAAAGTGATATTAAATGATCTACTTATCAAAACACTTAAAAGATGTTGGATTCCAGACAAGAAATACGAAGAATATCTAGACCTTACCGAACGAAGTGCCTCTAAAGAGCTGAGACTATCAGAAAAAATGTAAAAATGTTCAGGGGACAAGGTCTGAATATGTTGTAATGCAGTGTATATTGCAGCCAATTCCGCAACAAACACCGAACAGGGTAAACTAAGCTTACGGAATATGGAGAAGTTAATATTAAATACCCCAAAACCTGTGGAACCATTAAGATTAGATCCATCAGTAAAAAAAATTTTGGTTGAGTCAATATGTTTATATCTTGACAAGAAAATTGCAGGCATGACTATTTGGCGGAGATCACTGGATATACCACTCACATAAACTTTCATTGACAAGTCAAAATTAATAGAAGGATTGAACAAAATTGAAGGAATGGTCTGGAAACCAAGTAAAGCAGATGGGCTTTCCAGGGTAAGAAATTCAAGATATAGCGACATTCGCTTAGATTGAGTGCCTAAGGTTAGCATTTTTTCAAAGTTTGTTATCACTATCGGATTGAGTGTTTCACAACGTATCAAAAAACGAAATGATAACTCGAAAAAGCGCACAGAAAGAGGAAGGATACCAGCTAAAATTTCTAGGCTCATTGTATGTGTTGACTGCATACATCCTAGAGCAATACGCAAACAGCGATATTGGATCCTTTCCAGTTGCATAATATGAGTACGGGCAGCGGACCTGAAGCAAAAACTTCCATACTCCATAACAGATAGAACGGTTGTTTTATAAAACCTAATCAAATCGACGGGATGCGCCCCCCACCAAGTCCCTGTTATGGATCGGAGAAAATTTATTCGTTTCTGACATTTTTGTTTCAAGTAACCTATGTGTTTACCCCATGTGCCTCTAGAATCAAACTCCTAAATACTTGAAGGACGGCGAGTGCCTAATTGTTCTATCCAAAAGTTTAAGTTGCAATTGTGCGGGACGGTGTTTTCTTGAAAACACAACCATTTCTGACTTTTCAGAAGAAAACTCAATACCCAATTTACAAGCCCACTCAACCAAATTATCAAGAGAAATCTGCAAGGGATTATACAGATGAATACTGTCTTTGCCTGTTACCGACACTACACAATCATCTGCATATTGTCACAAAGTACAGTTTCCTGATAAACAAACATCGATGTCATTTACATAAAAGTTGTAAAGGATTGGACTAAGACATGAGCCTTGAGGAAGGCCCACGTAGCTAATCCGTAAAACTGACGAAGAACCATGGGAAAAACTCATATGTTTTTCACGCATTAGGTTAAACAAAAAACTATTTAATTTTGGAGAAAACCCATTTAGATGAAGTTTTTCAAAAAGAAAATTATTCCTCAATGGAAACTGAATCAAACGCACCCTTGATATCTAGGAACACTGATGCCATTTGTTGCTTACTACACAAGGCTATGTCAACCTCAGATGAAAGCAGAGCAAGACAATCATTAGTTCCTTTACCTCTACGAAACCCGAACTGCGAAGGTGAGAGGAGGTTGTTGGATTCTATCCAGCTCTCTAAGCGACATAGAATCATTTTCTCTAATAATTTTCGAATGCAAGAGAGCATTGCAATTGGTCTATAAGAATTATAATCAGACGCAGGTTTACCAGGTTTCAGAATAGCTATAACTTTAATCTGTCGCCACTCATGCGGAACAACGTTCTGCTCAAGAAAAACATTGAACAATTTTAACAAACGTTTCTTCGCATTATCCTTCGCATTGATCCTATCTGACCCCGGCGCCGAATTGTTACATGACAGAAGTGCAAACGAAAATTCAGCCATACTGAACGGAGGCGCAATATCATCAGATGTCTCCAAGAAGGGAGGTGGAGCAGGTGCTGAGTCTGGACATATCTTCTTGGCAAAGTCAAAGATCCACCTTTCAGAATATTCAACTTGTTCATTTGAATGAGTTGAATTTCTCATTTGTCTGGCAACTCTCCAAAGAGTGCTCAAGGAAGACTCTCGGGAAAGCCCATTCACAAAATTACGCCAATAGCCTCTCTTTTTGGCTTTTATGAAGCTTTTGAATTTACGCTCCAGATAAATGTAATTGTCGTAACGTTCGCAGGAGCCTGAGCCAATTCTTGAAAGCATTCGATTTTTCTTTATAGAGATTTGTACAATCTTGATCCCACCACAGATTAGGAGAACGTCTGCGAAACGAATTCCCAGGAAAACGTTTCGTTTGGGCATCAATAGCACTGTCATGAATTAAACCAGTTAGAAAATTATATTCTTCTAACGGGGGTAACTCATTAACTAATGCCACTGATTCTGAAATAATTGAAGAATATCTCTTCCAATCAATGTTTCTAGATAAATCATGCTGAACATTTATAGTTTCAGACGATTTGGAATAATTTGAAATAGAAACGGTGATCGGCAAATGATCACTTCCATGTGGATCTTGGAT
Source organism: Toxorhynchites rutilus septentrionalis (assembly GCF_029784135.1). Lineage (NCBI taxonomy): Eukaryota > Metazoa > Arthropoda > Insecta > Diptera > Culicidae > Toxorhynchites > Toxorhynchites rutilus. Next base: position 11,355,557 of record NC_073745.1, on the reverse strand, counting down.
AACCTTCCAATGACAATCTAATGATAAAGAGGAAGAACAAAGGGATAAATCTAAGCGACTTGCGCGGCCTGATGAAGGAGCAATTCTTGTTATATCACCTGTATTTAAAACTGTCATGTTGAATTCATCGCAAAGATCATAAATAGAATTAGCTCTTCGATCATCAAAAGATTCACCCCAGCCAATGCCATGTGAGTTGAAATCTCCCAAAATAAGATGAGGTTGTGGAAGAAGCTCGATTATATTCACAAGGTTTCGATAATTAAGCATTGTACTTGGTGGAATATAAATAGAAGCAATGCACAAATCTCTACCCTTGATGCGTGCCTGACACGCAAGAATTTCAATTCCTGTGACTAAAGGCAGGGGAATCCTGTAAAATGGATAACATTTTCTAATACCTATGAGAACTCCTCCATAGGAATCATCACGGTCTAAACGAATAATATTGAAATCATGGATGTTTAATATATTGTCCGAACGAAGCCATGTTTCAGATAGAGCAAACACATCGCAATTCAAAAAATGGAGCATTTGCTTGTAAGAGTCAAGTTTTGGAAGAAGACTTCTACAATTCCACTGTAGAATAGTAGAATTCTCTGACTCATCCAATAAATTAGGCATCGAAATTAATGAAGGAGAGGAGGGGCCACTTTGCAACCATTTGTTTAGCTAACTGACTGATAGTAGGAAGCCAAGCAGAAATGAGACATTTCAATGAATCTGAAATTCCGAAAATATCAAAGATCCATCTAACAATTGAAGAAAAGCAAATACCTCCTGAAAATGATTGGGGTTCAGGAACCGATCGAGAAGCAAATCTGGGATGACTTGACAATTCAGGGAAATGAACGTCATAGTTAGAGGATCCCCAACCAGGAGGGTTACTGTTGGAAGGAGCAGAAAAATGAGAAGAAGCTTCTGGTTGATTAGAGGATAATCCTCTTTTTTTAGCAGGCTTGGAGGAGGAAGTATTTTTTCTCTTCCTGGTTCTTCCCGCGATTATTGGATCGAAAGTAGTATCCGATTCATCATCCTCTGATAAAGCAGAGAAACGATTTTCTGAAATCTCGGATACCTGAGCTGCCTTGAGTATATCAGCAAAGGATCGCTTAGAACGATCTTTAAGTGACTGTTTAAGTTTAATTGAACGGGATTTGTATTTTGGACAGTCTTTAACTGTGTGAGGAACACCTCCACAAAGAATGCATTTATCAGCATCCTTGTTGCAAATACTTTCATCATGATCGACTCCACACTTAGAACATTTAATTTTATTGCAACAGAAGGTTTTAGTGTGACCTAACTGTTTGCAATTAGTGCATGACATTATTTTGGGAGTAAATAATCGAACTGGAAGACGAAGCTTATCAATGAGCACATAATTTGGAAGAGCTGTGCCCTCGAAGGTGATTCTAAAAGAACCAGATGGGAAATATTTCTTCTTGTTGCCATCAATTATAAATGAATTCAGCGATCGAACTTCTAAAATTTTCACATGAGGAAGTTTTACATCATGAAAAATACCCTCTGCTTTTTCGAAATCTGCTAGTTGGAGAGATTTTTCCGAAACCACACCATCGATTTCAACAATGTGTGCCGGAATATACACTCGATATTCAGCAGTGAACAAAGAATTATTTACAACTGCGTTAGCGTCTTTACAATGCGAGAGCACAACACGAAGTTTGTCTTTATTAACTTTTGTAATCTCCAAGACACTTGAGTAATTAGATTTCAAGTCTTTACAAATTTGGGTCACTCTTAACGGTTTCCCTTTGGGACGGAAGAATACCACCCAACGATTTTTCGATGAACCCGAAACGTTCTGGTATTGTCGTATTCGAGAAAGATTCTTGGGAGGAATATTCTCAATGATTGGATGTTGAGGAGAATTAATTAGATTTTGAACCGAACTGAGTGAAACAGAATCAATTGTTGGCTGTGTCGAATTTAACTGTGATTGTTTTTTATGTTTCTTCGAAGGACGAACTTCAGAAAAACAATTACTAGGAGAAGCTACGATGCTCATATCAACATCGGAGGGTTCGTTCCCCTCCATTTAGATAGAATTGTGTAATAAAAATGAGAGCAGAGAGAGCATAAAATGCCTAACACTCACAGAAAATAAAACTATTATTTTTGTATATATATAAAAAAAAATTAAATTAAATTAATTAATTAATTAAGTAACACAAAACAAAAACTTAGCTGTTTTATATTTTCCAGAGGCAGGGAATCTTCAGATATCCTGCACCAAGGTTCAATACAGCGGGAAGCTTCACACACACCGAAAAACACTTGAAAATTCAAAATTCGTATATCTTCTTCGGGGAATTCCACTCGCTAAACAAATGGCTCCAATAACTTCACAACTTCTTCGAGAAATAGTCTTCAAAATACTGAAATGACCTACAAGAAAAAAAAAATCACGAAGAAAATCTGCAATATTCGTTTTGATGAAAATTATACGTCACCTTTATTCCACGGCTTGCTGATGTATGTTAACGACCTATGTGAGCTACTTTCAACATCCAAGCTTTTATTCGCCGATGATCTCAAAATTTACAGTGAGATTGCATCATTCATTGACTGCATCAAACTTCAAGATGATATTAATTGTTTGCTAATCTGGTGCAATGATAACGGTATGCGTGTGAATAGTAAAAAGTGTAAAGCCATATTCTACAGTCGCTGCAATAATGTCATTCGCCACCAATACCACATGGGGCTGGAGCCCATAGAACGCGCAAACTCGATCTGTGATCTAGGAGTAATGATCGACTCTAAACTGAAGTTTAATGAACACATAGTAATCACAACCGCTAAAGCATACACTGTGCTCGATTTCATTCGTCGCCATGCTTCTGGATTTTCTGACGTGTATTGCCTCAAAAAGTTATACTGCGCGCTAGTTCGGAGCATCATGGAATATGCTGCACCGGTTTGGTCCCCATTCCTCGTTACACAAATCGTTGCGTTGGAGCGAATCCAGAGAAGTTTCATGCGGTTTGCTCTGCGACAGCTCCCTTGGAATGATCCGATAAATCTTCCGAGTTATGCTGATCGTTGCAAACTGATTGACTTGGAAACACTATCAGCCAGGCGTACCAAACTAAAGGGTGTGTCACATCAAATTGCATCACGGAAAAAACTCTGTAGAAATTCGCCCAGTAGACCTATCCTTTTGAAAATTTTAGACAGTAAAATAAAAACTATTAAACAACTTTTGGCATTTTCTTTTTATTCATACTTCGAGCCCAAGCCCGTATGCTCGCACCTTCCTCTTTACCCCGTCTATAAGGTTCTGTACAACGTCAGGTTGTAGTTTTTTTTTGAACAGAAATCCATTTTCTCTTGAAGTCCGCCTCCGATTTGACAACTTTTGGGTTCTCCCGGAGGGCCTGCTTCATAATCGCCCAATATTTCTCTATTGGGCGAAGCTCCGGCGCGTTGGGCGGGTTCATTTCCTTTGGCACGAAGGTGACCCCGTTGGCTTCGTACCACTCCAACACGTCCTTTGAATAGTGGCACGAAGCGAGATCCGGCCAGAAGATGGTCGGGCCCTCGTGCAGCTTCAATAGTGGTAGTAAGCGCTTCTGTAGGCACTCCTTAAGGTAAACCTGCCCGTTTACCGTGCCGGTCATCACGAAGGGGGCGCTCCGCCACACCATGTACTTTTTGGCAAACTTGGATAGTTTCTGCTTGCGAATCTCCTCCGGAACGCTGAATTTGTCCTCTGCGGAGAAGAACAACAGGCCCGGCAGCTGACGAAAGTCCGCTTTGACGTAGGTTTCGTCGTCCATTACCAGGCAATGCGGCTTCGTCAGCATTTCGGTGTACAGCTTCCGGGCTCGCGTCTTCCCCACCATGTTTTGCCTTTCGTCGCGGTCAGGAGCCTTCCGAACCTTGTATGTACGCAGGCCCTCCCGCTGCTTGGTCCGCTGGACGAATGAACTTGACAAATTCAGCTTATTGGCGACATCCCGGACCGAACTTCTCGGATCACGTCTAAACTGCTTAACTACGCGCTTGTGATCTTTTTCACTGACGGAGCATCCATTTTTGCCGTTCTTCACCTTCCGGTCGATGGTTAGGTTCTCGAAGTATCGTTTTAGTACTCTGCTGACCGTGGATTGGACGATTCCCAGCATCTTACCGATGTCCCGATGTGACAACTCCGTATTCTCGAAATGAGTGCGCAGGATTAATTCACGACGCTCTTTTTCGTTCGACGACATTTTTCCAAATTTACGAAAAATTGACAGTGAAGCATGGCCAACGTGATCTATACACTCTTATCTGATTATAAGCGAAAGCTGAAGATATAATTCCTAAAAATTAAATTTCTACAGCGTTTTTTCCGTGATGCAATTTGATGTGACACACCCTTTACAAAGAATATTTGTTTATAATCTAATAACCAGCAATGTGGACTGTCCCGAACTGTTACGTCAAGTTCCGTGGAATATTCCTCTCCTTCGTTTTCGTAATTCATCGTTATTTCTTATGCCATTCCATAGAACGAATTATGGTTTCAACAATAGTTTCAATTTGTGTTTACGTTCTTTTAACAATATTAGTGATGTGTTTGATTTTACTCTGTCCAAGAATGTGTTTAGTACTAGAATAAGAAACTTAGAATAATTTAGATCTTAAGGTTTCAGTCTGTACGACGTTGTCGAAGATGGTGGAATAAAATAAAAATAAAAAATAAAAATAAATCCTTTTTTTTGCTGGTTCAATATTTTTTTATAAAAGCTAGCCAGCTAGCTAGCTAGACTTCAACTTGATATGTCGATCATCTAAAACGGTCCAGTGGTTCAAAAGTTATGAATTTAAAAAAAAAGTCATTTTTGGGAAAAAGTGGAAATAATTGATTTTTCGAACCACCCTAAAATGGAAATGGTCACCCTAGCGAAAAAATGAAAAATACGGGTCTAATGTTTTGTGGTACAGAAAAAAATAACTACTTTTCACGAAAATCTGGGAACCACTATATCGGTTTGGCATGGGATGGCTTACAGTAACAGTATATTTTCACCAAACGCACTGCGCGTATTGAATTAGGAAGTGGAGAAAAATAACATTGAGTTGAGTGTGTAAGAAAAAGAAAAATCGATTCAAGATCGATAAAGGTCTAAAAGAAAGAAAGTTGGAGGGAGAGATACATTGTGGATTTATTTTACATAAAAGCACACTTATCAAAAACTGCATAAAAGTAGATAATATTTCAAAAAACAGGATTTTTTTTAGGATTAAACTGTTTGACTAGATCGAAAACTGGAAGAATCCAGTTTAAACTGAAACATTAGCTGATCCTGGTTGTGGCATTAGAAGAGTAAACGGCTTGGGAAATGCACTGAAAACGGTAGTTAATGGAACATTACCAACAATTATAAGTCTTGATTGTTTCAATCGAACAGAAAAAAAAGTCTAGAAAGAATAGGTAGTCTGCGCGAAGATTTGATAGAATTTACGCTCGCAAAGATCTTGATATGTACGGATACTGCTATCACTAAAATAATTGTTGAAATGATTTCCTGAGTTAGAAAGAGTATTTGTCCTCCGTGTGTGAGGCGAGGTGAGTGCTAGTGAGTGCAAGGCAAAGGAACCGTGTATAAAGCGCAATAATTTGGAATTGAACGCCTTATCTTTTTGTAACAGCTGTAATCCTAATATTTGCGCGAGGAACAAGATAGATGAATAGTAGTCAAGATGTTTGTGTTCGAAAAAGCATGCCGAATGCACTGATCGAGATTACGGTTTTTATTTCTTAAACGCGATTTTATTTTCACCAATTTTATTTCTCAAAATTTGTCTTAGGGTGTTACTTTGATTCATACGATGGAAAATGCTTCGAAGACGCTTGTGTGAACAACGTTCTTTTCAAAACCAGAAGTCGAATAAAAAAAACCTTACTTTGATGGATTATAAGTATTTATCGGACACCAGTGCTAAAATAGCCCACGATTTTCAAGCATTGCTTATAGTTTTTATGTCACGATATGGGTTTTAAGACTCGGTCACATCGAATCATAGCAAAAAGTCCAATGAGAAATTATTTTGAGCTAACTTAGAAATCAGGGTAACATAAGTGAAAGATAAATCCAAGCAATTCGTCCAATTACATGTTGTCACTTTTGATGGCTTTGACGTGTAATTGAATCGCGTGTGTTTTTTTTTTCATTTTCTCACGAGTGCCTTTTTTTGCCGGCAATTGGCCATCAAATCCATCGAAATTTTACTTATGCAGGAATGTTAACGAACTGCGTTGTGCAAACCAACAAACGAACCAGTTGTGCAAATCAACGTATGAAGCCGATCTTTCCTGACAACATAATTTCCAACATTCTAATCAATTTAGGAAAAAATCCAATAAATTGAATCCATTCACTTTCCCGCGAGTGAATGCTGTTTGCTAAATACGGGCAGCCACGGCAGATCGATTCTCTCCAAGACGGAGTGAATCCCCGATGCGTGTTTTCTTTTTGTTTTTCTGGACTCAAGTGGGGTCTAGTGTAAACACTGGAGTATGTTAAATAGCGCTGAAATGGTCCAAATTCCACACAGTTCTCCCTCGACGATAATCGTCTCATTAGGAACAATATCGGCAGCATGGGTACGTATAATAAGTGGAACAAGTTTTGTATGGTATGGATTGTTTTGGGTTGTTTGCTTGCGGTCGAGGTTTCGGCTACCAAAAACATGCCAGACGACGCTCGGAAGCTACGGAACCTGTTTCCGCTGACGCTGGTGCATATCAACGATTTTCATGCTAGGTAAATGCTGTACCCGCGTATGCGGTGCGCGTTCCGTTGATACAGTCTTTGCTATTTTTAGATTCGAGGAAACCAATCTAAAATCCAATAATTGCACCGCGACTGAGAGAAGCACTGTTGGCTGCATTGCTGGAATCTCGCGTGTTTACACCACAATCAAACGTCTGCTGAAGGAATACCGAAACAAGAATGTGATCTATTTGAACGCCGGTGACAATTTCCAGGGAACGTTGTGGTACAATTTGCTGCGCTGGAATGTTACGGCGGCATTCATCAAGAAACTGCGACCCACTGTTATGGTACGCCTGTATGTAAAGCTCTGTAATAGACTAAATTCTATTCTGTTCTTCAACAGACTCTAGGTAATCATGAGTTCGATCATGGTCCGAAAGGGCTGGCACCTTATCTGAAGGAGTTGGACAAAGCCAACATTCCTACCGTTGTTGCCAACTTAGAGTTGAATGGAGAGAAAGAACTAAAACATTCGAATATCAAGAAGTCAGTCATCTTTGAAATTGATGGGAGAAAAGTTGGAATTATTGGCGTGCTATACGACAAAACACATGTGAGTGAATAGATTCATTGATTGCATCGAAAATATTAATATTTTAATATTTTGTATGATTTTTTCAGACCGTCGCTCAAACGGGCAATGTGACTTTCTCCAACGCTATCCAAGCAGTGAAGGACCAAGCACAAATATTGCGTAAGCGCGGGATACAGCATATCATTGTTCTCTCTCATTGCGGTTTGGATGAAGATAAAAAACTCGCCACCGAAGCAGGTGAGCTTATCGATCTAATTGTTGGCGCACATTCACATTCCTTCTTGTATCCGAGTGACTCGAAGGCTCCATATGACGCAAAGGTGGATGTGATCGAAGGAGATTATCCGCTGTTGGTGAAGAGTAAGAACAGTTCGAAAATGGTGAGTGATAATGCTTCGATGGAATCATCTAAACTCAATTTCGATTTTCTGTATAGACCCCTGTTGTCCAAGCGAAGGCATTTGGGAAATATGTCGGCCGGCTCACGGTTTACTTTGACAATGATGGTAATTTGAAATATTGGGAAGGCTATCCGGTGTATGTTGATGGGTCTGTTGAGCAAGACAGAAAAGTCGAAAAAGATATAAAACTGTGGCGCAAACGAGTACTTGAACTGGGATCAACCGTTATCGGACACACAAATGTTCGTTTGAATCGGGATTCTTGCAGATACCTGGAATGTTCTCTGGGTACCGTAGTTGCTGATGCCTTCTCGAGCCAAGTCAGTATTGCGATTCAATAAATATGTTACATTGTAACCATGCTCTTTAATGTTCTTTAGTGGACTAACGAAACTTTCAGACCAGCGGCAATCATCCAGGCAGGAAATTTCAGAAACCCAATTTACCCCGGAGGTATGCTATCATTTGTTCATGATACTCATCCCGTGAAGTTTGTTTCTCCGAATCACTTTCAGACATTACAAATGGACTTGTCATCGAGGCTGCTCCCTTCGGGTCAACGGTTGATCTTATTCGCCTTCGTGGACAAGATATTTGGGCAGCGGCAGAACATTCCTTCACCTGGGATGATGAAAATCGAACCAACTGTCTTCAAGTGTCCGGCTTGAGAATTCGCATAGATGTGACCAAGCCATTCTACAATCGAGTTGTTTCGATCGATGTCCGCAACCAATTCGACACCAAGAACGAAGTCTACCAGCCACTGAATACTGCCAGCGAGTATTACGTGGCGGTTCCCTCCTACCTTGCCGATGGTAAAGATGGTTTCGCTTGGATGAAAAATGCCACCTCTCGACAGACCGGACCGCTGGATTCGGACGCATTTTCAGAACATGTGGCGAAGGTGGGTGTAATTGATGATATCCAGAGAGGACGCATTCAGGTCTGTGCAATCAACTGGGATTGCAAGACTAATGTTGCACTTTCATTGAACGAAGATGGAACTCCGCTATTGTAATAAACACCGCCAGTAGGTGGGTGATCAATTCTTAGCAAAGCGTAATCATATGTGGCAGAACGTTGAGAAATAATAACAAAGTTTCTATTACAATTCGATTCTAATTTCGGATACCGGTGGAAAAATCTACAAAAATAATTCAATGGAATAAACATTCTTTGAATCCTACTTTTGTTAAGTCTTCTTCAAAAATGGTTGCCATAGGAAAGTCCAGGCAAGTTTCAGTCATTACAACCACGACGTTGCGCTTCATTGGGAAGACGTTTTTCACCAACACCTTCAGCCACTCCGTTTGGGTACTCACGACCGACCTCGACTGTCGCTTTCGCATAATGTTCATTTTGGCATCCCGGCCAAAGAAGCAGAATGATGTGCCCACCTTGATCTCGGTCCTCCTTCTTTGCTTCTGCTGCATTTTACGGTCGCGTAGCACTGTTGAATGTCCGGCACCAGATTTCCATTCGATGCTCTCGTCTTTCTCGAAAAGGGAGAGAATGTTCTAAATGCCGCATCGGAAGTGCATCACGATATCCAACCTATTCGCTCTGAGTTGGAGCTGGCTGGAGCTTCACTCCGGGAACAAAGCATTGCAAAGTATTTGCTTGACTGTTTCCGACATGGCTGTTGCAATTCACCCAATAATAACGTAGAAGCATTTTTGTAGAAGGCTTACTAATATCTCTTTCGTTGTTTTTGTTTTCATTGCCATCCATCATTAGTCTTTTTTTAATGCATTTAATGCATAATGCATTCAATGCAACTTGACTGGTCATTGACAGTACCATAGCAGTGAAACATTTAAGCAACTTTGCATACTTGAAATATTAAAAAAATAGACTACTTGTTGAAAAGGGTAAGTTTTTTTTATTTTAACAAAAAATTATAACTCATAACTATAATTCCTACAAAATCTGGGTCAAAGGATGAAATGTAGGAAATCTAAATTTTCGTAGAAAGATATCATTTTTTTTTCATTAAAAAATAAAATTTATTTTTCCTAAAAACATATTTTTTGAATTTTAACTATGTGAATAGCCCTTACAATTTCCACCCATACCTCGGAAGATGGGCAAAATTTACACACTGAAATGTTCTGAGAAAATTGCCATCAATGATGTCTTCGACAAAAATTCATATTTTTATAAGAAAAAACTTTATCAAATACACTACATCGCTGTCTTGACTTTAAACAAAACTACGATTGCTTGTTTTTTTTTTAAAGAAAACATGAAAACGTTGTTTTTTTCCTTTATTGATTTAATTAGGCTCAAGTGGATAAAGAGCCACCATCAAACAATACATTTTAAAACTATTTGAATATATTATAACTACATAATTATTAACTTAAGTCTAATTAGCTAAAACCACAGTGCAATATAAAAAAAATATAATTCATTCCTTCGTTGCCTCGTCGGTATTATCCTTGTCTGGAACAGTGCCTGTGGTGGGTCGTAACAACTACATCGCCAGTTGATGTAGCAACGGTATCCTTTGGTAGTGAGTGCCTCCTTGTTATGTTAATAGCTCCTGTAATGATCTTATCTCAACGGGTACTAAGTTCTGCTTGTGTAATAGGAAAGGAAGGGAGAATGGACAGTGGGAGTAGGAGATGTGACCTAAATAATAACATTAGCGCTTCTTAGGAAGACATATATGGGGAACATAAAATTAGGGTCGCGAGTAGCTAAGATATTGCGAACTGTCATGCGTGAGTGTACTCCTTGAGCCTCTAAATCGGCAACCAGTTTAATTCTTTCATTGCAAAATTCATTACATGACCAAACAACGTGCTCGATGTCATGATATCCTTGACCACGTTTGCATAAATTGTTAGTAGCAATACCTATGCGGAAGAGATGCGCATTTAGCGCGGAATGATTGGACATCAATCTGGACATAGTTCTAATAAGATTTCTGTCAAGATCTAACCCTTTAAACCAGGCCTTCGTTGAAACTTTGGGGATAATAGAGTATAGCCATCTCCCAAGCTCATCTCTGTTCCATTGGTTTTGCCAACTGGTGAGTGAATGCTGTCGGGAAATGGAGAAGAATTCCCGATACGCTATTTGTCTATCAAAAACTGTGCCCTTCATACAACCCATCTTTGCGAGTGTATCCGCTTTCTCATTACCAGGAATAGAGCAATGGGAAGGAATCCAAATGAAAGTGATTCGAATACTTTTATCAACAAGAGAATTCAATGCATTCCTAATTTCGATAAGAAAATATGATGCTTTCGTCTGTTGTTTCAAGGATTGAATGGCTTGTATACTGCTAAGACTATCCGAGAAAATAAAATAGTGATCAGGTGGTAAGGACTCAATGGTCTTAATTGCATGATATATTGCAGCCAGTTCGGCAACATACACTGAACAAGGGTCTTCAAGTTTATGAAAGCTAGTGTAATGTTCATTAAAGATACCAAAACCAGTGGATCCGTTGATTCTTGAACCATCAGTGAAAAACATTCTTGAAGAATTGATATGGTTATATTTTGAAGCGAAAATATTAGGGATGATCTGAAATGTCTCGAGTTTCGTCCTTCATAGAAAGATCGAAATCAACGGAAGATCTGCAAAAGTTCGGAAAGCTAACATTATTGACTGCTGAAGGTTTTATTTCTTGAGAAATGTAATGAGAGTACAGATCCATGGATCTCGACCGTTGGTTCAACTCGAGAAGCTTCTTACAATTCTCAATTACTAATGGGTTCATGATTTCGCTTCGGATTAAGAAGCGATAGGACAGTTCCCAAAACCGAACCTGCAATGGTAAAACACCTGCCAAGACTTCAAGGCTCATGTTGTGTGTTGATTGCATGCACCCTAAGGCTAAACGCAAGCAACGATACTGTATCCTCTCCAGTTTAATGATGTGGGTTTTAGCAGCCGAACGGAAACAAAACGAACCATATTCCATGACTGACAGTATTGTAGTTTTGTACAGCCGTATTAGGTTTTCTGGATGAGCACCCCACCATGTTCCAGTAACTGTCCGGAGAAAATTTGTTCTCTGTTGACATTTTTTATTCAGATATGCAATATGTTTTCCCCGTGTACATTTAGCATCAAACCAAACTCCAAGATATTTGAAGCTTGTGGATTGAACGATGGTTTTGTTGAACAATTGAAGCAGAAGTTCGGGAGGTTGGTGCTTCCTAGAAAATACAACCATTTCTGTTTTCTCAGTTGAGAATTCAATACCTAGATTCACAGCCCATGTAGATAAATTATTTAAGGAAATTTGCAGCGTTCTTTGCAAATCAATAGTTCTCGTACCTGATATGGATACAACACTATCATCTGCCAGTTGCCTCAAAGTACATCCATCTGCAAGATGATCATCTATATCATTAATATAGAAATTAAACAGAAGAGGACTTAAGCAAGAACCTTGAGGGAGACCTATGTAGCTAGTCCTAGAAACGGCACAATTTCCATGAGAAAAGTGCATGTGCTTTTCGGATAACAGATTAAACAAAAAGTTGTTTAAAATTAGTGAAAATCCATGGTTGTGAAGTTTATCGGATAAAATTCTTATTGATACTGAGTCAAACGCGCCTTCAATGTCTAAGAAAACAGAAGCCATCTGTTTTTTATTACCAAAGGTCGTCTGAATTTCGGAAGCAAGTAACGCAAGACAATCATTTGTCCCTTTGCCCTTGCGGAAACCGAACTGCGTATCTGATAAAAAGTTATTCTCTTCAACCCATTCGTCTAGTTTCCTTCGTTGTGTCCCCGTTTCATATCCCTCCTATCCGATCGATAAACTTTTACTTAGTCGCGGCAATACATACACACACTCTTTACAGATACACGGGCCAAAGGTTGTGCAGTCCACTGATCATTCAACAAGAGCCAAAGGTTGTACCGCTTATGACAACTCTACACGAGCTGATGATTGCGCCGGCTAGTGACCATTCTATCCTGGATTCCTCGAGGCGAGAAAGACGCACCACGCTAGATATGGGGTACAGACTAGGGAGGCGTAGCTGATTAATGGTCAGCTGCATCCCAATAGGAGGTATCCCGTGTCGGGCACACGTACAGAGCATCGAAGACTGCAACATACCAATTATGAGAACACTTGTAATACTAACCTCGAGCCAACCGCGAGTAATCGGTTACATATTACTAACATAGATAATAAGAAAAATTGTCAAAGTATTGAACTCCCGGCCCCGTGAGGCTAACGCCATATGAGCCTTGATAAAAATATATATTTTGGAAAAAAAAACCCATTCGTCTAAACGTCGGAGTATCATTTTTTCCAATAACTTACGGATGCAAGATAGCATGGCTATTGGTCTGTATGAGTTATGGTGGGAAGCTGGCTTATTCGGTTTTTGAATGGCTATTACTCTCACTTGTTTCCACTCGATAGGGACAATATTTTGTTCAATAAACTTATTAAATAACCTTAATAAACGTTTCTTAGCGACGTTTGGAAGGTTCTTCAAAAGATTAAATTTGATTCCATCGGAACCAGGAGCTGAATTATTGCACGAAAGAAGTGCAAGTGAGAATTCATTCATAGAAAACAATGTCTCGTTATTACTATTGGAAGGCGATGTATTACGAGATATGTCTTCTGCAGGGACAAAATCTGGGCATACTTTTTTGGCAAAATCAAGAATCCATCGGTCTGAATACTCTTTGTTTTCGTTTGTATGGTTTTTGTTTCGCAAACACCTGGCTGTGTTCCACAGGGTACTCATAGATGTTTCCCTTGACAAACCATTGACATAAAGGGTGTCACATCAAATTGCATCACGGAAAAAACGCTGTAGAAATTCGCCCAGTAGACCGATCCTTTTGAAAATTTTAGACAGTAAAATAAAAACTATTAAACAACTTTTGGCATTTTCTTTTTATTCATACTTCGAGCCCAAGCCCGTATGCTCGCACCTTCCTCTTTACCCCGTCTATAAGGTTCTGTACAACGTCAGGTTGTAGTTTTTTTTGAACAGAAATCCATTTTCTCTTGAAGTCCGCCTCCGATTTGACAACTTTTGGGTTCTTCCGGAGGGCCTGCTTCATAATCGCCCAATATTTCTCTATTGGGCGAAGCTCCGGCGCGTTGGGCGGGTTCATTTCCTTTGGCACGAAGGTGACCCCGTTGGCTTCGTACCACTCCAACACGTCCTTTGCATAGTGGCACGATGCGAGATCCGGCCAGAAGATGGTCGGGCCCTCGTGCTGCTTCAATAGTGGTAGTAAGCGCTTCTGTAGGCACTCCTTAAGGTAAACCTGCCCGTTTACCGTGCCGGTCATCACGAAGGGGGCGTTCCGCATTCCGCAAGAGCAGATCGCTTGCCACACCATATACTTTTTTTTCCTCCGGAACGCTGAATTTGTCCTCTGCGGAGAAGAACAACAGGCCCGGCAGCTGACGAAAGTCCGCTTTGACGTAGGTTTCGTCGTCCATTACCAGGCAATGCGGCTTCGTCAGCATTTCGGTGTACAGCTTCCGGGCTGGCGTCTTCCCCACCATGTTTTGCCTTTCGTCGCGGTCAGGAGCCTTCCGAACCTTGTATGTACGCAGGCCCTCCCGCTGCTTGGTCCGCTGGACGAATGAACTTGACAAATTCAGCTTATTGGCGACATCCCGGACCGAACTTCTCGGATCACGTCTAAACTGCTTAACTACGCGCTTGTGATCTTTTTCACTGACGGAGCATCCATTTTTGCCGTTCTTCACCTTCCGGTCGATGGTTAAGTTCCCGAAGTATCGTTTTAGTACCCTGCTGACCGTGGATTGGACGATTCCCAGCATCTTACCGATGTCCCGATGTGACAACTCCGGATTCTCTGCACAGGATTAATTCACGACGCTTTTTTTTCGTTCGACGACATTTTTCCAAATTTACGAAAAATTGACAGTGAAGCATGGCCAACGTGATCTATACACTCTAATATGATTATAAGCGAAAGCTGAAGATATAATTCCTAAAAATTAAATTTCTACAGCGTTTTTTCCGTGATGCCATTTGATCTGACACACCCTTTATCGTTGCCAATAACTGCGTTTTTTCGCTCCAATAAGATTTTTGAATTTGGTTTTAAAAAAGTTCATACTTATCAAAACTTTCCATTGAGCCATTTTGCGAAAAATTTTGAAAGCAGAGGATTTATTGAAATAAGCATCCGAGCACTCTTTGTCCCACCAAGGAGCACCAGGGCGTCGGCGAAGTTTTGCACCAGGGAAACGTTTCGTTTGAGCTTGAATGGCAGTGTGGTAAATCAAACTAGCAATGAAATCATATTCTTCTAGAGGTGGAAGTTCAGGAGTCGAATTGATGCTCTCTGATATAATACTAGCCAATTTCAGTCAATATTATGGGTAAGATCGTATACAACTTCGACCAATTTCTGTGGACACATTTCATTGGCAATAGAAACAAGGATTGGTAAGTGATCGCTACCGTGAGGATCTTGGATTACTTCCCACATACAATCTAACGATAAAGTAGACGAACAGAGTGACAAGTCTAGTGTACTTTCTCTTGCAGGGGGCTTGGGTACTCTTGTAGCTTCGCCAGTGTTCAGAATTGATAAATTGAAATTATCGCATAGATCGTAGATGATTGAGGAACGGTTATCATCATATAGTGCCCCCCAGGCCACACTATGTGAATTGAAATCACCCAATATTAACTTGGGTTCAGGTAAAATCTCGATAATTCCATCGAGTTGGTTGCGTGAAATTCCAACTCTGGGAGGAATATATACAGAAGCAATGCGTAGGTCTTTTCCCCTTATCGTGGTTTGACAAGCAACTACCTCGATTCCTAGAAGCGATGGTAATGGGATTTTATAGAAGGAATGGCATTTTTTTATCCCCAAAAGAACGCCACCGTGTGAGTCTCTTCGGTCTAAACGGATAATGTTAAAATCATGTAAATTCAACTTCTCATCAGGGGTAAGCCATGTTTTACAAAGAGCAAATACGTCAGAATTTATATTTTTGACTAAAAATTTTAACGATTCGATTTTGGGTTTAATACTTCTGCAGTTCCATTGAATAACTTTAATTGTATCTATATCGCTTATAGAACAATTATCGAGCATCGAGAGAGAAAATGGTTGCAAGGAGGGGCCTTTTTTGTCTAGAATGCAAATAATGCAGGAACCAAACTAATGATAATACTTTTGAGGGGCTCGGGAATGTTTAAAGCATCTAGAATGTGACTCGCAATACTTGGAAGGGAAAATAACCCAGCTTTGGAAGACACGGACGGAGTGTTCACGTCTTTTTGTGTTCTCGCGGAAGTAAGGCAAGGCGCAAATTGAGGCGCATATAGCGCGAGTAACTTGGCGCGATATAGCGCTTGTTTTTGTGGCTAATGAAAACATATAGAACGGCGCAAATTGGCCGGATGACGCAAGATGGTGGAGCGCTCGTGAGACACGACTCGCGCGACGCTGTGGCTGAACCACAGTTTCTCGTGCTGGTCATGCCGGTTGTGGTACTTGTGTTAGTGGATAATCATATAGCGCCGTGGGTTTGACACTGTATGGCTGTACTGGTCGGGTGATTGTGTTAGTAAACAAAAATATATCGCGCAACTCTGTGTTAATCAGTCATTGTATGCGAGTGGCACCAAACTGCGACTCAATATGCGCCCCACCACGCTACGTTTGTGGCACGTATGAGTCGCGTTGGTAGTCTCGCGTTCGCTTACGAGCGCTATACGCTTCTCAATTTGCGCCTAGCCTAAAACCAGGAGGCGTTTGCTTTGGAGATGTTTGTTTTGGAGTTTTATCACTTCCAGAGGATTTCTCAGTTGGTTTAAAGTTTTCTTGCTTCTTACGAGGAGTCGGAGGAGTAAGAGGAGCAGAAATTTTTCTTTTTCTTGAGCCTCCCGGTATTGACATGAATGCTTCTTCAATGGAAGTAAGATTTTCACAATCATCGGTTGGCAGAATTGCATAAGGGTTCTCTTGTGCTCCAGGATTAGGGGTCTCTTTTGCCACAGCCCTTTTGAGCATTTCAGCATAGGTCATCTTGGATCGTTGTTTGAGAGAGTTCTTAACTTTTGCCTCCCGCGATTTAAACGCTGGACACGCAGAAAGATCGTGAACTTCTCCTTTGCCGAAAATGCAGTTATCGGCATCTTCAGAGCATGATTTATCCTCATGCATCCCCCCACATTTTGCACAACGTATCTTGTTGCTGCAGTGGGAGTCTGTATGCCCCAATTGCTTGCATTTCATACAGCTCATCACTTTAGGTACGTAAAGGCGCACCGGAAGCAAAACCTTTTCAGTTTCCACAAATTGTGGAAGATATTTTCCGGGAAAGGTTACTCGAAACGAACCTGATTCGAAGTACTCTTTCCCTTTTTCGGAATGAGATACCGAATGCAATTTCTTGCAAGCAAGTATCTTCAGATGATCAATATTGGCATTCTTGAATCGACCTTTTCCTTCGCGTAATATTTCATCACACGTTAGACTAGGGTCGGTGATGACACCATCAATTTCAACGTCTTTTGAAGGAATATAAACAAAATATTCCTCCGTAAAAAGTTTGCATTGCGTTATCTCAGTGGCTTGCTTGCGGTCTTTGACAACCACGCGAAGCTTGTTCTGTCTAATTAGTTTTAGCGAATCGACCGTGCTGAAATTCTTTTTGAGTTCTCTGGCTATTGTCAAAATTCTCAAAGCTTTCTGACGGGGGCGAAAATAAACATTGTAAGGTCCTTCGGAATCTTCAGGATAGGACTTAATCCGAGGAGCTGTTTTTGATGGTGGATCGGGGTTCCCCGGCTCCGGGATAGTTGATTCATTATTAGGAATGGGAGGGGCAGGGGGACTGTGGTGTTTAGTAACATCCACTTCCATTGTGAAAGCAAGAAATTAATTTCTTGTTAATGAGGACGATAAAAACAGGAAGGAAAAGCAAAAAAGGGTAGCAAAAAGCAGAACTTAGCCTACCTGTTTTCGAAGAGTAACTCCAACAAGCTGGGTAGCTGACTGTAAGCCGGTGACGATGTTAGTCCAGGTAGTCGATGGGTGCCCTGTTTAGATCCTGAGTGCTGGCGAGTATGTATATCTGTAAAACAGAATTTTTTTAAAATAGGTAGCAAAAGAGTAATAGAAAAAAAAACTTGATACTTCCTTTCCACTCTGCAGCGAAAGAAAAACACGTCCTTCTCCGATGAGATCAGGGAAGGAACTGATGAAAACGTTGTTGCTGGAAAGAGCTTTTCCCTGTAAAATTGTCCATCTTCCGATGTATATGTGATTTACTGGAATTTACTATCAACATAATTTTTGACGTAGAACTACGTCTTTCATTGAGGGTGCCAAATCGGAAAACAGGTCACGTTTTTATGAAATAAAGTTAACGTTAATCATTATTTTTGCCGCGAACGGATTTTGGCGATTTACATACCAAACGAATCGGAAATTTCATAAGATTTGTTCGATATTCTATACATCACAATCCCCTGGTGTGTAAATGGTTAAAATTCATGAAAACTTTAAGCGTTTCCATTCTCCCATACATTTGTTCTGCTGATTTGCGTGCTTTCCCGAACAGAGCTGTCAATAACGAGCAACTTATCGACGAGCAACGTGCAACGTAAGATTTAAAGTCTCCGTGATCAAAGGAAAGGAAGAAGAACGAAGGGGAATATTTTCCTAGAGTATAAACAGTGGATCTCGCTGAGGCAAACTTCCAGTCTTGTTCTGTTTTCAAAGCAATGAACATCGCTTGTTCTTCCTTGGTCTGCTTCATCACATGCCTTCGTTTCGGGAGGGGCTGAGGACGCCACCAAATTATTCATTCGCTGATGTCTCTGGCATTGCAATCATTGCATCAAACTAACGCCATTCCATTAAGGTTCTGAGCTAGGCTATCGTCGGCTCACCAAGAAAATAAATGTTCTGGAATTTGGTCTGTGATTTATTTTCGCATGGCGGTAGCAAAACACTCTCCACCAAGGATGACAGCTAAGCTAATCTAGACCGGCATTATTAACAGAAAGGAGACAGAGCGGAGATAAGTGTATGTATATTGAGTTGCTTAAAACCATCGAAATATGGATATTCATGTGCGTACGTGCGTGCTTCATAACCCGTACGTAAAAAAGAGTACGGGAGGGAAATATTTGCGTTAGGATATTAGTAATGAATCTCTGCTGAGGCAAATATTCAGTCTTTTTCCAAGCAGTTGACATTGTTTGTTTTCCGTCATCATAAAGGCTTCGTTGGTGCCTTTGACATTGCATTCTATGAATTGAACTGACGGTATGGCGAAGCATGCGTTAAGGTTGTGCGCCAAAAATTATCTGGGGAATACCAAGCATCTTGAATGTCGTGCTGGAATGTTAAAAGTTATTTGGGTTCACGTGCCAGTCGCAAAATCTTCAACTACGATTGCATTTGCGCTAATCTTGATCACAATGAAGCAATGCTACTCTTTTAGAGGTTATTGAGATTAACAGAAAAAGTTTATTTCATTTATTCAGTCACGAAAGTAAATGTCGTTCTGGAAATTTGTATGTGATTTGATTTCGCTTGCCAGTAGCAAAACTTTCTCCACAAAGGATGACAGCTGCGCATGCGCAGTAATATTGCCAGAAGCGTTTCGATTGAGAATAGCGCTGAATGATGCGAGGTGTTTTTATTCCTAGTAGCCACCGATGGCTCTGCATGCATGCTATGACGAACGCTTGTTTGGGGCTTGGTTTACATTGTACGAATGATGCCTAGAGGTGCGATTCCACTGAGGCAATACTAAATAACATGTAGCATGATATTTGATACTTGCAAGTATTGTTATTGTTATTGTTTCCATGTGGTGCCAAAGTTATGTTGATGTAGTTATGAGATGTGGAATAATGGTGCTGATACAACAAGTATATAATCGACTATAGCTGAGTCTATGTCAATTGCGGAAAAAGGCCACCGGAATAGCGTTCGAAGTAAATTTTCAATGCATTGACATGAAACAAATTGCGACATACGATTAGCTAGTGTATTGTTTTACGAGGGCAAGAATGAATCATCAATCAATTATCGTCAACTGATTCTATAATAAAAAAACATTTCAGGGCGATCAAACCATTCCACTAAACAGTTATTTCTAAAATTCAACAGCATTATGAAATAATATCCGAAGTTATTGACGAGCGACTTACATAAAATAACAGCGTAGTTCTACGTCAACAATGCTGTCGTATCTTGGACACAACCTCCTATTATTTTTTTTGAGAATTAAAAAAACACGTTTTTGAGAAAAATGAATTTCAAATTTTAAAATTTTTGTACTATTTTTTCTGTGTAATTTTTCTGAACAAAAATTTTAATATTTTTTATGAAAATTAAAACATTTTTCTACATTTCATCCTTTGGCCAGATTTTTGAAGGTATTATAGTTTTTAAGTTATAAATTTCTGTAAAAAAATTGAGAAAAAACATTGGCGCTTTCCAAAAAGTAGTCTATTCTTTTTTTGAAGATTTATTATATTTCAAATGTGATTTATTTAAAAAAAATGTTACCTTTTAACGTTAAGTTAAAATTTAGTGTAGTTGTTGGCTTTTATATGTACAGTGGGGTAAAATCGGGATTTCTGAAGATTTTGCTTGTATTTCCACCAGAAATTGTTTATAACGATATTGCAGCGAAATTAAAATATAAGTTTCTTCATCTTTCAAATGAAAGCAACAGAAGACGATTCTGTAGCGTACTGTAGCGTACTTTTTCATGTAGAGGTAACAGAGTCCGAAACAAAAAAAAAAGTTCTACAACTCTGTCATTATTGAAATTCGAACATATGCGTAGGCTGATTTTTGACATAGGACTACGTCTTACATTAAGGGTGCCAAATCAGAAAACAGGACACGTTTTCATGAAATAAAGTTAACGTTAATAACTATTTTTGCTGCGAACGGATTTTAATGATTTGCATACCAATCGAATCAGAAACCTTCTAAGACTTATTTGATATGCTATACATTACAATCCCATAGTCTGAATATGGTTTAAATTGATGAAAATTGGAAGCATTCCCATATCCCTATACATTTGTTCTGTCCATTAGTGTGCTCTCCCGACCAGAGCTGTCAATAACGAGCAACTTATGAATCCGCTAGAAGAATAGAAACAGTTGGAGACGAATGAATCGTTGGATTTAAAGTCTCCGTAAATAAAGGGAAAGAAGAAGAATAGGAACAAGGAAGGGGGATAACAAAAAGACAATATTTGCGCAGTATGAAAGCTGTCGCTAGTGTATAAATATTGCATCTCTTCTGAGGAAAATTCTTAGAATCTCTCTGTGCTCGAAACAACAAAGGCCGCTTATTCTGCTCGTTTTGTGTTTTATGTTTCCCCTCGAGCTGTAAACGCTAGCGAATATTTCACTCGAAGTTTATCGCTGCAACTGTGTGCATCTGTTAGACGCGTGTTTGATGCTTGTTGAATGGTGATGCATGAAAGATGCCTCTCGTTAAATACTCAGTGCAATGGGTGCATTGATATAAGAAACAAATTGCGACATATGACCAATTAGTGTATTGTTCTCGCAAAGGCAAGAAAGAATCATTACTTCTCGAAATGATTCTACAAAACCACACAAGCCATTAAACCTTTTCAGGGTCCCGGAACGTTTTACTAAAGAGTTATTTATGAGCTTTCGACGTATTCACAAATAATATCCGAAATCATCAACCAACAAATTTCAAAAAAAAGGAAGTCCTACGTCCTAAGCGGTCGTGTCTCGGATACAACCCCTCGAATTTTTTTTTCATCAAATATGATCCTCTATCACCCGAATGAATTCAGATTTTTCATATGAGAAAGGTATTTTATGACTTTAAGGGGATGAATCAGAAATTAAATTCTTCTTTTATATTGAGAAAAAAAACAAAAATATATGCAAAAAAGCGATTAAAACAATTTAAAAAAAACATTATATACAGGATTCGATTATATACACTCAAGATAAATATGAAACTGTATATAATCGAGTCCGCCCTGTACTAATTAAAATGACCCAAGTAATACCAGTGCCATTCAAGAAGAAGAAGAAGAAGACATTGCGTTTTCAACTAACCTTTCTCTCCAGCTGGAACGACATCAATTCTGGACGTGTTTCTATCAGACATGGTTCTTCCTAATCTCAATTTTTACCAGCGACTATGAGACGTGATGTATATCGATACAACTGGGTTGCTTTTAGTCGCTTATTGGCCTCACGACCTCGCGACGAGACGGTTCGATCATCTATTGAAGCCATTAACAACTATCTGGGTGTCTTCGAGGAAGCTGTTCAAGCCGCTGGAGACGTTTACATTCGCTGGTTCCGAAGAGAAATCTGTTCACCACAATCGACATCTACAATCGGAGGCCTATCCAGCTACGGAACGCCCTCATGAGACCTGCGTATCGGTTGCCTAATTAAAAAGGTAGAAATTGCAAAACGCAATAACCTAATTTGGAACCATATGGTGAAATTTACCAACCAACAGTTTGGCAACAATATTACATTTTAGACAAATTTTGAAAGAACTCTTTGATGCCGCTCTGGTTCTCTCGTTGGAGAAAGCCTTCACGAGTAAGTTTGTTGAGGCGCGCAACCTTGGTGCTGGCATAGTGAGTCCCCATGGAACCTTGATTCGACAAACTATCAGACAAACGTCTAAAGTGCGCTACACATACAGCGTCACCGTCACCGTCCCGTCAACTATTCTCTTGGACTTATTTTGCCGACGTCAAAGTTGCCGGTGATTGTGTATGTGAATGCAACCATACGATTCCCATGGGAGAATATTTGACATTCCATTCCTTCACGTTGACTTCACGGTGACGGGACGGTGTATGTGTAGCGCACCTAAATCGACGATGTCTTAAGGCGGTATTCTGCTATCATGACGATATGGAAATCAAGCGAATGAGAGGCAAAGAAGAATATAAACAGTCAGCACCGAAAGCGATAATGACGTTTTGGTTCGCACGCTAACCAGTTCGCTAAGCTAACCGCTAACCGCTAACAACAAACTAATTCCACTGGGGAGAATGACTTTTGCTAGATCATATTTGAACAAACGAATGTGAGTTTTCCAGTAAATCGTTCAAGCGGCAAACACTGTGCGATGCACAAGCCGAGAACACAAATTCTGATCAGGTTGAGGGAGTCTTGCCAGTGGTTTCTGCACGCAATCATCTAGGAGCTGTTTCCATAGTTTTAACCCTTTGCGGCCGGAATTAATTTCCCTTGAAAGAGATCCTCTTATCTTTCCATGCTAATAGTATTTTTTTATATCGAGTACTTCTAACTATTATTCATAGAAACTCCATATACATTCGTGAAAATGTTAAGTAGACATTACAATTCGTTTAGAAAAATGTTAACTATGACATCGTTGGATCAATTATTTAGTATGATTCCTCACTGTGGTGGCTGAGAGCAGACGAACGACCGCAAAGGGTTAATTTAGTCTTATAGTTAGGTTATTTTTTTTTCCTTTTTCCAATCAAAATACATACATCGCTCTCTACGGGAATAAATAAAAATTATTGTAGATTTACAACCAATAATGACTTCACAAATCAAAAACGAAATTAAGCGACGTTGCCGAGCTTCTAAGGCTAAGGCATCCCATCCCAATCCCATTTTTGCGTTCGATATCTTTTCAGTAGCTTCAGTAGTTCATTCATTCCATCCGAGGATTCTCCAAATTTTAAAGTATAGCAACTCTAAAAAGCTATAAAAAAGTACAGTGCAACTACATCAGAAAATTATGTTTAGTGGAAAAACTTAGCTCAACATTACCAATAATCATGAGACCCAAATAGGTGTAATTCCAGCATCGCCTGAGGCATACTCCTCTCGAAGCAAATATGATAATATAAATAAGCCCTAATAAATCGTGGGCTTTCTCATCAATAATTACTTGATTGACCTAAGTTACCCCCACTATGCATCAGAGACGCGTCCTTCACATCTAGCTTCGTCGAATTCAAACGAATATGTAAATGGACGCAAATCAAGTGCAACAAACGGCCCTAAGTAACTTTACATTGAGATTATTGATGAATCTAATCGACAAATTGGAGTTTCAATGGATGTTATCCATCAGTTGGATCCATAGCGAATAACAGCAGGGGCATCCATCACGGGAGACCACTTCATTACGGAAACAGCCTCTCTCGAATAATCAGAGTGTTGCGTTGCAATTACTCGATGTCCGTCAGCACTGTAATCCAACTGCCTGAAGATGTTTCACTTTGATCGTACATAACGTTGTTATTTGCTCATTTGCAAATTGTATACGCGTACATTCCCGTAGGTTTAACTTGTTGGGCGATTTGTTAGTTCCACTTTGGCGAGCAAATCTATTATGCGTACCTTTGATGCATTATTCCCCGTTAAAGGATTAAAAATAAATTAAAATAAAATCAGTTGTAACTTTGTCACTATTTAATATTATTAGTTACAGTGAATTGAGTTTTAATACAACAAATTGCATACACTATTGTTGGGGATCCATTAATAAAAATTAGTTTGAAACGATGCAGAAACTCATCCTTCCATATCGCGATATGCATAACGGCACAATGAAAACCCTGAATTTTAAAGAGTGTTTTCTCGTGCTGCTTCAGCACCGGACGCACCCTCGCAATCATCCACGATGTGCAACATTTTTCACGGTTCAACTAGTTTTAATAATAACCGACAAATTGCTGACCATCCCGAAATAAAGGCAATCGCATGAATATAAAATATAGCCTATCGGACGAACCAGATGAATATGCCGTTATCCTTTCCCAGTCCCTATTGTGGCTGAGCGCACTCCAATTGGACGTAGCACAAACTCCCTGCCCCGCGTTTTTTTTTATTTCTGGAAAAAAGGTGAACGAGTTTACCGCCACCCGTCAATGCTTGGATCACTATGATGCAAATCCATTCCATTCATTTATCAAAGTTCAGAACTTTTTATCCATCCTCCTCCAGCCATAACCCTTGGTAATTGAAGTACATGCGAGTACATGACCCTCGTTCATCGTTCTCTCCGGCAGACTAGATCACTATCCCTATCGGGCTCGGTAGGATTAGAGACCCCCTAACAAAGGTGTGCGTGTCTGGTTTGATTCGGCATGAGTTGGAAAAATTACGCATCCGTAACATTCGCTTCGTCCCACCCACGCACCGATAGAGGTGCGTGAGAATCTAGTGGCACTTACGCCGCGTGCACCATCGATATTGGCTTGCTTTATTCAATTAATATGCAAATTTCCTGCCGATGCGCTCAAATTAAAACGTTGCTGACTTGGCGCTGGGGGAATTGTGCCCCTCGCGTTGCTGTTGCTCGAGAGAAACATGATGCAGATCCTAGGAGATACTGTCGATTCGGAAAATGGTGCCCATTTGACGTTGTTAGTAGCGGTTCTGTTCGTTTTGGGATCATTGGAACCTATCTGTTTAAGCTTATCGCCTATCGGATAAGTCTGATGAAGCCCGATCTGAGGTTCAATATAACGGTGTTTATATGTAGCGAATTTCGTATTTGAGTCCGAAAATTCGTTTTTGTGAACCAGATATAATTCGTATAAGATTAATAACATCTTCTTGAAAATCCTGATTTCTGGTATAGTTAAGCTAAGTTTCTTCACTAAAAATAAATTTCCGAGGAGTGGCACTGTACTTTTGTGTATCTCTTTTAAGTTGCAACACTTCGAAATTCGAAGAATCCTCTATTAGATGATCGGTTCGATCGAAAGTGCATCTTCCATTAACATTCTCTAATAATTTCACGTAAATCAGACGATAGAAAGTATAATTAGGGGTAGTGGGGGTAATGTGGTCACGTTGGGTAAAATGGTCACCTGCTTGTTTGGTAGTATAACTATTGACTATTGACACCATATTAATAGTCATCTTATATTTGAAGAAGTTCATTACTTTTAAGTCACTCTGTACTACAGTGGAGCTGTCGCATGTCAAGAAATAAATAAAAACAAAAAACGCTCTCTCGTTACCCATTCGTCCGTAGTTTAGTGCGTTTCGAATTTAAGGAATTTCTAGTGAAATTTAATTTATTTGACCTGATATTTGCGACAAATCAACAGTTTGAACGACTGTTCACATACTCTAGGGGAGGTGAACAGATATTTTGTTTAATTTCAGCGATTATTTTGCATATTTCGCATTTCGTTATTTGGGGGGCAAAGTGGTCAGTGGAGGATTACTACTAGCAATGTTTTGTTTTCAAATGCTGATACACCTTATCACCTTCTGCACCTAAAGGGGTCCCTTTTGTTGTTCTGACCCAGGAAAATATATCACACTCCAACCAAAACCAAGCGTCATTTTGAAAAACGTTATGTGTTTCCTACTACGTTTTTGTACGTATGAGAAAATTTCAATTACGATTCTAGGTGAATAGGCCTAGCTTATTGCATACATGTGCCTACTATTTCAATAATGATTTAAACAAATTTGGCCAAGAAAACACGCATAACTCTATCTCTTCTAGCGTGATATGTGCGAGTGACCACTTTGCCCCCCACAGGTGACCACTTTACCTCCTCACTAAAAAAATGTTCGATTTTTCAACCTTTTCTCTAATAATGAAAAATGTACTATTTTCAATTCTCATAATAAAAACCGCTTATTATCTTGAACTACAATAAGTTGAGCTACAATATTCTTCGAAGAATGGGAATTTTAGTGGTATGTGGACACAGGAAATGGGCATGTTCCTTAGAGTGACCACATTCATCAATAAGTAGTGGATAAGCTTGAAGTGTAGTGTAAAAAAGGGGTATACCATAATAGTTCAAAATAATGGACGCAGTGGTTCACACCTAACAGGGGGAAAAAAAAGCTTTGACCAACTATGAACTTTACAAGTCTTTAGGAGCCTTCAGAAGATAATTTTGTCGTTTATTCGATTACACGCAGGTCCCGTGAAGTTCTGGCTCGAATTAGTCAGCTGTCATTGTCATGTCGTTGAAGTGTATGGAGCTTGAGTCATTCAATATCTGTACGTAAAAAACTGGTCTATCTCGGAACCACGTTAATGAAACAGAAGAGATGTTGAGTACTCAAACATCAAAAGGACATTTATTGAGCTTGAGCTTGGGTAGACTGTACAATTCGTAGTTGCTCTCCGTGATTGACCTGAACCAACCAAATTGCACAAAGAACACACAGAATGACGCCTGGGACTAGCAAATCATTCTCGTTGTGCAATTTTCGGTGATTCGAACTTTGAATGGTCAATTACGACGCCGGCCACGTCCTTACAGTCACCAGGGGAAGGGAAGGAATGTTAGTATGATATTCGCCGCCCGAAGGCCAGAAGGGTCGCCTCTATAGCGTGGTTCCCTAGCGTTTATCATGGAAGGGATAGTTGTTAGTGGGAGTGGTTCAGAATAAATCAGGATTCACTGCGGTAAGTGATGTGATTCTAAAATCTTCAATTTGAAAATTTTGAAATTTTTAAATATTAAAATTTTTTAATTTGTAATTTTTAAATTTTAAAGTTTTGATTTAGTAGATTTTTGTAGTAGATTTAGTTTAGGATTTATTAAGGAACTCGCTGTCGCGCTCGCGGATAATCGAGGTTCGACTGTAACTCACCCACTCTCCCTTGACACGATGAGTTACATGTTGGCTATTGGGGGTCGACATTGAAATTTCTGTCCTACACACTGAATGGCACTTGGGAGTAGCAAACCAACAAACATCAAAAGGACATTTATTGCTCTTTAAAGAAAAATGGTGAGAAAATGATATCATTTTGATTTTGATGAAATCTCGAACTTTTCTCCGTATACCAATCATCATATTTCGGACACTCTTGTTGTCAGTCTGAGAGATTGAGAGATTTGCTCCATACATACAAACATTTTGAAACTCTTAAGAAGGGTACTTTTCTCGCTTGAATGCAAAAGAAAGCATTCTTTTGCCAAAGATGATATTATTTTTGCCAACACTAGTTTGGGTGTGATACTCAGCGAAGAATTCGAAAGCTCGTCAGAAAAGCAAACGAATATTGTTGTTATATTTTGTTCTTAAAGCTATGCAATAAAACTATAGAAATATATTTTTACGGATTGTGTACCTTATTTGTTCATGGATAAATTGGAAATTTCGTGCGGCCAAATTCTAAATGGAACATACATCAATAATGCCATCGATTCTGTTCCGCTCTGTCATTATTAACAAAAAAATGTTTTCATGGTACCGTTGAAATGATTTTTCAAACTGCGGATTATGAAAATTTAATCTCACCACCCTTGGTCACAGGAGAGGAATGCATGCTTTTGAATTATGCTTCAAAATTCAGAATTCTATTCATCGTCAGAATAGACTATCGAATCTTGTTTATGCTCGGGGCCATGAGTTGCCTGTCTTCTGTGAGGTGAGCTATGTGAACAGCAAAACTTAGCCACATATAGTTAACTGCATCTTGTTTTATATAACAATAGTTCATTGGATATGTAACGTTATAACCAGGGTTGCCACATATACAGATTATTCTGTATTTTACAGATTTTTCGCCAAATTTCAGATACAGAATCTGTATATACAGAATTACAGATTTTCAGCAAAGATACAGAATTTACAGATTTTTTTAAATTTAATTTTATAACAGCGCATACATAGAAACCTTGTTAAAAAAAAGTTCAACGCAACGCAACGAGATGACTTTCGTAGTAAGCAGTTGTTAGACGAAATCTTGAGCGATTGGTACAGCTTAAACTATTATTTTCGTTTTGTTTTGTTCTTTGTTCTACCGTTATTGATGTCTATTGCACTTTTCAATCAGAAAGTTATCAATTTTGTGAACTTTATAATGAGACAACAAGTTATTGTTGATAATGTTGGGTAAATTATGTTTGGAGAGCTAAATGCAACGATTCGCTGATGCTGACCTTGATGCGAAAGATTTTGAAGACTTTCTGAAGAAGCATGAGGATGTGCACGTTGGTATCGATGCAGAAAAAGTTGAAAAACAATTGGATTCGGCTAGGAAGCTGACCTTCAAATCGATTTGTCATGACATCTCTATTAGACTCATGAAATATATTTCAAAGCGATTTGAGATCAGTAATCAAAACTTCGGCATTGAAAAACTTTCAAAATTTTGTCAAGCTATCAAACCTTAATGATTCGAAGCATCAATTTCCTCAAATCATTGAAGCAGATAATAGACAAGGCTTGGATAACAAATTCAGGCAACTCTAGACGAATCTTATGGGGCAAAAATTGAATGACTTAGTCCCAGCTGTTGGATAACAAAAGGCCTGATGGGAAATTTTGTTATCCATTGATAAGGTCGTTTCTAAGACACTTTTTGATAACACTCAACAGCGTGTGTTGAGCGAATATTTTCGCTTTACAATGCCAAGAAAGCAAAGTCCGGAAATCGGTTAGCACCCACAATTGAGAGGCTCAAAATGAAAGGGATGTAAATGACATCAAAGATTTCTCTACATCGACCCTCTCTTTTAGTCATAACTAAGCTGCAAACACATTCCCAGCTGTATTTGCCAACCTGAAGATATGTCAGAACCTCATCTATCGAATTCTATAGCAAACTCAAATTGGGACATTTTTGCAATTGAGTTATTAACTAAAGAAAAAGTTGATGAACAGAAATCGATCAAATCACTTGCACCCTTTTCCTTCTGAGCCCCTCAATTATAGACTCTATTTTGAAAACGAAGAACTATGTATCGGCTCAAGGAGGAGCTCCATAGATGAAATTGCTGGAAAATTTGAATCCAAAGTCCAACAAAACCATGTATAAACATTATACAATTCAGAGGATTATGAGAAAACATTTCTATGATTTATTTTGTTGTATTGATACGACTTTCAAAACCCATCAATAAGAAAAATAAAATCAAAATGAGAATAAGCCATTATTTTCTCCCTTAATTTTTGGATACAGATATTTATACAGATTTTTTTGCTGAAAATACAGATGTACAGATTTTTTCAGAAAATTTTACAGAATTTAATGTGGTAACCCTGGTTATAACAATAGGTTTTGTTGCTCAATTTAAGGGGAATTTAAGGGGCTATTGTGTCGATTTCAATCCTGTTCGATAAAATCCATTATTGTTTTCCACATCTTCCAATGCAGATGTTGATCGTTAGTTCTACTACAGCGAGTGAAAATAAATGAAAACGAGTGTATAATCAATCCGCATGAATGATAATTGAAAATGGTAGATTTTGTGCCAACGAATTACGATATTACGACATCATTAACTTTTCACAACAACTCGCATAGAATGTTGGTGGAAGCTTATGGATTGCATGCCCTCGGTAGATCTCAATTTTGTTTTTTTGATGCGAGAACGAGAAACGTTCTCGTCCCACCGAACGTCCCAACGAATGTTTTTGAAGACGTCGAATCGCAAACTTTATAGAACGAGGAGGATGGGCAAACTGAACAACACCAATTGGAAATCGTTCAAACCGCCAGCTTCATACTGAGTGATCTCATCTGGGTTGATCGTCGACCTTTTGCTGCAATCCTAGGGAAAATTGAATTGCAAGTTATTCTTGAGTCCGCAAAGTATGGAAAAAGTTTCAGGAAACTGGATCGGTGATCGATATGTCAGGACGCGAACGAAGCGGCGTACAACTTCTCGCGAAGATGCAAACATTGTTCGTCAGACCTGGACAAAACCGACAATAACAAGCTGAGCCTTCAAGAAAAATCTGCAGCTGACCATTCCCGAGCGCAGTGTGCGTGCTAGACTACAGGAAGTAAGCCTTAAGAACAAACAAGTAATGTGTCGCCATTTGATTTAGAAGAAAATTGAAATAAAAAAATTGTTGATCGCTAAAAAGTACGTGGGAAAGCATGTCGAGTTCTGGAAACAAGTCTTATGGAGTGACGAAACAAAACGAAGTAGGGTAACACGGGGTGATTTGGACCACCCCTTTATCTCAAAAACTACGGCTCAACTTGGATTTTCTATAATGTCATTTCCTTCTATTGTTGAACCATATGTACCCAAAGTAAAAAAAAAAACTTTGGTAAAACTTCACAAGTAGAGGGAAACGGTAGCATAAATACATCAAGTACTTTGAGCGTCAAAAAATGTGAGTTTTCCGATCGTGGTTTTAAGGTTTTTCCCGCTGATTAAACAAACTTTTCGTGTATTGTGCAGTAAAGTTCTGTTCGCCTACTGAAGAGGAACAATATGATGTAGCGAAACTGTAAATTTGATAACAATAAATGAAATTAATTGCATTTTAATTTTTGCGTGTTGTGTGGGGTGACATGGACACGTTTCTGTGGGGTGAATTGGTCCTACAGGTTTGAGACTTTTCTGTGGTCTAATTGATTCCAGATGCCGCTGAATTACAAGAAGAGGATGGACAGACAACGTTGGAAGAAGGAGGAACTTGAAAGAGCAACGCAGGCCATCGAGAACGGATTTTCTTTGACCAAGCATCGAAAGTGCTTGAAAATGCTCGACCAACAGTGAAAAGATTCATGCAGAATTCGAGATGGTGTCAATCCAACTTTTCTGGTCTGGAATCTGGCCAAGACACCTGGTATCGATCCCAAAACATTGTTAACTGATTGTAACATTATCCCAAAATAGTTTACATAAACATGAGTATGTTTTTTTCGATGAAACACACTCTGGACCAAATCACCCCACAGACGGTCCAAAACACCCCGCATCAAATTTTAATGTCCAAAAATCACTTCTTTTATTTTATGATACATTTGGTAGACTGAAGCTTTATATAATGATTAAACATTACTTATTGAGAGAAAACAAGTGTAGCTCAGTATACAATGTGACATTTTTTATTTAGACCGTATTGGTTTGGAAATATTAGGCGATTTGCTTAGGTGGTCCAAGTCCCCCCCTTTTCCCCTACATTCGCGTTGACGCCATTGTGCTTCGTGTGTTCAATTTTTGAAGCAAAAATGATGACGCGCTGCGCTGTGACTTTAAAACTCATTCAGTGCGGGCAACGATTCGATAACACTGAAGAAATTCGTGACGCAGTTACATCGTACTTCAAAAAGTTGGACGCTACGCACTCCGCGCTCGGAATAGAAAAAACTCGTGCCACGCTTTGAAAAATGCCTCGAACGTTACGGTGATTATGTAGGAAAAAATAAAATAAAACGTAGATTACGAAAATCATCTTGTTTTTTGACCTAACTTTATTTTTCTGCGATTTCTGAAACTTATTTTTTGAACGACCCTCATATATTTTGACATGCGACAGCTCTACTGAAGGGTGATTCAAAAGTCATTAAATGCTTCAAACATTAGATGATTATCAATACGGCATCTATAATCGATAGTTATACTACCAAACAAGCAGGTGACCACTTTGTCCCCCATGACCAGTTTGCCCCCACTACCCCTATCACATATGTTATTCTTGTTAGTACTTAGTTGAGATTTCTTTGCCAAATAACACGCCTTGATTGTATTATGAATATGTCTGACCGCAGTGCAAATCGGAGGAAATTTCTTTCACGAAAAATCCCTCGGTCAGAACGAGATTCGAACCTGAACCCCCTGCATGATAAATACTACATCGAGAACTAGTGCATACCAGGTATATTCAAAATGTTTGCGACTTTTGAATTACCGCGGATTATGTACATTCGATTTCCGTTTTTTTTTTTTGCGTTATATTGGTACTCATGTCTCTCACTTATGTTGCCAAGTTCGGCCATTTTGAATGTTCAATTAATCTTTGACAACTGCTTTGAATTGGAGTCGGACACGGTGGTCAGCCGCACGCACACAATATCAGTGTGGAAGAACGCGCTTAGTGGTGTGATACACCATCTCATTTGTGCCGAGCGCCCAACACGCGATCAGCCGATCGCTAAGTTCAATTGTACTGGTGCATCTCGTGTGAATCGCTGTGAGTGAGAACAAGCACCGGACTGAAAAGTGCACAATCGCAGCGGCGTCTGCAATCATCCGATCGAGCAGCTGCCGTTACTGCAATCATCGCACTGGTGTGCGTTAGCAAGTAGTTTTATTATTTTTTTTTGTTTTTTTTATTAGGTTATAGGAATCATTCAAACTATTGCAATTATCAGCCACATAAATGATGGATGAAGGTGGGGGGTCTTTTAATATGGAGATCTCCTTCGATGACTCTCTTTCCGTTGCACAAAAAGGTGCCGGAAAGTCGCTTAAGCGCGTTCCGTGTGATACAGAAGAGTCGTCGATTAAAAAGCCCCCCTCTAAGAAATCCACAAACCTCGCCACTCATCCCCCGAACCCCCCCGTTTTAGCTCAACCATCGACCTCGCATTCCTCATCTGTTGCTCCCGATCCCTCTCAACCATCCACCTCATCACCCCTCTCTACCGTCAACGTTCCCGCCCAAACCTCGTCCTCGTCTTCTTCTTCTGTTGTGTCCTCTCCCCGTGTCAAGGTTTATCCAGAAGATGCACCTGGAACTGGTCCCTGGGTTGTTTTCTTCCGGCCCAAACCCAACGGGAAATCGCTGAACGTCATTCAGATTATGAAAGATCTGACAAAAAATTATTCCTCCGTGGTCGAAATGAGAAAGGTTAGACCGAACAAACTGCGTGTTGTCGTGGCTGATCGGAAGCAAGCTAACGAGATTGTTGTCGACAATAGATTCATCCTATGTGCCCTGCCATAACGTAGAAATTTCGGGGGTGATTACAGAAACGGGTCGATCGAATTTATAAAAAAGGGAGATGGCAGATTTAAAAAGCTTCTTTTGTCGATAGTTAAAATTTTGGACTGCCAACAGTTAGGAAAAGTGTCCCAGGAAGAGGGAAAAACGAAATTCACGCCGTCCGACTCGTTTCGAGTAACTTTTGCTGGTTCCGCCCTCCCTGACTACGTTATGGTAGACAAATTGAGGCTACCACTGCGACTCTTCGTGCCAAAGCCCATGACTTGCAACAAATGCAAGTCAGTTGGTCACACAGAAGATTATTGTGCCAACAAGGAGCGCTGTGCCACTTGCGGAGAGCACCATGTGGGGAAATCCTGCAGTGCGACTGTGCATAAGTGTCCATATTGCGGAGGATCCCCACACGTGCTCTCAGCTTGTGAAACTTACAAGAGTCGCTGGGAGAAGCAGAAGCGCTTTTTAAAGGAACGCTCGAAACGCACTTTTGCGGAAATTTTAAAGGGCGCTCCTCCACTGGCTCAACAACAACAACCAATCTCAACACACAATACCTTTTCCGCGTTGCCAGTTGATGAAATGGAAGCGGACACAGCTAGCGGGGGCACACCGTTTATTTTCAAAGGGAATCCCCGGCGCAAAAATGTGACCACTCCCAAAGTTCAAGAACAAGTCCCTCCGGTGATACCCCCTGTTAGCTTGCATAAAAAATCGAGTGCAGCGGACAAGCAAAATCAGGTTCCTCCTGGCTTCCGTGGAAATAGTTCACCTTCGAACGACCCTGCACTTGAGGGGATATCAAAAACCCCAACTGTCCCTATTTTTCCGTCCAGCTCAAGTTTAATAAAGTTGACAAGATTTATAAAGTTGACTGACCTTGTGGATCAAATCTTCACGTGTTTTAACGTTTCCGACTCCATCAGAACCATTGTCATCTCAATGCTTCCAGTGCTAAAGACAATTTTGCAGCAATTTATGCAAACATGGCCCCTCCTTGCAATGATTATCTCTCTTGATGTCTAATTTAAATAGAGAGGTCGGAGATATCACTGTTTCACAGTGGAATTGTCGTAGTCTTATCCCTAAATTGGATACATTCAAATTTTTAATTCATAAGTTCAATTGTGATATTTTTGCTCTGTCCGAAACTTGGCTTTCTTCGCAAGATATCTCTTTCCACGATTTTAATATAATACGCTTGGACCGCGATGACAGATACGGAGGGCTGCTATTGGGGATCAATAAGTGCCACTCATTTTTTCGAATTGACCTTCCACCTATTGGAGGGATCGAAGCTGTTGCTTGTCATGCAAACATCAGAGGCAAACCCCTCTGTATTGTCAGCTTGTATTGGCCTCCGAGAGCTGCGGTTAGCCGCAAACAAATTGATGACATGTGCTCACTCCTTCCTGAGCCACGATTGATCTTGGGAGACTTCAACTCTCACGGAACTGCCTGGGGGGAACAGTACGACGACAATCGTTCATTGTTGATATATGACCTTTATAACAACTTCAATATGACCGTTTTGAACACTGGGGAAACAACACGTGTGCCTAAACCTCCTGCTAACCCAAGTGCTCTTGACCTCTCACTTTGCTCGAATTCACTATCGTTAAATTGCAAGTGGAATGTATTCCAGGACCCCAACGGTAGTGATCACTTGCCAATCAAAATTTCCGTCATTTCCGTGGGTCGAATTCTTCTCAATCTATAAACATGGCATATGACCTCACAAGACACATTGACTGGAAAAAATATGCGGACGCGATTGCTCTAGCCATCAGTTCCAGAGATGGCATACCTCCATTGGTGGAGTATAATTTCCTTTCTCGTTTGCTATATGACAGCGCGGTTCGCGCTCAAACGAAATCCATCCCAGGTTCCACCATTCGCCGAAGGCCTCCCAATCCATGGTGGGATAGCCAATGTTCCAAGCTTTATGTAGAAAAATCGAATGCATTTAAAGCTTTTCGGAAACGTGGAACTCCTGAAAATTTTCAAACGTATTTAGCCCTTGAGAATCAGTTCAAAAATTTGATCAAAGGGAAAAAACGTGCTTATTGGCGAAATTTCGTGGGAGGTTTGTCACGAGAAACGTCAATGAAAAAATTATGGAAAGTGGCTCGAAACATGAGAAATCGCTCTTCAACGAATGAAAGCGAAGAATATTCACATCGATGGATTTTTAATTTTGCGCGGAAGGTTTGTCCCGATTCCACTCCCTTGCAAAAAATTGTTCGAAATATACCACAAGATAAGTGCGATCTTGATTCCGGGTTTTCGATGGTAGAATTCTCTCTTGCTCTCCTTTCTTGTAACAATTCTGCCCCAGGATCGGATCGAATTAAGTTCAACTTGTTGAAACACCTCCCTGATGTTGCGAAACATCGCTTGTTGAATTTATTCAATCGGTTTCTGGAGCATAATATTGTTCCAGATGATTGGAGACAAGTACGAGTTATAGCTATTCAAAAACCCGGAAAACCTGCGTCCGACTTCAATTCGTACCGCCCAATAGCAATGCTGTCTTGTATACGGAAATTGTTGGAGAAAATGATCTTGTTTCGCCTTGATCGATGGGTTGAAACGAATGGCTTACTCTCAGATATACAATATGGGTTCCGCAGGGGCAAGGGGACGAATGATTGTCTTGCGTTGCTTTCTTCAGAAATTCAAATGGCTTACGCCGAAAAAAAAACAAATGGCTTCAGTATTCTTGGACATAAATGGGGGCGTTTGATTCAGTTTCAATAGAGGTCCTGTCAGACAAATTACACTCTCGGGGTCTGCCGCCTCTATTGAATAATATGTTATATAACTTGCTTTGTGAGAAACATTTGAATTTTTCTCTTTTTTTCTCTCTCGTGAGATTCGGCAGTGAGTCGGATCTCTTACATGGGCCTCCCTCAGGGCTCATGTTTAAGCCCCCTTTTGTACAACTTCTATGTAAGCGACATCGACAATTGCCTTACACAAAATTGCAGCCTAAGACAACTTGCAGATGATGGAGTGGTGTCTGTCGTAGGATCAAATGAATCCGACCTGCAAGAACCCTTACAAGATACTTTGAACAATTTTTCAACCTGGGCCATTGGGCTAGGGATCGAATTCTCCACGGAGAAAACAGAGATGGTGGTTTTTTCTAGGAAGCATAGACCAGCAAAACCAAAGCTTCAACTTTTGGGTAAACCGATCACTCATGCTATGTCATTCAAGTATCTTGGGGTCTGGTTCGACTCCAAATGTACATGGGGGGCCCATATCAGGTATCTGAGTAAAAAATGCCAACAAAGAATAAACTTTCTCCGTACGATTACCGGCACCTGGTGGGGAGCCCACCCAGAAGATCTTATAATGTTGTATCGAACAACTATTCTCTTAGTGATGGAGTATGGCAGTTTCTGTTTTCAATCAGCTGCCAAAACACACTTCATTAAACTCGAACGAATTCAGTATCTTTGTCTCCGTATTGCGTTGGGATGTATGCCCTCAACGCATACCATGAGTCTCGAGGTTTTGGCAGGCCTACTCCCACTAAAAGATCGCTTCAATTTATTATCTCTTCGGTTCCTCATCCGGTGTAAGGTTATGAACCCATTGGTGATCGGAAATTTTGAGCAGCTTATCGAGCTAAATTTTTATTCTGGATTTATGAGCTCATATCATGAATTCATCTCTATGCAGGTTGATCCTTCTTCGTATATTCCCAACCGTGTTTGTTTTTCTGACTACATCAATTCCTCTGTACATTTTGATCTGTTCATGAAGGAGAAAATCCATGAAATTCCAGATTATCTTCGATCGAGGATCGCTCCTACGATCTTCAATGCAAAGTATGGGCGTGTCAATTGTGATAATATGTACTATACAGATGGGTCCTCTATGAATGAGTCCACAGGATTTGGAGTGTTCAACGAAATTTTCAGCACCTCCCACAGTCTTCATAATCCTTGCTCAGTGTATATTGCTGAATTGGCAGCAATTCACTGGGCGCTGGACAGCGTCGCCTCACGACCTGTTGTACACTATTACATTGTAACGGATAGTCTTAGCTCTGTCGAAGCTATCTGTTCAGTGAGGCCGGAAAAGCATTCGCCGTACTTCCTTGAGAGAATACGAGAAATTTTGAGTGCTTTATCCAGACGCTGTTATGTCATTACTTTTGTCTGGGTCCCTTCACATTGCTCCATTTCGGGTAATGAGAAGGCTGAATCATTAGCAAAGGTAGGTGCAATTGAAGGCGATATTTATCAGTGTCAAATCGCCTTCAATGAATTTTATTCTTTAGTTCGTAAAAATACCATCGCTAACTGGCAACGCAAGTGGAACGAAGATGAATTGGGCCGGTGGTTCCACTTGATTATCCCTAAGGTTAGCCTCAAACCATGTTTCAAAAGTCTGGACTTGAGTCGGGACTTTATTCGGACCTTCTCCCGACTCATGTCCAATCACTGTTCTTTAGATGCGCTACTTTTTCTTTTCAAGCTTGCCGACAGCAATCTCTGCGTTTGTGGCCATGGTTACCACGACATCGAACACGTTGTTTGGTCGTGCGAGCTATATCTTGTCGCCAGATCGAATTTAGAAAACTCCCTTCGGGCCCGAGGAAGGCAGCCCAATGTGCCGATGAGAGATGTGTTGACTCGGTTAGACCTTGACTACATGTCCCAAATATATGTTTTCCTTAAAGATATCGATCTTCGAGTGTGATTGTTCTTACATCCTTTCCCCCCCATTTTCCCCACCTTTCCTCCCTTCGCGAGCTATCGGTTCCCTAACATTAGAATAAGTTAAATTGTTAATACATATTGGATGTGAGGATAGTTTAAGAATTCAGTGTGATGTGTGAGTATGAATGTGAAAGTGAGTGTGAGTGTGAGTGTGAACATGGTTACAATCTCCTTACATCCCATCCTTTTCCTAAGGAAAATGTGTCACCCTTCTAAACTCGAGTCGACCGCGAGTAATCGGTTTCCTATTTCATTAACCGTAGAATTAAGAAAACATGTTAATAGTAAAAGTATAGTTGAGAGTTTGGCTTCTTTAAACCTATGTAACTGAGCCTGTACAAATAAACGAATTATAAAAAAAAAACTGCTTTGATTGCACGTGTTTTGGTTAGTCTTCGGTTTTTGAAAAATGGATCAACGAATCTGTATCAAACTTTGGGTGAAAAATAAAATGAAGTGCGCGGACGCTTTCCGAATGTTTGCTGTGACATAGGGGTAATGGGGGCAAAGTAGTCATCTGCTTGTTTGGTAGTGTAACTATTGACTATAGATGCCGTATTAGTAGTCACTTTTTGCTTGAAGAATTTAATGACTTTTGAGTCACCCTGTACTTCCGGAGAGCTGTCGCATGTGAAAATATAATTAAAAACAGAAATTGCTCTCTCGGTAGCCATTAGGCTGTAGTTCTGTGCGCATGGTACTTAAGGAATTATTCGTGAAATTTGGTTTATTTAATCTAAAATGTTGGACAAATCATCAGTTTGGACAACTGTTCACATATTCTAGGGGAGGTGAACAGATAGTTTGTTTAATCTCAGCGATTAATTATCATAGAAATGACTTTGATATTTGGGAACAAAGTGGTCATAGGCGAATAACAACTTACAATGTTCTGTTTACTAAAGCGGTATATGAGCATCACATTCTACTCTTGAAGAGGATCCTTTTGTGGCTTTTAACCTGGATAAATAAATTACTCCAACTAAACCAAGCCTCA
The DNA here is from genome assembly GCF_029784135.1 of Toxorhynchites rutilus septentrionalis. NCBI lineage: Eukaryota > Metazoa > Arthropoda > Insecta > Diptera > Culicidae > Toxorhynchites > Toxorhynchites rutilus. The sequence goes on along the minus strand of NC_073745.1, from coordinate 11,316,439 downwards.
TTATGCGGAACGTTATGTTTTCTTACCAAGTTTTTGTATGCATGAGAAAATTTAAAATGAGACTCTAGGTGAATAGGCCAAGCTTATTTCATACATGTACCTATTATATGAAAAATGATTTGAACAAATTTTGACGGAAAAAACGCATAAATCTATCCCATTTAGCTTGAAATGTGCGGGTGACCATTTTGCCCCCACTAGGTGACCACTTTACCTCCAAGCAAAAATAAAAGTTCGATTTTTCGCCTTTTCTTCTAATGATGAAAAATGTACTATTTTGAATTTTTATAGTAAAAGCCGTTTGCTTTCTTGAACAACGATGAATTGAATTGTAATATTCTTCGAGTAACGGGAATTTAAGCGGTATGTGGACGCTGGAAATCGGCATATTTCTTAGGGTGACCACTATTCCCCCACTTCCCCTATGGTGTAGCCACTTCACCAATATAGCTATGAGAAGTGGTCATAAAAATTCAATAATGGAATATTCGTAACCAGCCTAAATTCAAAAGTCTCGATATATTTCAACAGACCCCGTACCGTGTTGCAGGAGTGATCACGTATCTGAACCCCATATACGTTCAATGTTCAGAATAAAAAAAATCGAATTGAATGAAATTCATTCCGAAATTCTACTCTCTCTATTGTAACATTTTGGGGGTGATAGTAGCAGATCACGAACTCCATCACGAAGCGCGCGACATGTAGTCGGCAGCTTCGGTGCCCCACACACAGAGGAAAAATTTTCGTTACCGCTTTGATTAATTGCTTGAAATTAAATAAGTATGCCATGATATATTACAGCGGTCAGGTGACAGCTTGGATATTTCGCGTGGCTGCCAACTGTTTTTATTATGAAATTTCGAGCCCTCGCAGGTTGGCCCTTTGTGCGACCTTTCTCGCCCATGGTCCATGGTTGAATTTTAATTTACCCATTCCTTGCAAGTGGTCATCTTTTACTGTGGGCAAATGGGTGGGAGCAAAATTCGCTGATGCCAGCTGAAACGACCGCTAGCAGATTTCGTAGATGACCGTCTGGAGAGCAGAATTCCTTAATTATTCATTAACGAGTTTGTTCGGTTCTAATAAGTGGCCATCGTTGCAAACAGTATGTATGTAGCCGAGTAGTGAAGTCAAAATCGTGTTAGCTCGGCATTTCGCCGCAATCAGATGCCAATATTGTGCAAACTTTAAAACCACACCAACTTGTCAGCTCGGTATCCGTCCAACATAATTCATTCCAGAGACAATGTGAAACTGACCAACCAACGAGTACTCCCACAGCCGGCCGCTTCCTGAACCGAGACAACCGAGCTGAACTTTTGTATCAATACACATATATTTCTCACTTTGAAAACTAAATAAACAAAACCAAAACCTGTCTCATCTCGGCCGGAGGAATCTCCTGGACCATATGGTGTCGCTTGGATTCAATGATTTTGGTCCCAAGGCCGCTGATGAAAATTGAAAAACTATATCACAAGCCATTTCCGATGTGTGCTCCAAAACACAGGGGAACAACCCGTTTGGCTAGTTCGGTTCATCAGTCGCATCCGAGAGAAGTTATGCATGTGTTTGAGGGAGGGGGATCTCCCAACAGACAGAGGTTGAAGACAAAAATTATTTAGATAAATATAATGTAACATCTGGTTTCGCAGGCAATTCTAAATGAAAATTTCGCAATTTATTGTTTGGAAAATTTAATTTACTCTCTAGTGGGATTCGTTATCAACATGTTCACTGTTGAATGTCCTTGTATCATTCTCCTTCCACATATATCTAAATTGCCTTCCTTTAGCATCCGAGTCGTCACAATGAGATGGTGCGGTACGGTGGTCGCATTCGGTCCGAGATCCGGCACTAAGTCGACTGATTGAGAGTTTACTTCCCGTTTCCAGCGTTTCCAGGGTTCGAACAAAAGTTGTTGCCCACCGACGGCCGTATTGCATACGCCATTGGGTTGACACTATGGCAGCAACTGATGTATATTTATTTACACCACGCTCGGATCCTGTCTTGGTTGGGGGTGGTCCCATCCGAGCTACTTCGAGCTGCGAAACCGCAGATTAAGCAGACTCTCATCCCGCTTCTGCCATCCCCACGGGCAATCGCTGTGAAAATGTTCAATTGTCTCATTTTCAATTGCAAAATGCTGATGCATTGAGTTGTCTAACTTTAGCTCCTAACCGAATCGTGTGCCGTGAAAGGACTCGACGCTGCTCCGTTCGTCGTGAAGGAGTCGATGCTGGCGTTCCAATTCGGCTGCATTGGAGCGTTAAATTCTACAAAGTGGTTCTGGCGCGCTCTGCCTCTCTTGATTAAATCAGCTCCACTCATAAATTCGTATCAAAAGGCGCTGAAATGCACAATTTGCTGGTTGTTTGGGAGGGAATGCGTCAATTGAATATGGTACAATGTGCTACGGAACGGCTCGTTTAATCGGTCTGCCAGCGCTGATGGATGGTCTTAAAACGATGATGTACTACTGTCTCATTGCTGTGATCTTTAGAAACTTTTGCATATCACGCTCGATATTTATTTGAATTATGATTATTAAATTCACTAGTTCTTCGATAGAGCAAATGTTGGCTATCAAATGAAATCAGAGTTCCTGAGAATTTTTGCGAAGATTGCAGGAAGTTCTTTCGTTTAGTAGACAGAAAAGCTCGCTTCTTAAAAGTTCTTCTTGCATTGATTTGAATCGTTATGCACCGCGTACGGAACGGATATCTAAGCTTTCAATCAATATAACGAGCTAACAAATCAAAACTCTATGCAACAGGTTGTGACAGATGTACCACTAGCTTTTGAGTGGCCGGGGCCAGTGTGTCTTAATGAATTGAGCTGTGTGTGTAACCGAAATAAATCCCACAATGCCGTAATGACTTTCGACTTCACCCTAAGTCAAGTCAATCAAGTGCAAGAAAAGTTTGCCAAATTATTGAGAATAACCCACCAAGTTCACTTGTATCATAATACCATAATATTCATGGTTGAAGATTGCGTTCACTATCTGGTGGGACCAAAAGAATGTTTAATAACAGTGTTTATGTACAGCTTGAGCTTGAGCTTGAGCTTGGGTAGACTGTACAATTCGTAGTTGCTCTCAGTGATTGACCAACCAAATTGCACAAAGAACACACAGAATGACGCTTGGGATTAGCAAATCATTCTCGTTGTGCAATTTTCGGTGATTCAAGCTTTAAATGGTCAATAACGACGCCGGCCACGTCCTTACAGTCACCAGGGGAAGGGAAGGAATGTTAGTATGATATTCGCCGCCCGAAGGCCAGAAGGGTCGCCTCTATAGCGTGGTTCCCTAGCGTTTATCAAGGAAGGGGTAGTTGTTAGTAGGTGGGGGTTATGAAAATCAGGATTCACTGTGGTAAGTGATGTGATTATGTAAACGCGAACCATCGAGCACTCGTAGAAACGAAGTTTCTAAAATCTTATCTAAACTTGCAAAACGAGTTGGACTGGCTATATATTCGATTATTTGTCGCCCGTACTTTTTCCAATCGCCAGTCGGCAGGAAACCTGAGATGCTAACCAAGATAACTCTTAAAACCAATCGATTCTCCAATATATCTAATTCTTCGTCATGGGTGAGCGTCCTCAATTCCTATCGCAACGGCTGAAACTTATATTTGGAAACCTAAGATAACCTAAGGTAACCGAATTCTTTTCAAAACAACCGACCCGGTGATATATTCAATTATTCATCACGGGTAAGCTTTTTAGAACTTCATAGAACTTTGGGAAACCTGAAAAGGTAACCGAAAGGATTCCACTAAAATCAATCGGACCGAAGATAAATTCCGTTAATCATCGTTATCGAACTCCAATCCCGAAGGTGGGAAGGAATTGAAGATATAAAAATAATGAGTGAAAGTGAAAGAATCAATATTTTAACAAATTGAGAAATTGATATATTTAAAAAAAATCTTATCTGCACTTTATAATATCAGTTATCACAGTACATTAACTATTACATTAAAACTACTAAATTCATACTAGTTCCATACATTTTAACAAGAAAATGTATGAAACCAATATGGAACCGAAAGATTCTTCTATCAATATAATAAATTGTATCTGGTTCGGGATAATAATGAGGAGCTCTAAATCGGCAGTTAGATTGGACGCAGCTCCACACGACATGGGGCCACTCGAATAGCATGCAATCGCGAAAAGTAAACAACTACACAGAACTACACCAATGTGGTCACATCAGCCAACACCCCGCTCCCTCGGCCTGCGCAAACAAAAGAGTCTAACACGCTCAAGTCGGGTTCATACGCTGTCCGTCACTCGGCCGCCAACAAACGCCAAGCGATCCGAAGAATTACGAACGCACCCACACCACAAAACTCTACTCGCACCCGAGCTACTTAAAAATTATTGATATTCATCGGCGAGCAGCCCCACACATACAAATCAAACGCCAAACCTCATGGCATGGGCGCGCTCGCAATTTCTTGAACCATCCGACGCTCACCCGCTATCGAGCAACCGACAACGTACAAACCCGGCTTCACTCGTAACGTTAAGACGCGTCCACATCACGACAATCGGGCTTGGCCGCCCGGTAAAGCCGACTAAATGTGGACGTACCGCCCGGGCTTGCCGACGTGCCGAAAACCGACTCGAATCAAACCGAACCCAAACCGAAACAAGTGGGTCCGGTTCGAGAAAGTCGAACCAAAACAAAACGAAGTATATTAGCGTTGACGACATAGTGCTTCGTGTGTTCGTGATGGCTTCGTGCATGCGATGGGACTTCGGCTTCGTGCACCCGATGGGGCGTCCACATTACATAACGAACCGAATATGCCGCCTGGTACAGGCCGATCGGCCTCATTCGGCATAATGTGGACGCGCCTTTACGATCACAGTGGTCTCCACGAAAACTTTACTGTACGACACAGACGAACAGGAACAAACCACCAGAATCTGACGAGTCCGAACGAAGCTAGGGGAAGCAATGCAACCACACCAATATTATCCTATGCATCCCTCCACTCTCCACGACCGCACACGACCATGCGTTCACACTCTCACTCACAACAACGAAAGACTCTCTGCAAGTGAAGTGCATTTCGGTCAGCTTTCGGATCGGCTATCGAAATTGCGATTCATAAATATCAATTTATTGTGTAAGGAAGCAAACGATATTCAAAAACAAAAAACTTAGCTGGAATGTTGATTCTCTCGACATTGTTGATCCATCGTTCTGCTGGCAGAATAAGTTTGATTCCTTCCTCGATGCCACACCGCCACTAACACAACTAAAGCAAAATGCTCACTACTATACACGAACATAACCACAATGTAAAAGAAAGTGAAAGAATGACGCCAGAAACGAGTAAAATTTTCAAGAACTTTCGCGAACAAATTTGCATATGGCTGCAAAATCTTGAAGTATGTGCATAAAACCAAAATAATGAATTGAATTTGAAAACAACTTTCCACTATCACACCGAAACCAATATTAATTTTTTACCGAAACCGCCTAGTTTTTCTCGGAACTAAAACGTATTAAACCACTAAACGACGAGAAAAAAAAAACCAAACGCGGAGCAATGAAAAACACATCCGCACCTGACGACTGTTCAATCGAGACTCTTAATAACAGTGTTTATGTACAGCATATTAATAGTATGAGCTGAAAAAATATGGTGATCTATTTATGAGTGATCGGTTTTGGCCGATTTATAAAGTTATTTTTCTTGTGTGACAACGCTCGGCCCCATCGTTGACCGTTGGCGTTGCATTCTTTTCCGTTTCCATTTCCGTTTGAGCCCTTTTACTGCCGCCATTTCACTTTAATATGTATTAGCTAACCGAAAGTCAAAGCAAAATTCGTGTTCCACCCGTCAGTTATTTGCTTTATTTTTGAATCACAACAGTCGTACTAAATCGACTGACTCGACCATTCTAAAACTAATAAACAAACCATTTCTATCGGATTGAGTCATGTGGTTGACTTTACAACGAAAAAATCGGGAAAAAGAACAGTTTTTTTTCACATCGGGATGAGATAAAAAATGAGAAACGGGTTTTCTAATTCAAACCCGAAAAAAAATTTAATGAAAGAGGAGCACAATAACTGCAACCGATCTTAAAATCAACCAATGTCGAACGATCATGGTGTGAAGTTCTTGAGATCTTATTCGGTATCAAAAGGGCTCTCAGACATCGTTTAGTCTCCTAAACAAAAACAAAAAATAACAGAGAAAATGGTACTTGCTACCACATACGCTTTTTTTTAAGCAAAGCGAACTACAGTAGAGCCTCGATTATCTGCGAGCGAGATTGGGAGGTGTACAATTGGAGCATTCAAAACGAACCAAATATTTAGGTGTCATGCTTGATCAAACACTAAATTGAAACGACCAACTGGAGTATGCAATAACTAAAGCCCAGACTGCGCTCTGGAGTTGTAGTAGTATATTCGGGAAAAAGTGAGGAATAAAAATGAGAATGATTCACTGGATTTACTCGGCAATTGTGAGACCCACACTAACATATGCTTCGCTAGTGTGGTGGCCTAAAACTACACAAATATCAGCTCAGAAAAAGCTCGATAAACTACAACGTGTGGCATGCTTATTAATAACTTGAGCAATGCCCAGCGCACCTTTCAAAGCCCTAGATGCTCTTTTATACCTTCTACCCTTGCACCAAAATGTGCAACTTGAAGCGGAAAAAGGTGCTCTTAGGCTGAAACGTATAAAACCAGAATCACTCGTTTATACCGATGGGTCGGGAGCTGGGATTACTGGACCAGGAATCGACATGTCAATTCCAATGGGACAGTGGCCTACAGTTTTTCACGCAGAAATACAAGCTAATCGAACATGTACAAATATTTGTTTGACTAGAAAATACAGGTATGCTAATATCTGTATCTTCTCAGACAGCCAAGCAGCTCTTAATGCAGTAAAAGCATACACATGTCAGTCAAAGCTAGTTTGGGAATGTATTTTATCCTTAAACCAACTAGCTGCTACTAACGAAGTTAACCTATGCTGGGTGCCTGGTCACTGCGGTATATAAGGTAATGAAAAAGCCGATCTCTTAGCAAGACTAGGATCTTCAACTAAATTCGTCGGGCCAGAGCTATTTTGTGGATTATCTATATCATGCATGAAATCTGAGCTCAAAACCTGGGAAATATCAATGATTGAAGCCAACCGGAGGGCTCCAAGACAATCCAAATTATTCATCACACCTTGTAACAGAATAACAGGCAACTTACTCAGCTTGAACAAGGCAGATTTGAGTGTATTAACGGGTCTATTGACCGGACACTGTCTGAGCAGGTATCACCTTAAAAAAATTGGAAAACTGGCAGATGATAACTGTCGTTTCTGCAATTTCGAAGCTGAGACTTCGGAACATTTACTGTGTCAATGCAGTACACTAATTCAGCGAAGACTGCGAATTCTTGGGAAGGTCATTCTTATGCCTAACGAGATTTGGTCTGCTGAACCAAAACAGGTAAGGAACCTCATAAAGGAAGTCATACCTTCGTGGGGGGATACTATGGGGGGCGACTATCACTTATTCCCTGAGTGATGGAACGAACTGACACTGCATACATAGCAAACTGGAGTGCACTACAATAGATCAAACTAATGCTCGCAGTGGTACAATGCTCCTACAGAAGAAGATCTGCGAGCGGATGTTCCGCGGTGTGGATAATCGGGCTTCCACTGTACCATTCAAATTATAAATACATTGCTTCTAGTATAATTAGTTAGAATTTACCAAATCAAGAGCTGAATACCATAAAAGACAGCCATGTTGTTCATTTAACGATATTGAAAAATATCCTACCATCAACGAACCTTCAATCATTCAAATGATCAACACATAAATGTTTGCTGCCATCAATTTTACAGAATTGAAAGGCACGTAACAACGATGGCGCCAAAAAATATGTGCAAAATGTTAAGCTGAATCATTTTATTCTTGCAATATTGGCTGCCATCTGGAATTAATTTGGAGCGCCAATAACTGCAAATAATTCCACATTTGGATCTGAGCGAAAGTGTCCTATTGCGGAATTCTGCTTCAGATTACGGAACTGTCAAAATTCATTTTCTATTTTATATCTGAAATAGTTTGTGTGTATGTTTTTAAAAGTATTATTGTTATATTATTATATTTAATAGTATTAGGATCTGATTTAGTTGGCTGTCGCGAGTATAATTGCGTAGTGTTGAAAAATAATTACAATTCATACCATGACAGTGAAATCATTTTTGTTTTGATTTTTTCTCGTATATGTTAGAACAGGGATACTCAAACTATTTTGGGCAATAGACCTCTTTTCTCGAAATAAGTGATACCTATAGACCCCCATAGCTAAATTTATGAAAAAAAAACTCTAGTTTCTTTTCTTATTCATGCTAAATACTTATCAATTTGGATTTAAGACTTTCTACAAGAATATTAGTCAAGGTGGTTCACGTAACGCAACTTATACAGTAGTTTCCAACAAAAACTTGTGTTAATCAATATGGGTAAATTTTTAAACCTCGCTGGGGTCAGTTTTAGTTCAGGTCCACCCGTGAGGAATTAATATCGACCCCAAGGGGATATCGGCCACTTTGAGAACCCCTATGTTAGAACATAATCGTGCGTCTCGTTTGAATTGATTGCAAGCCGTGTGCATAAGGCTTTGTTCTTATTGCAGCGGGGCGTTAGCGTGACTTACGAATCATCATGTGTGTTCTTACCGATGTGTTTACATCAGGCTGACCTACCGTGAGCGAGGTTTTGGCGTGTTGCTGGCGTGCAAACGAAAACACTTCACGCCGGGGATATACTTCTCCACTTCTCTCTTGCATATGTTTGTATGTAGTAGTGACATAATTTATAATTACGCGCATGTGGGAGGGTTGCCAAATTTAGATACATCTTCTCATTTTGATTTTGACGTGGGACTACGTCTAACCGGAATATATGGAGGGTAAAATGAAAACCTAAACACAGAACATACAGGAAAAAATGAAAGATTTCGAATGCTTATAGCTCGAACATTTCGTACTGGATAGGAGAGATGTTTGCATCACTTGATAGGGAATATTTCTACGCATCTATCGCAACTAACAAAATGTTGTTTTTTCATTAGATAAACAATTGAATAACTGTAAAATATTAGGCGTTATCTCAACGCCCTAACTGCATCGTTTTGATTGGCCCGATTTACGGTTTCCCTAACACAGCCATCAAAACCAAGCAGCCTTGGGGAAATCGGCATTGCAAACACTTGAAAGTAGGGGGACTTTTGTTCTCATCGAAAAATGTTCCCTAACACAGACTTTAAAACCAAGCAGTGAAATCGGCATTGCAAACACACGAAAGAGCCTAGAGGCGAGTGAACTGAAAAGTTTAAACCCTCTTGAAGCCAAAAAGAAGAAAAAGAACACACGAAAGTAGGGGGAGCTTTTGTTCCTACCGAAATGTGTTCCCTAATAGAGATTTCTAAACCAAGGTGCCTGGAGAAATCGGTATTTCAAATTCATGCAAGTCGGGGGTAATTTTGTTCCGACTGGAATGTGTTTCCCTAACACAGACTTCAAATCCATGAAGCGTGGGGAAATCGGCATTGCGAATTCATAGAAATCAGGGGGTATTTTTGTTCCGATTGAAATGTGTTTCCCTAATACAGACTTCAAAACCGAGGTTTCTGGGGAAATCGGCTCTGCAAATAAATGCAAACTGCGAGTACTTTTGTCCTCGCTTGCCTTTGTGCAGAGTGGAATATGTCTGTCCTAACATGATCTTCTAAACTTAGGAACCTGGGAAAATCGTGCAGCCACTAGAAGCGAATGAACTTCCCAGTTTCAAGCAAATTCGAGATTCGAGAAGTATGTACACTTTTGGGATGTAAACTTCAGAGGGAAATGTAAAATAAAATAATCGTTTGATAATTTTTTTTGTCTTTATTGGAAAGATTTTCAGCCTTAGGCTGGTTCATCAAACGTTTGATAATTCTTCCGTACATATATTTTGTTCTAGTCATCATACCAAACGTAAAAGGTCCGTCATTAAATTTACTTGTAACGAAGAACAATCAATCACAATAAATGAATTGACTTTACACGGCATTTGTTCATTTTTTTCACTCACAGAGCAAATATATTGAACTCAATTGAATTTGGAAACTGTTTCATTCAATCAAGAATTTAATCAATACAAACGAATGATTGCTAAGCTAAGGTAGTTCCACGTGAACCTTGCGGTTATATCATAGATATAACCCACTTATTTTTTATTTTGTTTTTTATTTTATTCTTCGACACATCAAAATAAAGAGCCAAGAATGAAGCCGTATAATGAAAAGTAACACAAACAGTATACAAGAATGTGGCAACTCCTATTGTGGGAGAAATCTGAGCGGCTAGTAAAATCGATGAAACATATATGTTTGATTCGTTTTTTTTTATTTGCTTCCTCCACTGTTTGTATTTTAAGAAAATAAATTTCCCGTCTAATGATATCTATGTAATAACATATATTGTAATTACGATTTTGCGTAATATACTATGAATTTCCCATATGTTTGTTACATATCTCATTTTATATTCTGTAAGCTTACCTAAACCCCATTTTTTTAAATCAATGACCTGATATTACGGCAATAAATCAGAATAAATATTATATTGTGTATAAAATATGGTTGCAAAATTAATTATTATTTCATTATTATTATTTTCATTTTGCTTATTGTGTAAAAAAACAAATCACTTGGCGACCCTGTATGCAGGACTGAGGAAAAGTCGAATTAGTTTGTTATTGTTTTCATTCTGATGTGGCAGACGCTCAATTCGATGTTGGTGCATTGTATGTGGGTGTTACACTATGGGATCGTCGTTTGTAATTATGTAGGAAACAGCTTGCTAGAAGCTGTAATCTTCTGGACTTACGTGTATCATGCAGTAATACATTCGACAACATGAAGGAAGAACGTCGAATGCATCTTCTTACTTCCTTCTTGCTTGGCTCAGACACTAATTTAAAATACGTTTTCCATCGTCGAGGTGTTGATCCGGATGCGCAGGTTTGCCAATAATATTTTTGACAAAACTGGAAGATTGCTTTCAAAAAAACTGGAAGAAAACTGGATCCTGTAAAATCTTTTTATTTAAAGAAGACCGGCTATGATTTATATAAATCAATTTTTTTAACCCATTTCAATGCTTGAGAAATATTTTTTTTTCTATGCTTCGTGTAGTATTTATAAGTAGTTCATTAAACTGTAACTTAATTACTGTGAAACAATATTTGAGGGATAATTTTATTTGGGCAAAACTTGAAGAGTTTCGTATTTATCGCTTGATAAAATCCATAAAATCGCTGATAGAAGAGCGTAGCAAAACTGCGTATAGTTCGATACCCCGAAAAGGCACGGATCAGTATGAGATACGAGGTAAAATACAAAAAAAAAATTACCATAAACAACGTTGCTCAAGTATTACTTTGGTATTGAAATTATCAAATTTTGGTATTGAGAAGCTATTTCTCTAATTTTTTTTGTATTATTCATTGCTAATTTACATCTTATATTAGGCTTGCACAAACCAAATTTCGGTATCAAGATCAAGATGAGGGACCCTTAAATATTTCCTCTAGCTCGAGAAAGTACTTTTGAAAAAATATGCATAGTATGCTTTCTTGCAAAATATACACTATGGTTCACATGCATTTTATGCAAAGTGTGCATTAGCTATTTAGGGGAGTTTGTTTGCATTAATTAAATTAATTATATTTTGATCTAAAATTCCTTTGAGTGACTATGAGAAACTGATATCCATTTGTTGTAAACGGATGCAAGGTTACTGGGGTTTTATACTCATATCAATTAAAGTCAATGGAAACCATTTACTCTATGACCTTCTGAACTTCGGAATGTTTAGGAGGATCTATAACATCTGATGTTTATATAAACTCAGAGCCAGCATAGCACGCGGACTCTATGAACTATTTTGGGTAAGTTTTCTTTCTATGAACATTGTACCAGTTGCGAATGGAATAGTAGATCAATTGGTCTGAACTTCAGAATGATTTGGAACATCCACAGATACTTGGGTAGGCTGTTAAATAAAATTAACAATTGAGTGACACCCTGTTTTTAAAGTAGTTTGATAAGTTTCCACCATTCGGGAAAGCTATTCGTTTTGGAATTTTCGACAAAACACCGACGGATTGAATAAAATTTAAAGAACCGAATTACAACCTCGCCTCTCGCAGAAAAGAGAGATCGATTCAAGGTCGAATGATAAATGTAAGAAAATAAAATTACATAAGGAATAGGAAGAGGGAGGGACAGATAATATTTATCATTGTAAATTTATATTACATAAAATGGATAAAACTAGGGCATACATATGAAAAACTGGATAAAACTGGACGATATTCCAAAAAACTGGAAGATTTTAGGGTTTAACTGGATGACTGGATCGAGAAAAAAAACTGGAAGAATCCAGTTTAAACTGGAACATTGGCAACGCTGCGGATGCGTGTTGAAATATCTCAAAACAAAATCAAATGTCATCCTTTCTTACACACATACATTGAAAATTTTCAGAAAACATGCCGAAGACATGCCGCTGGCTCGGTGCAATGTGAGTGAATTAAAATATCGTTGCGAAAAGTAAACACGCCCCGCTGAAGCCACGTTGACGCCCCGCTGCCAGCGTTGTCAATGTTCCAGTTTAAACTGGATTCTTCCAGTTTTTTTTTTCTTCCGATCCAGTCAAATAGTTAAATCCTAAAATCTTCCAGTTTTTTCAAATATCATCCAGTTTTATCCAGTTTTTTCTATATGTGTGCTTCAGTTTTACCCATTTTATGTAAAATGAATTCTCGCGTAACTTTTGAAAAGGTCCTAAGTAACAAAAGTAAACAAATCGAGTAAATGGATGCACACCATAAGTTCTCAATCATTGAACGCATTGCGAAAACAACCGTTCAAGTATCTATCCTTTTCAGCGTTTTATCACCGATACAAAATATGTCCAATGTACAGATGCGAATTTTAAGCACTCAACTGTTACTTCGGACGCCACTTTCCTCTGACGCTCGATACGTCCGAAGTAACAAAGCAATCAAAACAACACGAAGTCGCACTTCGGACATTTTGAGTTTTTGTTATTTTCGGGTGAAGATACCGTTTTTAGTGCAATTCTACGAGTGGTAACAATAAAGATCTGCTTTTAGCACGAAGTGCAAGTGTTTGGATCGTTGTTCAGTAGTTATTTTCAAATTTTCATCGTGCAACGTAATTCGCCGTCAGTCAAAACGTCCAATGTAACTCGGAGACTTCAATTTCAAACTATAATCACATTACAACAGTAACGATTGGTTTTTCAAAGTTATTATTGGCTGCTAGTGGTAAAAGTAGTGATAAAGATCGATTCCTTTTGAAACAATTCGCGGAACAGTGTTCCGGTCTTTAACTTCGTTTTTCTCGAGTTGATGTGAATGTTACATAGGACCTTTTCAAGAGTTACGCGAGAATTCACGATGTATAAATAATATCCCTCGAAGAGATTCCAGGTGTCGTTGAGCAATCCAGTTCACTTTGCCTTCGCTGCGCTTCGATCTAAGATTGGATCCCACCAGTGGTAATCCAACTTGGATATCGTTGTGTAGTTTTCGTTACGTTTTTCGCGCTATTTGTATTCTGTAGTTTTTTTTTCTTCTTTCCGCGTCATATTAACACGAATCAACACGTTTTTCCTCGCGAGTGTTCATGGAAACCGACCAGCTGCCGCAGCCTGCGGCTGGCTCAAATTCGAATGGAGTAAAACACAAAAGAAAAAAAAGTAAATCCTGTTGTTAGTGATGACGAGATAGAGGAACAGCTACTGAGTAACAACGTCTTCAGCACGCTAGCTCAACAAAATGATAACACCAGTCAGTCGACTCCCATGGTAAGCAGGTCGGAAAACATCACCGGAAAATCAAAGCAGCCACCGTTAGTCGTGAAAAATCTTCCATTTTCCACCCTCGTTGAAAAAATGCGTGTGTGCGATGTCCAACCAACTTATCAGATCACCCGTTTTGGTACAAAAATTTTGTGCTCCTCCATAGCAGATTTCGATAAAATACAAAGCTATCTACAGCAGTGCGGATACGAGTATTACACCCACGACAGACCAAACGAACGACCCTATAGAGTTGTCCTTCGAGGTTTCCCACTGGTCGATGTTAAAAACTCTTCTCGATGAAATAAGAAAGGAGCACAATGTATCCGCCCAGAAGGCTCACATCATCAAGCGGAAAGTTGAGAGTACACAACAGGATGAGTGCCTCTATTTATTACACTTCGCCAAAGGCTACACAAACTTAAATAAAGGGTGTGTCACATCAAATTGCATCACGGAAAAAACGCTGTAGAAATTCGCCCAGTAGACCGATCCTTTTGAAAATTTTAGACAGTAAAATAAAAACTATTAAACAACTTTTGGCATTTTCTTTTTATTCATACTTCGAGCCCAAGCCCGTATGCTCGCACCTTCCTCTTTACCCCTTCCATAAGGTTCTGTACAACGTCAGGTTGTAGTTTTTTTTTTAACAGAAATCCATTTTCTCTTGAAGTCCGCCTCCGATTTGACAAGTTTTGGGTTCTTCCGGAGGGCCTGCTTCATAATCGCCCAATATTTCTCTATTTGGCGAAGCTCCGGCGCGTTGGGCGGGTTCATTCCCTTTGGCACGAAGGTGACCCCGTTGGCTTCGTACCACTCCAACACGTCCTTTGAATAGTGGCACGAGATCCGGCCAGAAGATGGTCGGGCCCTCGTGCTGCTTCAATAGTGGTAGTAAGCGCTTCTGTAGGCACTCCTTAAGGTAAACCTGCCCGTTTACCGTGCCGGTCATCACGAAGGGGGCGCTCCGCTTTCCGCAAGAGCAGATCGCTTGCCACACCATGTACTTTTTGGCAAACTTGGATAGTTTCTGCTTGCGAATCTCCTCCGGAACGCTGAATTTGTCCTCTGCGGAGAAGAACAACAGGCCCGGCAGCTGACGAAAGTCCGCTTTGACGTAGGTTTCGTCGTCCATTACCAGGCAATGCGGCTTCGTCAGCATTTCGGTGTACAGCTTCCGGGCTGGCGTCTTCCCCACCATGTTTTGCCTTTCGTCGCGGTTAGGAGCCTTCTGAACCTTGTATGTACGCAGGCCCTCCCGCTGCTTGGTCCGCTGGACGAATGAACTTGACAAATTCAGCTTATTGGCGACATCCTGGACCGAACTTCTCGGATCACGTCTAAACTGCTTAACTACGCGCTTGTGATCTTTTTCACTGACGGAGCATCCATTTTTGTCGTTCTTCACCTTCCGGTCGATGGTTAGGTTCTCGAAGTATCGTTTTAGTACTCTGCTGACCGTGGATTGGACGATTCCCAGCATCTTACCGGTGTCCCGATGTGACAACTCCGGATTCCCGAAATGAGTGCACAGGATTAGTTCACGACGCTCTTTTTCGTTCGACGACATTTTTCCAAATTTACGAAAAATTGACAGTGAAGCATGGCCAACGTGATCTATACATTCTTATCTGATTATAAGCGAAAGCTGAAGATATAATTCCTAAAAATTAAATTTCTACAGCGTTTTTTCCGTGATGCAATTTGATGTGACACACCCTTTAAACTCCGGGAAATAAAAAGCATCGCCCACCTTCGCGTGCGTTGGGAAGCATACCGTAACAAGCGTGCCGATGCACAAATTGTCTGTACCACGGTCATGGTACACGCAACTGCCATCTTAAGAGCCGGTGCAACAACAATCTTCACGCCACTGACAACTGCCCTACGAAAACTGTTCCAACTAAACGATGTGCTAATTGTACTGGCGCTCATCCAGCGACAGATCGCAGCTGCCCTAAGCGTGCTGAATACAAGCAGATTCGACAACAAGCAGCTTCGCTAAATCAGCCAAGCCGTAAGTTGAAAGACACAGCAGAATTATCCTACGTTATCAGGACGTCCTTCCCCCGCCGGAGCCCCAAGCGGGGCTCACCAACAAATCATTTACTAATGTGTGGACCAACCATCGAAGCGAGCGTCGGATCGATCCTCGCATCAGAGCGGGTGAGAATATGCCACCTCCTCCACTGAATCCTTCACCCGGAGGAAATATGGACGTGCTTTACAGTTCCGCCGAGCTGTGGTCCATGTTTCGCGAGCTCTGCGGTCTACTTCGACAATGTAAATCCAAATTGGACCAGTTTGAAGTCCTAAGCTACATGGGATGTAAATATGGGGTCAATTGAGCCCCGCATCCTCCGGATTGCCAACTGGAATGCTCGCTCTGTTAGGGCGAAAAAGATAGAGCTATCCAACTTTTTGGCTCATCATAACATCGATGTTGGAGTGCTTTCCGAAACTCGGCTAAACTCGAAAACAAATTTCTCACTGCCAGCTCACACAGTGATTCGGCTTGATCGCTCCAATTCAAGTGGTGGTGGTGTAAAACATGGCATCCGCTACGAGATAATACCGCATCCGAAAACGAGTGTCGTTGAAGCGATAGGCATAAAAATTCATGCTCTTCATGCAAACCTCATCTTGTTTGCAGTTTACGTCCCTCGGCAGTGTGTTGACAGCAATGGCACATCCCAGCTCTTTGCCGACTATCTGCGGAAACTGACTGACAACCGATCCAGCTTTGTGGTGGCCGGCGATTTGAACGCTCGTCATTCCCTGTGGCGCAATCATCAAATCAACAAAAATGGAAATATTCTTGCCGACCATCTCAGTTCAGGTACATATGTTGCATTCATTTCCCGGATGAGCCAACCTTTCTCTCTCCAGCTGGAACAACATCAACTCTGGATGTGTTTCTATCAGACTTGGATCTTTCTAAGCCGGTCACCTTCCATGAACTAAGCTCGGACCACTATCCAGTTATATGTGAACTCAATTTTCACCCAGCCCCAGCACCAGTGGCGATGAGACGTGATTTCCATCGGGTCAACTGGGCTGTCTTCAGTCGCCTAGTGGACTCACGAATTCCCGACGAGACTGATATGACATCTATTGAAGCCATAAGCAACTATCTGGACGTCTTTGAGGAAGCTGTCCATGCCGCTGAAGATGCCTGTATCCGGTGGGTTGCGGTAAGAAAGCAGTTTATTACAATTGACATCTACACCCGGAGACTTATCCAGCAACGAAACGCAGTCAGGCGACAGTTTCAGCGTTCTGGTTGCTTAACCAACATAATTGGAGACCGTATGCTGAAAATTAGGAACCAACAGTTCAGTAACAACATTGCCCAACTGAGAGATCACTCAAGGCCGTTCTGGAAGGTGGCCAAAATTTTAAAGAAAAAACCAACTGCAATTCCGCCGCTGAAAGAACACTCCGGAGCCATTCTGGTATCCCCATCGGAGAAAGCAGACGCACTCGCGAGAAAGTTTGTTGAGGCGCACAACCTCGGTGCTGGTATAGTGAGCTGCCACGAAACAACGGTTCTACACACCATCAGTCAACTAGATGATGAAATCGACGACACTGCTCTCATCGATCAAGTGACAGAGGATGAAGTCCGTTCTGCTGCGAGGTGCGGCAGAAACATGAAAGCGCCTGGTAATGACGGAATCTTCAATCTGGTTTTGAAAAAGCTCTCTAGAAAAGCATATCACTTTTTGGCCGCTATTTTAACAAGATGCTTCCAGCTACATCACTTCCCGAGCAGATGGAAGATGGGAAAAGTGACTCCTATCCTGAAACCAGGAAAGGATCCAACAGATTCTTCGAGCTACAGGCCCATCACGTTACTATCGTCAATCAGCAAACTATTCGAGCGACTGATACTCCAGCGTCTGTTGCCACACATCGAGGAAAACAATATTATCGCACCGGAACAATTTGGCTTCCGGAAAGGCCACTCAACCGTTCATCAACTGGTTCGCGTGGGTAACATTATACAGCGAAACAAATCTCTCTCGAACAACACAGCCATGGTTTTCCTTGATGTGGAAAAGGCATTCGACAACGTCTGGCCCAACGGACTTGTACACAAATTGGCGCTGGCTAACTTCCCAGACTATCTCATTCGGATGGTAAGAAATTATTTATCCAACCGTTCATTTAGAGTACATCTTGCAGTTGTCTCCTCGGACCTAAAAGTGATTCCAGCAGGTGTACCACAAGGCAGTCTCCTGGGACCTATCATGTACAGCCTGTACACCTCTGACATTCCGCCGCTTCCTGCAGCCTGCAGCCTGGCACTTTATGCGGATGACAGCGTTATCATCGCCAACGGTCGCCTCCCCAAGGACTACCGGTCGAGGCTGCAGCGAGGCGTTTCCACTTACGTCTCGTACCTGACCAGTTGGAAAATAAAAGTAAACGAATCGAAAAGCCAAGCGATTCTCTTCAGGCACAGACCATCTCCAAAGCTGCTCCCGACTGCAGGCTGCTTCATAACTGTAAACGGTCGGCCCGTCGAATGGCTGAATGAAGTCACGTATCTTGGCGTCACAATCGACAACAAACAACTGTACCGCTCCCACTCCGACAAGCTCAAGGTCAGATGCATCGCATTGCTAAAATCGCTGTATCCGTTGATATGCCGACGATCCAGATTATCTAAAACGGAACAAACTGGCTATGTTCAAATCGATTATTGCGCCAGTAGTCAACTATGCTATGCCTGTGTGGGGAGCGTGTGCTGCGACTCACAAAAGGAAGCTGCAAGTGGTCCAAAATCGCCTGCTAAGAACGATCTTAGATGCCTCTTTTGACACGAGGATAGCCGAGCGGCATCGCACTGCTGGATGCAAAACAATCGAAGAACGTATTAATACCTCAGTTGAAGAATTTGTCGCGAATGCCACAATCTCGGAATACCCGCTCATCCGAGCGTTAATAATATGAAAAAAAAATCAAATTTTTCAAATTTATAAACTTTAGGTTAGTTTAGGTTAAGTAGGTTATCAAATTAAAAACCAATAATGGTATTCCAGTACAAAAGTAGAATACAGAACAACAAAAGAAAAAACAAACATCAAAAATGTATAGTTAGGATAGTAAAGGTTGAAAAAGATTATTCTTGTATCACTTAAAAACAACAACAACAAAAAATTGTAAACCAAACAAAATGAAAAAAATATATTTCAAATTTAATGTAAAAAAAAAAAAGATTCCAGGTGATTATTTCAACTGTCTTCACATGGTATGAAAAAATGTCTTCAAATGTATTCAAAATCATATCGGAGGAAAATAAAACTCATAACATAATTTTGAACAAAGTTTGATAGCTTATTCAATGTTTTTTCTAATAGGTATTGTTATATAGCGCATTTCATTAAACTTACCTTGAGTTTTCGATGTTTATTTCAATAAATGTGATCAAAGAATATATTGCGCAACTGATGCGTTCATTGATTGAATATAGCTCCAGTTCTTCCACTAAAACGGAATTGTGATAACTCAATTTTTTAATTTCAGCCTTCAAGTTTTGGTTGTGACTAAAACCATATCCATAAAATTATTTATTGGAACGGTATGTAACCGGAAAACCGTCGATTCGAGAAGTGGTCGTTTGAAAGATCTCGGGTAATCTATTGTATAGTTTAGGCCCAAAATAATAAAAATACAATGTCACAATCATCCGAATTCTAGGGCACAAATAAGCTAATGTCTTCTAGAGATGTATTCAGACCGCTTGAAGTTCTCCAGAATTTGAAGTAAAAACCACTTTGTTGTTGAATTCATTCTTTATGCTTGTGGATTTTCTGCTTAAAAAAGTTTGAGAAAAGCAAGTGAATAACCCCGAGACAAAAGTCTCCGTCAATTACTAGGAATAAAAGTAAACAAGTGACACTGATAAAAAGGCGAGCGAATGACACTGTGATAAAAGTCTTTTGACTATATTTTCGTCCAAAAGTTAGAATTTCATGGAAATAACATCTCTCAAACCACGTACGCTATCGTACTGAAATGTTTTCACATATTTCATAATGTCTTCAAAATGTATTCACAAAATGAAATGTCTTCAAAGTAAGTCAAATGTCGGACTCGATTATATATAGTCGACCATTTTTTTCAACTATTATTTTCAAATCCTATACATAATCGAATCTCAAGAAAACAATTTTTTCATTAATGTGAAACATTAATAGAAAAATAGCTTTTTTGTGATTCGATTGTGTAATGGATTCGAAAATGAACGTTGAAAGTGAATTTGCGACTATATATAATCGAGTCCGACCTGTATCGAGTTATTGATTGCATTAGGTTAAGTATTCGTAAGCTACATTCCACATTTATCAAATTTGTAAATCACTCGTGCAGCAGGAAATCTCATTTAGATCTTGATAAAATACCAAAGAATAATACCAAAATTGGAAAGAAATAGCTTTTAAATACCGATATTTCATAATTTCAATACCAAAGTAACACTTTATCAGTGTTGCTTTGGTATTGGAAGTGCTCTTTTTAGTATTGGAATAATATTGTAGGACCTGATGAAAAATTATTCCTGCATTTCAATATATAGATTTGCTCGAATGATATGATTAATCAATTGGTATTGCCATTTTATGAACTACATATAAATACTACACGAAGCTTCGAAGGAAATCCTATTGCTCAATCATTAGATTTTTTTTTAAATAAAACAGTTTTACAGGATCCTGTTTTCTTCCAGTTTTTTTAAGAGCAATCTTCCAGTTTTTGAAAAATATTATTGGCCACCCCGCTCGCTGCAGTGAGAACATGGCCTAACTCTGAATTGTTGATGGGAGCGTAACTTTCGAAAAGGTCCTAAGTAACAAATGTAAACAAATCGAGTTAATGGATGCACACTATTAATTCTTAATCATTGAATGCATTGCGAAAACAATCGTTCTGGGTGCTTTCATACAATACAATCGTTCATGTATCTATCCTTTTCATCTTTTTATCCTCCATTCCTCATCGATCAATTGTAAGAGCCGGACGTCTATTGTTCGTGCTCTGTTAGTAATAAATCGAAGCTGTTTTTTTTCCTTCTTCTAAAGTGGTTTTTAGTTGGTTTTTTTCTGCTTTCGTCGCAAGTGAACTGCACCAAAAGCAACAGGACGCGCCTCTCTGGGAAGCCCGGATCGGTGGCCTGTTCATTCGTTCCACTGAACGCCGTCAACAAAACAGAGAAGTACAACAATAGATTTTGCCGTCGCGCTATAGTGTTTACCTTGTAGCGCGCGGCTTTGTATCGCTCTCTAAATAGGGGTGTTCAAGGTTGTTCGGACACTTATAATTAATATTTTTTTTTTTGAAGAATTTTTTTTTTGGAAAGCAATTTTAGTTTTGAAATATTTTTTTAGTTTACGTTAATTTTAAGTCTAA
The DNA here is from genome assembly GCF_029784135.1 of Toxorhynchites rutilus septentrionalis. Taxonomy (NCBI): domain Eukaryota; kingdom Metazoa; phylum Arthropoda; class Insecta; order Diptera; family Culicidae; genus Toxorhynchites; species Toxorhynchites rutilus. The sequence goes on along the minus strand of NC_073745.1, from coordinate 11,295,083 downwards.
GTTAGTTTTAAGTTGAGTTTTTGCGCGCGCGCGTGTGTGTGTGCGTGTGTGTGAGAAAGTTTTTTTTTGTTTTTCATAGACGGTTGAACACCGTTTGCGCAACCGTTATGGCGTCTGCTGATGCTATTGTTGCGCGGACGCGCTATTACCAACAGTCCTCAAAGGCACCATGGGTTGTTTTCTTTCGGCCCAAGGAGAAATCGTTGAGAACTCTTGACATTTCAAGAGATTTGCTGCGTAAGTATCCGGATGTCTTGATACGTAAAGAGAGACCGGACAAACTGCGTGTAGAAGCACCGACTTTTGATGTGGCGAACAAGATTGTTGACCACGAGATTTTCAACAGGGAGTACCACATTTACATCCCTTCTCGAGATGTGGAGATAGAAGGCGTAGTCTCCGATGCGAGTCTGAGTGCTGAAGAATTGAAAAAAGCATCGGGTTGTTTTAAAAACTCCCTAATTGGTGAGCTTGTGAAGATTCTGGATGTTAGGCAACTACATGTAGCATCTTTGGAAGACAACCAAAAAGTCTATAAGCCTTCACACTCGTTTCGGGTGACTTTCGCTGGTTGTGTTCTCCCGAACTATGTGAAAGTAGATAGTGTTTTTTTTCCGGTGCGCTTGTTTGTACCGCGGGTCTATAATTGCACCATCTGTAAAATTTTGGGACATTCTTCCAGCCATTGCAGCAACAAGTTCCGCTGCGGTAAATGTGGTGAAAAACACAGTGAGGATTCTTGTACACAAACATTGGAAAAATGTATCCACTGTGGCGAGAATCCTCACGCACTACAGGAGTGCCCAAAGTACAAACAGCACTCCGATAAAGTGAAGCGTTCTATCACAGGACGCTCCAAGCGGACTTATGCTGAAATGCTCAAGGCCGCATCAGCCGCTCATGATGAAAACCAATTTTCGGTTTTGTCAACTCAAGAATTGGACTCTGATTCTGATGAGGATCACACTACGGCTGCACCAGAATCTTCGACAAAGGATGATTCTCAAAAAAGAAAACTCTCTTCACCAATGATGCACCGTAAGAAAGCTAAAATGATCCTCAGAAGACTGTCTAATTCCAAGGATAATGGTAAAAAACTAATCCGAAGTCTCCTTCTCAGCCAATTCCTGGTTGCAGTAAGGATTATACGCCGTTACCCAGAAGAGAGAGAAACAAAAACGCTGCCCCTCGATCTTCTCATAGAAAATTCGCGTCCAATCGAGGATTGATAGCTTTTTCGGACATTGTGGACTTTATATTAAACACCCTCAATATTCAAGACCCCCTTAGAAGCCTTATTTCTGCCTTGCTTCCATCTCTGAAGTCTTATCTTAAGCAATTGACTGTTTCATGGCCCCTCCTTGCATCAATCATATCTTTCGATGGATAATTCACCTAACGTAGTAGGAGATATGATCAATGTGCTACAATGGAACTGCCGTAGTCTAGTGCCTAAACTAGACTCGTTCAAATTTCTACTTCAAAATTATGACTGTGATATATTCGCCCTTTCTGAAACATGGCTTTCTTCTGATACAGAACTCAACTTCCACGATTTTAACATTATTCGCCTGGATAGAAATGATTCTTATGGAGGAGTACTTTTGGGGATCAAAAAGTGCTACTCTTTCTATAAAATTCCTCTCCCAGCTCTATCAGACGTCGAAATTGTCGCGTGTCAAATAACGGCAAAGAATAAAGAACTTTGCATAGCTTCAGTATACGTTCCTCCAAATACTAACATTAGCCGTAGTCAACTTTGGAATCTAGTCTCGATTCTCTCATCCCCAGTTCTAATACTGGGTGACATGAACTCCCATGGTACTGGGTGGGGTGATCCTTATGATGACGCTAGAGCGGCTATTTTTTACGATTTATGTGACGATTTCAATTTAACTATCTTGAACACTGGTGAAGCGACACGAATTCCAAAACCTCCGGCTCGAGAAAGTCGACTCGACCTATCTTTTTGCTCAAGCTCGCTATCATTAGATTGTCAGTGGAAGGTCATCAATGATCCCCATGGTAGCGATCACTTGCCAATCAATATATCAATCAAGTGTAGCCCGCAATCCACTGAACCATCTCGAGTTCCATTTGATCTAACAAGGAACATCGACTGGCAAAAATTTGCAACGGCGGTAACAATTGGTGTCGAATCAATAGATATACTTCCACCATTGGAAGAATATCGATTTTTCGTAGATTTGATGTATAAAAGCTCATTGGAAGCACAAAGAAGAAAAGTTCCAAGTGCTCCGTTTAAAAGAAAACCAGCCACTCCTGGCTGGGACGACGAATGCACAAAATTGTATTTGAAAAAATCGGATGCTTTCAAAGCTTTTCGTAGAAATGGAACATCCACACACTTCGAGGAATATTCGAAGCTTGAAATACAGCTGAAACAATTAATTAAAGCAAAAAAACGCGGTTACTGGCGCAATTTCATTGAAGGTCTTTCTCGTGAAACCTCAATACGTACCTTGTGGAGGGTAGCTCGCAACATGCGTAACCGCTCATCTACTAACGAGAGTGAGGAATACTCCAACCGATGGATATTCGATTTCGCTAAAAAGGTTTGTCCAGACTCAGTTCCAGCCCAACATATTCTTCGAGAAACGTCTCTAAGCGGTGGACCTCTGGACAGACCATTCTCAATGCTGGAATTTTCTATGGCTCTTCTTTCATCGAACAACTCTTCACCCGGAAGCGATATGATTAAATTCGTTCTTCTAAAAAATCTTCCCGATATCGCGAAAAGACGCTTGCTAGACTTATTCAATACCCTACTAGAAAACAATATTGTGCCACCAGAATGGAGACAGGTCAAAGTAATAGCAATTCAAAAACCTGGCAAACCAGCGTCTGACCATAACTCATACCGTCCGATTGCTATGCTCTCGTGCATTAGAAAATTGCTGGAGAAAATGATCCTTCGAAGACTCGATCAATGGATCGAGACAAATAATTTGCTATCAAGTACACAATTTGGGTTTCGTAAGAGCAAAGGAACAAACGATTGTCTAGCGTTGCTTTCTACGGATATTCAACTGGCCTTTGCGCACAAGGAGCAACTGGCTTCAGTATTCTTGGATATTAAGGGAGCTTTTGATTCGGTTTCCATAGAAATTCTGTCAGACAATCTGGACAGATGTGGACTTCCTGGAATTTTGAATAACTTCTTGTACAATTTGTTGTCAGAAAAGCGAATGAACTTTACCCTTGGACAACTGACAACTTCCAGAAATAGTTATATGGGTCTACCCCAAGGCTCATGTCTCAGCCCCCTTCTTTATAATTTTTATGTGAAAGATATTGACAGTTGTTTGGCAGAACAATGCACGCTAAGACAACTTGCAGATGATGGTGTGGTTTCCGTCAGAGGTTCCCATGCCGAAAACTTGCAAAGACCATTGCAAAATTCCCTAGGTAACTTGTCTTCCTGGGCAAGGAACTTAGGGATCGAATTCTCGCCGCAGAAAACAGAACTGGTAGTGTTTACTCGAAAGCGGTTCCCAGCCCAACTGCAACTCAAGCTTTTGGGCAGAAGCATTACCCAATCATTGACCTTCAAGTACCTTGGTGTCTGGTTTGATTCAAAATGCACTTGGAATACCCACATTACGTATTTGAAGCAAAAATGTCAAAAGAGGGTCAACTTTCTCCGTTCGATTTGCGGCACGTGGTGGGGAGCTCATCCGGGAGATCTCATAACGCTTTATAAAACAACTATTCTATCTATTCTGGAGTATGGCTCTTTCTGCTTTCTCTCAGCAGCTAAAAGTCACCTTCTAAAATTGGAACGAATTCAATATCATTGTCTGCGTATAGCTCTCGGCTGTATGCACTCAACGCATAACATGAGTCTCGAGGTTCTGGCAGGAGTAACTCCTCTACAGAACCGATTCTGGGAACTTTCTCTCAGAATACTGGTGAAATGCGGTGTCACGAACACACTTGTGATTGAAAACTTTGAAAAAATTCTTCATCTAAATATACAATCTCGGTTTATGAGAATTTATTACCACTATATTTCGTCAGATATTTGTCTTCCATCGTTTACTCCAGATCGTGCTCACTTCACCATCAGCAGTTCCTCAATTGAATACGATCTGTCGATGAAACAAGCAATACTTGGGATTTCAGATCAGCTTCGACCAACTTTCATTCCCCGTATTTTTAACCGAAAGTACCAAAAAGTCAATTGCATGAAAAGATACTTCACTGATGGGTCTCGCCTCAATGGATCCACTGGCTTCGGTGTTTTCAATGAAAATTCGAGCGCCTTCCGTAAACTGCAGGAACCTTGTTCCGTTTATGTTGCTGAGCTGGCAGCAATCGACTTCGCATTGGGGATGATCTCCAACAAGCCTGCAGACCATTACTTCATTTTCTCGGATAGTCTCAGTTCGCTTGAGGCTCTCCAGTCGATGAAAACTAGTAGGCACCCATCTTATTTCCTCGCAAAAGTGAGGCAGCAGATGAGTGCACTGATCGAAAGATCTTATAAGTTAACCTTTGTATGGGTCCCCTCTCATTGCTCAATTCCTGGCAATGAGAAAGCGGACACTCTCGCAAAGGTGGGTGCCCAGGAAGGCGAATTGTTTGATAGACAGATTTCATACGATGAATTTTTCCAATTACTGCGTCAGAGTTCCCTCTTGAGTTGGCAAACCGATTGGGACACTGGAAGTCTTGGGCGGTGGTTATATTCAATTATTCCAAAGGTTTCTTCGAGAGCGTGGTTCAAAGGTTTGGACGTAAGTCGTGACTTCATTCGTGTAATGAGTAGACTTATGTCCAACCACTACTCGCTAGATGTGCATCTCCACAGAATAAATCTTGTTCAAAGCAACGTCTGTCGGTGTGGAAACGGTTACGATGACATCGATCACGCAGTTTGGCAATGTACGGATAATTACGCAGCCAGAGAGTACCTTTTGAATGCCCTTAGGGCCCAAAGAAGACAACCCTATGTTCCTGTTAGAGACGTGTTGGGAACTCGCGACATCTGCTGGTTCCCGGAATAAATCGCCACAGAAAACGACTGCAACAGAAACCACCGCTTATAAAATGTGTAGTAGGCTATAAATATTGTGGCGCGGTATTGTATTTCAAAACAAGAATTAACCGGGCAAACGTATCGCCCCAGGCAAACGTAACGCCCCGGGCAGACGTATACCGTCCGACGCTCGCTAGAGCTCGGTCGGACATTGCTAAAGGATCGTATCCTATGTTTCAAACTAACCGGGCAATCAGTGGATCCCAGGTTTGCGTGCGAGACACCGCCGCTTCCGACGGCGGGTCGGCGGTGGACTCGGATTGCGTCATCTTGGCGGCATGGGCCGCCTCGATTCCTTATCCTCGCCAAATGGGGACTTCGTCCCCATTACATTGTCCTCAGAATAAATTTCGAAAAACGAGAACAAGAGAATAAATTTATAATAGAAATGTGAGGCACATGATGTTTTTCCCGCGCCAAATATTTCTAGCCTACTACACTTTTTCTAAGCGGTTGTTTCTGTTGCAGTTGTTTACTGTGGCGATTTATTCCGGTCACCGGTCGAAACCTACTAAACATAGATTTAAGTTGAAATTCTGTAAAAACAAATCATGAATTAGTGGCTCCGCAAAGCTCATGCGATTGAGCCTTACAAATAAATGAATTGGAAAAAAAAAAATCTTTTTATCCCCGATACAAAAAAATGTCCAATGTACAGATGCGAATTTTGAGCACTAGACTGTTACTTCGGACGCCACTTTCCTCTGACGCTCGATACGTCCGAAGTAACAAAGCAATCAAAACAACATGAAGTCGTACTTTGGTCATTTTGAGTTTTTGTTATTTTCGGGTGTAGATACCGTTTTTAGTGCAATTCTACGAGTGATAACAATAATGATCTGCCTTCAGCACGAAGTGCAAATATTTGAATCGTTGTTCAGTAGTGGTTTTATCAAATTCTCATCGTGCAACGTAATTTGTCCAATGTACAAAGCGGTCAGCCTAAACGTCCAATGTAATATTTTTCGCTCGGAGGCTTCAATTTCAAACTAAAATCACAAAACAACAGTTACGATAGCTTTCTCAGAGTTATTATTGACTGTTAGTGGTAAAAGTAGTGATAAAGATCGATTCCTTTTGAAACAATTCGCGGACCAATGTTACGGTCTAAAGTATTTGTGACATCTCTGATAATTTGTGGATCGGACGCTGAAGACACGTCGTCACGATGGAGGTTTATAAACCGTACGCGCGATGAATATCGGAATATATTTCGCCGGGGCGATTGAGTTTAGAGGCGAACCTTCTGGCCTTGGGGCGGCGAATGTCTTACTAACATTCCTTTCCTTTCCCTGGTTGCTGTAAGGACGTGGCCGGCGTCATTATTGACTCTCTAATGTTCTGTTTAACGAAAATTGCACAGTAAGAATGGATTGCTATTTCCAAGCGCCATACGGTGTGTTATTTGTGCAATTTCGTTGATTTAGATCAATCACGGAGAGCAACTACGAATTGTACAGTCTACCCAAGTTTAAGCTCCAGCTGCCATCAATCTTACAAAATTGAAGGAAGTAAACAACAGGGCACAGTTTTGACTCAGTACAGAACAAAGGAAATTTCAAAATTTCGAAAGTATTTGTTTGATACTATGAGAACAAATCGACAGTTAATGTCAGTCAATGTTCCTAGATATTAACTGGACATTTCCAAACAGTCTCTTTCATTACGTAATTGTACGACTGTAGATCAAAAATAAAAATAAATTAGAACACCGGTTATATATTGAATGCAGGTGTTTAAATAATACTGTTTCAATATTAACTTGCGTTTTGTTCTATAAATTACATCCACTCTTGACATTTCTGATGACTGAAGGCTCGAAATATTAAAAAATGATGGATTATACCACTGATATTATCTATATCGAAGTGGAGTAGTAAGCGAAGTATATTTGGTTAGTAAACAAAATATGATATCGTAATTAATTGCATCCAATATGTAGTGTGGTAAAAAGATCCATAGAGCAGTCGTATTCGTAGTTCACGAGAGCACTAGCTTTTTCGTTGTAATTCTGCTTAATTTCAGACTGTTTTCTCACACTTTTTTGACTTTTCCGACGTGATTCCACAAAAATCCACTGCATACTGTTACATCATACTCATACTCAGCGGGAAGTTTAAAATTATCGGTGTTTTAACTAATAAAACACTTACTGAAAATAAAGTTTTCACATGGAAGTGGTAGGCAACTGAGTATAAACACAAATATCGATGTCACGATGTGAACAAAAATTATGAAAACACAGCTATCTCACTCGTATATTTCAGCACATTGATACCACATGCTGAAGGATTATCACGTATTTTTTTTATCCCATTTGTTCATTAATTAAGGCTCATTCGATTTTTTTCTGTAAGAGAGCTGGATCTAATCATGTGCATGTTACATGCTTATGATATCTATGAATTGTGAATGACACAGTAGCCATTTAGGCATAAGAGTAGAATAGAACCAAGATTATCCGCGAAATAGTCTGGCAAGGTCACCGCGCATAACAAAAATCTCTGATAACGCGATAATTGACTAAAAATGAGTTGCAACCACGAAATAAATATATTTCAGCATGGAAACTATGTTTTATCAGTACAGAAATCATTGAATTATCCATGCGTAAAGTCGTTTAAAACCTGTTGTCAGATAATGTGAAAGCCATGACCAAAACAAAAGAGCAAATACTGTTTTTTTTAATTAAATTCGTTTATTTTTACAGGCTCAGTTACATAAGTTTAAAGGAGCCGAATTCTTAAATATGTTTTTAAAACTATGTATATACAAACAATTTTCTTAAATCTATGGTTAGTAATGTGGGAAACCGATTACTCGCGGTGGACTCGAGTTTAGAAGGGTGACATAATTTTTCAGGAAAAGCATTGGATATAAGGAAATTATTACAATGTTGATAATCACACACACTCAATTCTTAAATCTATTCGTATATCTATTGTGAATTTATATTTCAACTTGTTCTCCTGATTATAGCAAGGGTACCAATTGCTCGTAAAGGAAGAAAAGCAGGGTATAAGGAGCAAATACAGTTATCCGGGGGCAAATTGATCACCGGGATGAAATTGATCAATCGTATTACTGAAAACAAACATAAATTTTCAGAGGTATTATGCAATTTAATTTTCAATTTCTTTAATCTGACATGTTCGATGATCATCTGAACGTTCTTTTTGCCAATGGCTCTTAACGAATCACTTATCAAATTGCATGAAAATTTACATTTTTCTGAATAGCGTTTTCGTTTCCATTTTTAAATATGGTAAGGAAACATAATTTCAACACACCAAAGCAATACTTATGGACGTTAAACACATTAATTCACTTCTAGCCGATACATGATGAGTTGAATAAGTAATCGAATAGTTGTAATTACTATTCAAACAAGTAAGAAAAAACTATTTCACAAAAAAACACCCAGAATGACCAGAACCAAATCCCATCATGCGACATATCGATCGTCTTGGTTTGTCAAAACTAGCTCATTGGTGACTATTTCAAGGGTTTTTGGCCAAAATTGGATAACCCGAATGGTCTCCGGTGACCTGCAGATCAGTGTTCAAATCGAATTATGGAAAGGCATGACCACACGTTTAGGTGGATTAAATCAGGTTTTTGTATCCTCAGACCCTTGAATTATCATTGAAATGCCCGTACGTGAAGAAATAATTGATTTTCCATACATTTTTGTGCAATTGATACTAGAAAATCTTTTAAACATAGATTTCACCCCGAAGCTACATTTTGAAATTTTCTGCTAAAAAAAATCCAAATTCCAAAAATCCAATAATTTTTTCAAACAAAATTTTCCATAATGTTTTAAAGGGTGTGTCACATCAAATTGCATCACGGAAAAAACGCTGTAGAAATTTAATTTTTAGGAATTATATCTTCAGCTTTCGCTTATAATCAGATAAGAGTGTATAGATCACGTTGGCCATGCTTCACTGTCAATTTTTCGTAAATTTGGAAAAATGTCGTCGAACGAAAAAGAGCGTCGTGAATTAATCCTGCGCACTCATTTCGAGAATCCGGAGTTGTCACATCGGGACATCGGTGAGATGCTGGGAATCGTCCAATCCACGGTCAGCAGAGTACTAAAACGATACTTCGAGAACCTAACCATCGACCGGAAGGTGAAGAACGGTAAAAATGAATGCTCCGTCAGTGAAAAAGATCACAAGCGCGTAGTTAAGCAGTTTAGACGTGATCCGAGAAGTTCGGTCCGGGATGTCGCCAATAAGCTGAATTTGTCAAGTTCATTCGTCCAGCGGACCAAGCAGCGGGAGGGCCTGCGTACATACAAGGTCCAGAAGGCTCCTAACCGCGACGAAAGGCAAAACATGGTGGGGAAGACGCGAGCTCGGAAGCTGTACACCGAAATGCTGACGAAGCCGCATTGCCTGGTAATGGACGACGAAACCTACGTCAAAGCGGACTTTCGTCAGCTGCCGGGCCTGTTGTTCTTCTCCGCAGAGGACAAATTCAGCGTTCCGTAGGAGATTCGCAAGCAGAAACTATCCAAGTTTGCCAAAAAGTACTTGGTGTGGCAAGCGATCTGCTCTTGCGAAAAGCGGAGCGCCCCCTTCGTGATGACCGGCACGGTAAACGGGCAGGTTTACCTTAAGGAGTGCCTACAGAAGTGCTTACTACCACTATTGAAGCAGCACGAGGGCCCGACCATCTTCTGGCCGGATCTCGCTTCGTGCCACTATTCAAAGGACGTGTTGGAGTGGTACGAAGCCAACGGGGTCACCTTCGTGCCAAAGGGAATGAACCCGCCCAACGCGCCGGAGCTTCGCCCAATAGAGAAATATTGGGCGATTATGAAGCAGGCCCTCCGGAAGAACCCAAAAGTTTTCAAATCGGAGGCGGACTTCAAGAGAAAATGGATTTCTGTTCAAAAAAAACTACAACCTGGCGTTGTACAGAACCTTATGGACGGGGTAAAGAGGAAGGTGCGAGCATACGGGCTTGGGCTCGAAGTATGAATAAAAAGAAAATGCCAAAAGTTGTTTAATAGTTTTTATTTTACTGTCTAAAATTTTCAAAAGGATCGGTCTACTGGGCGAGTTTCTACAGCGTTTTTTCCGTGATGCAATTTGATGTGACACACCCTTTATGGTCTCAGCACCAGTACTGATTTTAAAAATAATTGGGTATAAATCTCTCATGCACCCGAGTGGTTAGCGTCTCACATTATCATGCCGGGTGTTCGGGTTCGATTCCCGTTCTGGCCGGAGGATTTTTTCGTCAAAGAAATTTCTTTCGAGCTTGCCCCTCGGAATACATTCAAGGCGTGTTATTCGGCTTAAGAAATCTCAACTAAGTATTAATAAATGACGCTAGTTAATGCATACGTTGAGACGGCAAAAGTTCCACGGGGAACGTTAACGCCATTCAAGAAGAAGAAGTTCAAGAAGGGTATAAATCTAACATAAAAAATCGGAAATATTCACATTTTTCTGAAATTTGTGATCAATTTGCCCCCGGTTTACGGTACCTACCTTTCACTGACAAATTTCGAGAAGCTTTATGGAATTATTATGGAACTCGCTTTCGAGGATAATCGGAGCTCTACTGTCATTCCTTCCATTCCTTCATTTTGATCAAACTATTCATTTTGGACTTAAAAGATTTACCGATTTTTTGGCAGAAAAACCTCTGAAAAAGTAAGATAGGAGAAAGTGGTGGAATGATATAGACCAGTGGTTTTCAACCTTTTTTGCTCCATTTCCCCCTTTACGGAAATTAATCCCAGTGCTTCCCCCCTACCAGGATTTTGTAAGAAGGTCTGTGGCATATCAGTAAAATAATGAAAGAATGAGAACGAGTTTCAAGTTATATTCGCAATAAATTTAATTTTATGCAAGGCATACTTTTATACTTGTATCTGATTACAAACAAGGTATAAAGAGTTTGTCAAGTCAGTATGGCATCTGCGCCTGAACAATTTTCGCCAAAATCGTAATTTTGAGAAAGTTGTCGAAAAGCACACCTCATGTGATCTTCGATATGTACTCTGTTACGGTGTTTTGTTTCCATCAACAGCATTGTAGGAAATCCTGATTAACGTAGTATTTACGCAAAAGACAACAACACTCGTAACGCTTATTCCGCATGTCAGGAGAAGTATCGATCAATTGTAGATCGATGAGTTTGTTCTGAAATTGATCCGAAACTTTCATCACCGTCAGTCGGATGGCCTTCCAACCCATGTCCAAATCTTGTTCACTGATATAAGGAAAATATGTTTCATGTTTAATTTGTTGTAAAAAGTCTTAACAAATGCTGTACAATTTCCTTTTCTATAGTCTTCTGTACTGTTTCGTCGTCTGTTCCATCATCATTCACTGGCGAAAGTCTTTCAAACATTGCGAAGTTGTTCAATTGAACATTACATTTCAAATTTGAAAAGGTTCGCCGAGGATGGCACACTTTAGTGTTTACAATAAAGTTTTTGGGGCAATTTTTGCTAATCATTGTCATCTTGAAAGTGGAATAAATGTGCAATATTCCCTTGCATACTTCCCCCCTTTTAATGACCAAATTCCCCAGTAGGGGGTAATTCCCCACCGGTTGAAAATCACTGATATAGACAATGCTTTTAATGGCGTATTATTTCAAAAATTTATTTAAATAAAGTATTCATTCCCGTTGGACAAGGTTTTGAAGTCATCGTCCCAATTGAAATGCATATCTCTTCTATCACGCTAATCCATGTACAGAATTGATATGATCGAATCGTTGTGCAATGGATTTTACGAATATGCGATCGCGATTGTAATGCTCACTAATCAGTGTTCCTCCATCGTACGTTTTTATGAGAACAAACATCTCTTTTCGTGGTTCAGAAATTCGCTGGAATAAAACCAAAAAAAAATTCCGCTATCCCGTCGGCATATTTCTCGTTACGAATGAAAACATAAATTCCTTCAACAGCTACCCCATTCGATGGTGGCGTTTCGCATCCATCGGGATCACGGCAAATGAACCGTGAACCGTCCAATGATTGGTAATATTGGTTGCGATACTAACAAATGGGGATTCCGGAGTTACTGCGAAACCCAAAGCTCCGGAAAACTTCAAACGAGCACCCGCAGCACCCGAGCCTGTTCCGGGAATGCAAAACATTCGCCATGCGGGAATAGCATTTTTTTTTTGTTTTGCGCGAACTCTAAAGGCTCCTATTAAGCAATGGATGGGTGCAAGCGTTTTGACAAAAGTGTAATTTATTTACAGTATTTAACGACCCGCTCGAACGGAGCGTCACAGTTCGGAGTAAATAGTGCAGTTCGAATTTACAGTGCGCATTTGAAAAAAAGGAAATGTAAAAGTAAAAATTGTAATGGGTTGTATCTAGCACACGACCGCAGTTTTCGACGTAGAACTACGGAATTATTTTATTCAATCCACTTGTTTATCACTTCGGATATTATTTTAGAATGCATCGATATTTTTATAATATCTTTTTAGCTATTTAATTTGTTATTACTTCGGTACTCGACTCGACTTGAAAGAGTCGAGTGGAGTCGAAAGCTATCAGCACTCATTTATTTGGTTCAATTCGCATCAGATTTTCTCCTTCCCACTCAGATATCGATCACAAACTATGAACCCTTTTGCTTCTAAATTCCGCTTGAGATGTGATCGAACCTCATTACATTCAACAGTGAGGTTATCCTACTGGAATTTGAAGCATACTTTCATGAATTATACGTTTATCTAAATAAATGCAGTGTATATCTATATTCCAAAATTCTGGATACTCTTCCATATCCGCACTAGCCCAAAAAATTCTCGTATGCTGCTTTTCTTTGTCGTAGTACACCTCAATACAGAGGGCTTCCTCTCCTTGTATCGAGCTGTGTGTGTATGTGTGTGAAATCAGCATTAGGCATGAATGATATCCGCTCGTTGTGTTATGCTAGCTCACTCGCATCTGTGTTTTCGTTCCAGTCTAAAGGGTGTGTCACATCAAATTACATCACGGAAAAAATGCTGTAGAAATTTAATTTTTAGGAATTATATCTTCAGCTTTCGCTTATAATCAGATAAGAGTGTATAGATCACGTTGGCCATGCTTCACTGTCAATTTTTCATAAATTTGGAAAAATGTCGTCGAACGAAAAAGAGCGTCGTGAATTAATCCTGTGCACTCATTTCGAGAATCCGGAGTTGTCACATCGGGACATCGGTAAGATGCTGGGAATCGTCCAATCCACGGTCAGCAGAGTACTAAAACGATACTTCGAGAACCTAACCATCGACCGGAAGGTGAAGAACGGCAAAAATGGATGCTCCGTCAGTGAAAAAGATCACAAGCGCGTAGTTAAGCAGTTTAGACGTGATTTAGTTTAGAAGTTCGGTCCGGGATGTCGCCAATAAGCTGAATTTGTCAAGTTCATTCGTCCAGCGGACCAAGCAGCGGGAGGGCCTGCGTACATACAAGGTTCAGAACTGGGCGAATTTCTACAGCGTTTTTTCCGTGATGCAATTTGATGTGACACACCCTTTATTTTTGGTTTCCGCCTCTAGCCCCGAGAAGGGCCCTTGTGGAAACAAACTCTATTCCATACTCCTTCTTCACCCGACAAGAAAACAATCCTCTCCCGCTCGACGCTCTGCGGCCTCCATGTTGCTTCGATGACCACAAAACAAGAAGTGGTGTGGCTTCAAATCGCGGATGGCTTATTTAAACCAAATATGTTGAAAACGGGCAGAAACTAGTGTATCAGTTGCTCGTTATTGACAGCTCTGTTCGGGAATGCACACAAATCGGCAGAACAAATGTATGGGAATACGAGAATGCTTTTTTATTAATTTAAAATGTTTAGGCATTAGTGTATTGTGCTGTATAGTATATCAAACGAATCTTAGAGAATTTCCGATTCCATTGGTGTGCAAAGTATCAGAATTTGTTCGCTGTGGAAATAGTTATTAACGTTAACTTTATTTCACAAAAACGTCACCTGTTTTCTGATTTGGCACCCTTCCTGAAATACATAGTTCTACGTCGAAAACCAAGCCATAGATCTGAACAAATAGGATGTACATGAGGTACAAGTATATTTTGATAAAACTGATGATTAGCTCTCTCGAATGGAGAGATTTTGTTTTTCCATAGTAGTTTAGAAATTATTTTCCAAGGAATACTGTACATAAATACACATAAATCAAACAATTAATTGAATTAATTCACAGTCGCCATCTGTTAACTAAAAAATTCTCAGTGCAACCATTCCTGGGTCGGTCACTGTATGTGTATTTTAACCGTGAGTAACGTAACAAATGTCACACATCAGCCCAGACCAATTCCCGTTGGATTGTTTGCATCGTAACCGGTAGGAGAAAAAAAAACCCTCCGCCCTCCGCTTGTTTTCCGACCTGCTCGGAACCGAGTGCAAACAAAAAAAAAGGTCCAAAGCGAGTACATAAATAAATGTATCAAGGCTTTTATTCGTTTTTTGTTGCCGTTGATTGCAGGACTCCTATACGGTATACGGCTCCTGCTCCTATAAAACCTGACTCCGTCGCGGTGTATAGGATTTATCAGAATGCAAAATGACATGATTTATTTGCGAAACTAAAGATATAAATTTTCAAATGGCAAGTGCGAGCGAACCATTGCAAGACCTACCACGGTGGACCATAACCGACCCATGGAGGACGGGAAAGGATAGCAGTGCAACAGCTCGTTTTTTTTCTGCGAAGCCCAACCGTCAGCCCAGCTCCGGGAGAGCTGTCAGGAAAGCCGGAAAAAATTAGTTGGTTTTTTATTATTTGACAATAACCGGTAGCAGCAAACTCTGCGGGATGCGCTGACAGTGGGTGGAGACAAATGAAAAAAAAAAGACGGATAAAGAGGTTGCAGCATGCGGTAGAAAATTGGTTGGGTGTCACACTGTTTTGCCTCTTCACATGCCGGCTGACATCCTTGCGCTGTTTCGGAAAAGCGTAGTGAGTGTGAAGATTTGAAGGATCGTAAAATAAGATTTTTTGCTATTGTTGTTGGGAAACTTATTCTCAATTCAACTTGCCTCTAGTTTGGAACACAACATGTGGAGTGCACGAGATAATAGAGCAGCGGGAAATTTGTTTTGCCCTGAGAGACAGTTGAGTAAATTGCACAGGTGTGAAAATGGCGCTTGTTAATGCAAGACGTGCATCGGGAACGAGTTGGTAAGTGAGTTCGAAACAGTTACAAACAAGATTGGAGCGAACTTCGATGCGACGAGAACAGTTTGGGAAAAAATGGTGGACAAATAAATTACTCGGGTGTTGAAATTGGTTTTGTGGAAAGTCATCTTCGCAGAAGAGCTATTCTCAACGGAAAATTTAAATTGTGGGATATTTATAATTAGGTCTCTCCAAGTCAGAATACAGATCCTTTTCCCCATTCAACCAAGGTGAAGCTCGTACACTCATTGACGGCAATATGTTCAGAAGATATCCAATGTATCCAGTTTTTCGATTTTTCCCTGACAGCATCGATCCTGGTAACCAGATGTATGTATGTATTCGATGAGAGACTCACCAATGAGAAGCGAGAAACCGACCGAACGAACTGACAGCCGATTCGCCACAACTAGCACGTTCCTATTTGCATAAATTTAGGGGGCACTTGTGATTTGTGGCCCTTTCGCTGCCGATGCGATGGCTGGGAGGACACGCAAAAGTGCAAGTTTTATCACATTTCTCAAGTGCTGTAAAATGTCT